>NW_006296225.1:675088-722805 GCF_000327345.1 Myotis davidii | reverse complement strand
AATGCCAAAATGCCAAGAAGAGAAACCAGTGAGCCCCAGGGCAAGTTGGAGAAGGAGCCGGTACACCTGTCTATTCCTGAGGTGATCCCAGGTGCAGGCTACTATAAGAATCTCTCCTTTAAATTAAATGATTATGTTCCTTGTAACCAAACCTTAAAGATAAAAACTACCATGAAAGTTAACAGGCATGGAGGAGAATTTATAGCTTAGAGAAGAAAAGGCAAATAAATGAATAAAAGAAAAAAAGGGGGAAATAGTTGAACTAAGCTTTAAATAGGTGGGTCTGATTGACAAGTTGGTCTTTCCAATAATGTCTTTCTTTCAGATCCAAGTTTGAGAGTCTTGAAATCAGGCCTATGATCTCCGATGAACAATATATTGTAGTTATGAACACAATAAGTATTTTCATGTTGAATAAAAAAGAGAAGCATACAAAGTTGTCAGAAAAAGATTTACTTCAGAACAGCTCTATGTAAAAATAAGTGGTCTGGTTATGAAGATAATTTAAGAAACGTTAACAAAGACATCTTCCCATATTCCCTCAGTTCTGGAGTTATTAAACTATTTTCACAAAAGAAATGCCCCAACAATTATATGAATGTTGTAACCAATATTTTATACAGCTAATGACAAAAAGAATAAAAAAGTCCCCCAAAAACTTTCTAAATATGTATTTTATTAATGTTGTACCTCTATCCCAGATTTTAAAACCAACCAAGTGGAAAACCCTTAGTCTCACTAAGCCAATCTATTTTTTTTTAATTCCATGTTGCTTTTAAGCTCATATGCAACTACTAGAAAGATTTCAAAAGCTAAGCAAAATAACTCCATAAAAAAGGGGGACTTATAATGGAAATATCTAAAGTTCATGTTCAGTAATGTTGTTACTACTGCTAGCAATGAGAATATCTCACAAAGGATTCAAAATATATTATGTCATGTTCAATAAGCAGAAGTATTTTATGCTGCATGATTCCTTAGCCAAAAACCTCATCCCCAAATGTCATGACACAGGAGAGGAGTGGTGTTGGCTTAATCTAGATTTGATTTATTTGATGTATCATCAGGAACAGATAAACCTGCGTAATAAACAGCATATGCTGGCCTTAACCAAACATGTGGATTCTGTTATATGAAAAGCGAATGTTCAAAGTAACAGAATTCATATAAATGTGTTTTGTAAAATCAAAGTCAGCAGCTACTTTTGGAGTAGCTGAATAATCATGGGTCCTAATGTAGGCTAAGTCCCATTTATTTCACATAATAAAAGAGACCTGGTGGTCTCCAGTATTGAATTCTAAGGCCTAAAACCAAACCTAAGTTTGTGATTCTTCGTATATAAAGTTTCTCTGTGAAGAGAAATACATTTAATAAAAAGTGTTACTAGTCTTTGAGAAGAAAAATAGAATCATGTAGAAGATAACCACCATTTCTGCAAAATTCTTCCAAGCCTTATCCACAGTTATTCTATATTCTATTTGCCTCATTTTATTTTGGAATTTAATACTTAATTGCAAAATTCATAATAAGCAACAATAATCCAGGAAAGAAATTTTCTTTACGGACAAGGGACAGGACAATTGTGTTCAACTCTGTCCAAACTTTTGCTACTGGAGACATGTTTATGATCACTTAAAACTCCTACAAATTTAAAGTGAATGTTTAAAGGTTATTCTATATCTACCCTAAGAGGTTAGTTTCCCTAGAATCCCATATTCTGATCTTGCCTTTGATCTCTGGAATCACATTTATTCATATATCACACCCACACTTTTCCATATTTACTGCCCTTCTTCCTGGCCTGTCTCTCTGTGTCTCGTTCTGTCTATTATGACAAACAACAGTTGTCAAGGCTCCACTCTCTCCACAGATGAAACACAAAAGCTTTTTTACTTCTTATAAAACAACGCATTTCTACCATGGGCTGACGGCCAGCCCGTGTAGAACCAAGTGTTCCAATGTTGATATTTCTTTAAAATAGAAATAAATCTGTCCACTTAATATTAATGTGTACTCATATCTTTAAAAATCAGTATGAAGTGCCTTGGGGTGCTGTCATTTTATCTAACAGAGAAGTTTTCATACATATCCTGTGGCTTTCCCCGTCATTAAACAGTACAAACAAATCCTCTATCTCAGTGACTCTAAGTTTTGAATCTCAGACCTCACGGAAGCACAGAGTAGAAAATAAATGAACTGAGAAAATTAAAGTCTTCTATGTTTATTTACAAAAGAAAAAAGGACACTAGCCTAGATGCATTGTTTTTAATAATTCAGTAACACTGAATGACTCTGTTAAACAGTGGTTTGCTCAAGATTTTAAAAACCTGAAGTACTATTGGCTGCTTAGGTCCTGTGTCAAAATCTAGTTGTTGATGATATCATTAATTTCTTAAAATAATTTATTTTCTCAAAAATAAAAAAATATGCTTTTCACAAAATAATTTATAGAAATGAAGTAAGGGGAAATAAAGATAGCCTGTGATCCTTTACCAAGATATAACCACTGTTATATTATATATATATTAAAAAGAAGATCATACAATTGCATAATCAGCTTTTTACACTTGTCGACAAATATATAGTGGCACTCTTTCACCTCTAATAAGTGTACTGTATATTACTTTTCATGACTACACACTATTCCACTGTATGCTTGTTGCACAATTTCAATTTTTAATTTTTAAATTAGGATGTTTCCAATTTTTCCCCATTGGAGACAATGTTCTGATATTGACAGTTGAAAATACATCTCGGTACATCAACCTCATTACTTCCTTAGATACATTTTGAGAATGGAATTTGCTGAGCCAAGCAGTAAGCAAATTTCAAAATCCGAACCATGTTGTCCAACTGCCTTCCAACCAACAGTAGATGGTGATGCTCCCTTACTCTATCACCTATTCTTTTTTCGCTGAGGCAATAAACGTTCCTTGCATAGATCCTATGAACTGGGGTGTGTACTAGATGCAGGATAAGGAAACACTGAGGACTAAAACATGGATCCAGCCAACTCCTCCCAGAGCTCATCCTTTAGTAACAGGACATGCATGCAATGTAAGTGCAGTGTTATAAACGACGCAGTTTTAGCCATATTGCATAGTTGATTGAAGAGGATAAACAATATATTAAACACACCTTAGGCATTTTTTACATTTGTTGCATTATTATTATATTATTATTTTGCTATAAACATCCTGAGATGTTTACAGTAAAAACATCCAGAGATGGGCCTTATTATTTTCATTCTACAGGAAAAATCTAAGACCCAGAGAATTTGAATAACTTTTACTGACTTGGCTGCTCTGGTCTCAGCTCTACATCCTTCTAGCAGCATCAGGACCTGGGACAAGTGAATTTCTCTAACGTTCAGTTTCTTCATCTGTAACATGAGGATAAAACAAGCTACAGAATTATAGCAAGGACTGAATTAAACAATAACTATTGTAAAGTGCTAGCACAATGCTTAATACATAGTAAGTGCTCAGTAGATGTTACTGCCCGAATACCACCACTGACTCTGCTAATATCCCTATCACAAAAGAGAAAGACTACTTTTTGCTCACAATGCATTTCATAATTACAAAGATACCTTCAATGTTTAACTTAAATGTCTTCAGTGCCCTTCAGTGACATTTGGCAACCTAAACTTCTCTTTCTTAAGCTAAGTCATTGAAATATCTCTAATGTTTCTCCCCATTTATTATTTACTAATTCTTTAGTTATTCTTATGAAAACTCCACTTTCTCTTAAAGATGCAACATAGTCTTACCCTTGGTTTTGAGGATCAAAAGACATTAAAAATTGAGCTGCTAAAGCAATCTAACATACATTTTTTAAAAATATATTTGTATTTATTTCAGAGAGGGAGAGGTAGAGAGAGAGAAAAACATCAATGTTGAGAGAATCATTGATCAAATGTATCGAGCCAGCTGTATCAGGGCGTGTGCCCTGACTGGGAATCGAACCGTGACCACGTGGTTCATAGGTTGATGCTCAACCACTGAGCCATGCCAGCTAGGCTAAAATACATTTTAATATGTCTAGCAGTATGAGCAATTAATTCATATCACTATCTAAGGGCAGAAAGGACAGGTGGCAGGGAAGTCAAGTGAGTCACAGGTGTAGAGTTTGGAGGTAATAAAACATTTTTAAAGAACTTCAATTTTAGCATGACTTACTGATATAAATTCATCAAAATTCATAAGTGACATACTCTGAGCCTCCCAATTAATCTATTAAACCAGATAATTTCCCCCATTAATTCTTCCAGAAATTGCTTACTGTCCAAGGCACGGCTGGCGTTTGGCTCTCTTGCTTTAATTTTGACAGTGTTCCTAAATAAAAATAAGCATATTGCTCTTGTTCATTTTGTTTAGTTAAACAGAAAAATTTGCTTGAGAGAGAGTTTCAATTTGTATTCGTGCTTGCAATATTCAGATTAATTAGTGAACAGGCTCTATTTGGGTTTTGGAACATGGATAGAATAGCCTTCAAAGTGAAACTATTTCAAATAGTGTTCTCTCTCTTTGAAGTAAAAATAAGAAGATGTTCCTCATTGAACACATAAAGATACAGAGAAATTATCTGCCTAAAAAATGCTCAAGTAAGCAGTAGTAATAAATCTAAGAAAGGTGAAAACCAATACCTTGAAAATTTACTACTCCAGGCATCCACTGCCTTTATCCTTTAACTCTCTTCCACTTGCCTAAAGTTAGTGTTTCTTTAATATGCTCACTAATTATCCTTAGTGGTTGTTTTAATTTCAAGATTTAGGATAAAATCTTTTTGGTGGAATATTTGTCCTAAATTCTAATGTATTTATTTTTTCAGTGACTGGAGCACTATGGTTTATTAAGCCTTGCTTATTACTATAGCAAAGAACTTCATTTAATTCATCTCAATAAAGAGTTATTCTTAATGCAATATTATTACATTGAGAATGTGTGGGATGCCATAAAAAAGAAAGAAACATTCTGCCTCACTAGGAAACACATGCAAAGGATTTGTAATTAATGGAATTCATGGAATAAAAATAATAGTTTAGATTTGTTACTAGAATCATTCATAGCTCTTAGCATGGATATGGGGTTTTTAAAGCTACTTGTAAATCCAGATTGTAAAACAGCAATACAAACCTACTCCTAGAAATAAATGCTTACTCACTTTTCTTCTTCCCACGTGAAGTGCACTTTAAAAAGCCTCTCTGACCAGAAGAGAGCTAAATTACCCAATTGTCATAAACATTATTTTCCCAAAAATGAAGCATCAACCTTGCAAATGCAGTATCAACGAATTCACTATTGCAGGGAGAGTGAAGGACAGAGAGCTGCAGCTCAATGAAAGAAAAATAAAGATTTATTTTCTCTAAGTGCCATAGAGTCCTTCATTGACTTCAAAGTCAGACCCATTTCCAGTGCTTGAAAACATAAAATGCAGTACTCATATCAAGTAGATTTTCTAGTGGGTAATTTATTTCCATGTGTCTTATATTGTGGGGCAGGTAGAGTAGAAGATCTGAGTGTATTTGAGAGTGTGATGAAAGATAAACTACTCTGAAAAAAAAAAGCTGAATTTAAACAAGAAAATAAGAGTCAGCATTAGCAAATTAAACTGAAAAGAGTGGGAAATGTTCATTATTCCGGCAATGTTGTGGGCAAATTTTAATTTTAAACTTATGGAAATTTGACCATCTGCACTATATACAACATAGAAATGATCATTCATGTAAAGGAAAAAAATGATACATGTGTATATTTCTTGAGAAGCACATTAAATTTCAGTGTTATCTGTTGAATTTGTTTTCCTTTGTTCCTATGAAACTAAGTTTTAGTTTCCCAAGTTCTCTTTCAGTGAACATTATTCGTTTTCAGCATTCTCAGTTACCTTTCCTGTGAAACTCCATTCTTCATTACAGTTTGCACCAATAAGTAAGCAGAAAAATAAATATTCTGGTGTAGTCATGTGTTGGACAGAGGTTCTTGACTCATCAATACACATTAAACTTACACATAATTTGTGTTGGTGTTAACTGCAGGTTTATGTCATCTGAACCTCTTAATTTTTTTTCAATTACAGTTGACATATAGTATTATATTAGCTCCACGTGTACAACATAGTGGTCAAACACTTATGTAACTTATGAAGTGATCACCTTGATGAGCCTTCGAACCTTGTTAATAAATGAATGCTTTCTTTCCTTACTGTAAACACTGTTGTTTGTTCAGATTTTTTTATAGAATATTTAACGAGTTACTCTGGTGTCTTTAGGTAAAAGTAAATTAACTTAGAAAATGAGACCAGCCTAATTAAATCAGGGTTTACATAGCTTTCCACCTGTCCATAATTATAGGTAAATTATAAGTCCTAATTATAGGAAGCCCATCCACTCTGTGCCTGAGTCTCAAAGTCCAGCATACACAGGTGAAGTTCAAGACCAACCAATGTCCCTATCAAGCCCAAATACGATTTCTGTTGGTCTGGGGACCAGTGAATTTAAAAGCCAAATTACCTGCCCTTACACACACACACACACGCACACACACACACACACACACACAGGATACACAAAGATGTGACAGGGCCAGGGAAATGACAATAATACACTCACTTTCAGAAAAGGAGACAAATGTAACCTATCCAGCAGCCCATGTAAATTCTGAAGTCCTGCTGAGCACATGCAGTGAAGGCTCCTTGCCTGTGTGTCTTCCGTCTTCCGTCTCCATCCTAAGATGGGTGCTTTTTCTCCCGTCCCCTTCTACGTCTGCATCTGAGAGTGAGTCCGCTCGGCCTACTCCATGCTCACATCAGGCTGTGTATACAAAGGCCATTTTCAGTTTCATACAGTCAAATGCCCCTTGAGCCCGGGCTTGCGGTTGCTTTGGCAGAACATTTCTCTCAAGCACTTAAGAGGCTTCTTCTCTGTTTGTTTCCAGTCAGTTCCACGTGCCAGTAACCACACCCACACTGTTAACTACCTAGTTTTCAAGCCTCCAGGAGCTCTTTGTTTTCTCAACCCCCTGCCTTTTTCTCTCAATTTGATGGTGGCTCCCTGAAGCTCATCTGTAACAACAGGTGGGAAGACTTCACTTGGAAAACTTTCTCTGCCTTAAGTGCTGTAATCTATTGAAAGGTTGTGTTGAATTTAACTTAAAATTTTTGTAAAATTCTTTTGTGTACAGTTTGAGGCCAGAGACAACTTGTTTTTCTGTAGGAACCCACATTTTTAGATCCCCTTTATTTCTTCTCATTTCTGCCTTGAACCAGCCAATTCTTGCCTAAAGTCATCTTTATTTTTGCAATACCTTGCCAAGCCTAGCCAACAGCAGTTAACATACACAACTATGGTTCTCTGTTCTACCTCTTAGCAAGGAGCTAACAGTTACCTGGACCTATGGTCTGCCTCCCACATTCTGACATGCAACAGTTTCACCAAATGTTTTACTACTACATTAATATATTGTCTTCTTTGTCTCCTACAGGATCATTTTTTCTTACACATATCAAGTCTTTTATTATAGTAGAGCCCCCATTTATAAATCTAATTTCTGTGTTAGTGAGAAGAGATGATGTAACAAATCAACTACAGAATCTAAGTGGCCTAGCATAATAGGTTCATTTCTAGTTCCCACAAAATGTACAAGTTACAAGAGAACTCACCTCTGTATAGTCATTTAGGGACCCAGGCGATTGGTGGCTCTACTGCCTTTAACCCTATTATCTCAACCTGTGTCTTCCAGGGTTGCCAGGTCGAGTGGAACTTATAAACATACTTAGATGTCTCAGACGTGAAGTGACTCATGCACTTCTCACAGCTGTAGCCCACAGTCAAATGCATGGCCTCAATGACAAGGGAGACTGGGAAATATTTGAGCATGCCTAGGAAGGAGAGGAAAGCTGAATATTGTGGGGACTAGTCATTTCTATCTCCCTGTACTGTTAATATTCAGATAAACATGGAAACATAAATATGCCACAGTAACAATTTTTGATCACCGTGATGGAGAACCATTTGCCAAACAAAGTATTGGGTCAAACAAAGTGTGATTGGGAAGCAGGAGTTTCATTCATTTCTTCAATTATGAAAATACTAGTGACTAATAAGGTACAAAAAGATAGCTATATAGCATCCTAATTGACTCTTAATTAAAAAAAAAGATTCCCTCAGAACTAATGATACCACATGAAAAACGTTATTGAACAAAAGCAAAGTTACTAGCAAAAAATAGAGGTGGGGCTGGAAAATGAATGGAAAGAAATTAGTAAAAAGGGAAAATGAAAAACAAAAAACATATTGAAAAACCTTCAGGAAATACTTAAAAGTGTTATAAAACATAGGGTATTAAATGACTTTAATAAAGCATTGCCTTATAGCTTCTAAACTTTATTACAGCTAAGACATCAAGGTTCAGTACAATTAGAAAGATCCTAAATGATTCTCAGAAATAAATATTCCTTAACATCTAGGTCAAGAATAAAGGTTGTAAGTATTTTGGTGAGAAAGCGAGACACAGATAATAAACTAGCTCATCCACCAATCATGGTACAAAGGATGGTGGTAGCCCTTCTTAATGGACACTATCCATCATTGCCTCGCCCAGGCTCACAGGGTTTGAAAAAAGGAGGAAATAGAATCCCTTATAGATTTAAGCCATCAGGACCTCAGCAGGCAGCCAAAACACTTGAACTCAAGTATTTCTAAGAAATGTTTCACACAAGAGTTAAAATCCTTACTTACTACATAAGAGCCCATATAAATTGATTAATTTTTTTTCAAGCTGGCCCTCTCAAAGATGCATAGAGATCAATAAAGTCCTTCTGTAGAGAGTAAATATTTTAGGCTTTGATGGCCACACAATCTCTGTCACAACCACTCACCCCTCTGCTGATCTGGCAAGGAAAACAGAAACAACATAAACAATATGACGCATAAATGAATGGGCCTGGTGGTGTTTCAGTGAAATTTTATTTACAAAAATAAGTAGCAGGCAGAATTGGCCTACAGCCCATAATTTGCCAACACTGACCTAGCAGATAAAAGGAAAGAGAATTATAGCACAATTTTAAAAATAAACTGGTCAAAGCAACACCAAAACGTTCAACCATACTAGTAATCAAACAAATGCTAAGGAAAACAGAAAAATTCTATTTATTTCCTACAACATTATGAATCAAATACCATGATACATGGTTAGAAGGAAGGAGAGCATACTGACATAAATTTCACAAACTTTCTGGAGGTCAAATACATATACATGGACACACACACACATACATATTACTAGAATTAGTAATTCTT
Source organism: Myotis davidii (assembly GCF_000327345.1). Taxonomy (NCBI): domain Eukaryota; kingdom Metazoa; phylum Chordata; class Mammalia; order Chiroptera; family Vespertilionidae; genus Myotis; species Myotis davidii. The sequence continues at coordinate 713,507 of NW_006296225.1, read as the reverse complement.
ACTAAGGATGTGTGTTATTTGGTTTAAATTTTAAAATTTTAATTAGCCAAATGGCTATTTATAGATGAATCAGGAAAAATCCAATACTTCTCGGTGGTCAGAAAAAATGATTTATTTAATAATATAAATGTACTTTCCTTGCCCCTCTATTTATCTGGAGAGAAAAAAAAAAAAGTAAAAAGTGGGGGAAGTTGTACAATTCCTCTATTGGCTCTAGGATTTATTGACACCGGCACCATGATATCTCCTATTCAGGTCCTCTTTATCACCTTCCTTCATCCTGCAGATTGAGCAAGTTTTCTGAAGAAATCATATTAAGCAATAGCAAGAAGCATGTACTCTAACCATAAGGACTACCCATCCTATCTGAAGAGTTCTAATGTTCTTATCTATCCATAAGTCCAATGATTCTTGCATTAAAATATTTCCGTAGCACCACTGAACTGTAATTAGAATAATTAAATGTTTTGTAGATGCTGAAAAATGAAGATTCCACTAGAAAGTAAAAATTCACTTCTGCCAGCTGGTGTGGCTCAGTGGCTGAGCACCAACCTCTGAACCAGGAGGTCGCGATTCAATTCCTGGTAGGCCACATACCAGGGCTGTAGGCCTGATCCCCAGGAAAGGATGTGCAGGAGGCAGTGGAACAATGATTCTCTCTCATCATTGCTGTTTCTATCTCACTCTCTTCCTCTCCCTTCTTCTCTGAAAACAATAAAAACATATTTTAAAAAATTCATTTCTAATGTATTCTCAACTGTTGTTAATAAACTGAGACACCGATTTATAAAAAGTCTCTGTATTAATAAATTCATTTTATTATTTTTGAAATTATCTTTCTTTCTTCCCTGGTCCTAAAGGTAACCATGGATCACTGTCAAATGTTACAAAGAAAAAAATGAATAAATAAATAGTCATCCATGATGCCAGTACTTAAAAATAACCACAGTTGGTATCATGAAGCACATTCTCCCAGATTTGTGTGTGTTTACCAAACCAGGTCTGTTATTTTGTCTATTTGAAATACTTAAAATAAGATAAACAATTTTAATGTACATAAGTAAAAATGAGCTCCATCATTTACAACACAACATATTCCACAGGGAATATGCACCATAAGTCATTTATGCACTATTATACTGATGGATATTTAGGCTGCAAAATTATTTTCACATTTAAATACTCTAACATGAACATTTCAGACATATATTTGAGTTTGCTCTATTATTTCCTTCCAGGTAAATTCATAGAAATGCAATTTTTTTTATTTTGAAGAGTATCTAAGCTTAACATTTTGCATTATATTAATAAATTACCCTCTAGAAGAGGTGTAACACTTTAACTCTCTTCCGAAGTGTCCACCATAAGCATGCTAAAATAAATTATGGTATTTTTCACAGACTAAAATGTTGCAAAAGTTAATGACATGGCCAACTATGCATAGAAGTATATAAAGTAAAACGGATACAAGATACAATAAAGCATACCACTGCCCTCGCCGGTTTGGCTCAGTGGAAGGAGCACTGGCCTGCGAACTGAAAGGTCCCAGGTTCAATTCCGGTCAAGGGCACATGCCTGGGTTGAGGGCTCGATCCCCAGTGGGGGACTTGCAGGAGGCAGCTGATCCATCATTCTCTCTCTCCCTCTTCCTTTCTCTCTGAAATCAATAAAAATATATTTTCAAAAAGCATACCACTGATGTGATTTATTACTATGCAAATTATAATATATATAATATATATGGGGAGTAGTACATATGTAATACTTTCAACAATAAAGATTTGAAAAATAAAATAAAAAAAGTACCACAACTGAGGAACAGGAAGGAAGCATGTTTTAAACTATCTTTTTATGTTCTACATTTGCTGAAACTCCTAGAATTTGTGCATATTTTAGTTTTAAACTGAAAAGCAGTATGCTAAAAGAATATTGGACATCACAAAGCTAAAGAAATGTCTTAACACATTTTGTACTTCACCTGCTATTACACATACAATTACAGAACACAAAACCCCCAATGTGCTCCCATCTGGAATATTTAAACATACTAGACAGAAATCCTTTTTTTTCCAAACAAAGAACTTGCTTTAACTCATGAAGACTCTCATACCTAATAGAAAGCAGGAGTACACGTTTCTCTTCGCAACTGAGAAAACAAATCAGGCTAAACCGTGAGCCCGTGAAGACAGAGCAGCTCTGAGAATGAGCTCGAAGTCCCTGGCCGCAGGCATTTTGGAAAGCATTTTGAAGGGGAACAAACTATTCATAAAGACTCAATACTTACAGTGACCTCTGAGCAATTCCAGATGTAGACAGGGGGATTTTTCCACAAATAAGGAAGAAGGGCCAGCTCCAAGAAGTGACAGTGGGAACAGGCTTGCAGGAGCTAGAATTACATGGGACACAGAAAAGAGACTCAGCAGAAGTGAAGCAACACAGAAAGAATCCAGACCCTTGATCAAACAGAGATTTAGTCTCTTACACGAGTTCTTAACCAATTCCTTAGTGAGGAGAAATTAGGCAGAATTTTTTATTTTTGCTTATAACTATAGTTTTATCAGTTTATAATAAACTTCTCTCCACCCTACACTACGTTTCTTATACAGACTAACTCATTTAATCCTCACTTGGTAGAGACTATTTTTTTAAATATATTTTATTGATTTTTTACAGAGAGGAAGGGAGAGGGAGAGTTTGAAACATCAATGAGAGAGAAACACCGATCAGCTGCCTCCTGCACACCCCCTACTGGGGATGTGCCCGCAACCCAGGTACATGCCCTTGACCGGAATTGAGCCTGGGACCTTCAGTGCGCAGGCCAATGCTCTATCCACTGAGCCAAACCGGTTAGGGCAGTGGAGACTATTATTCACATTTTATAATTAGGAAACTAAGGCAGAGAAAGTTAGGTAGCTTGGCCGAGAGCTTGAATCTAGAACAGGGGTGGGCATCCCTTTATTTAAAGGGCCAGAGAGTTAATATTGAAGTTTCTGGTCACAAGATCTCAGTCACAAGTACTGAACTCTGCCACTGGGTTGCAAAAGTCCTCTCAGACAACACTCATACTGGTGAACGTGTCTGTGTTGCCCAAACAGGTGGCAAGTCCCCTGGCTGTGGTTTGCCAACTTCTGATCTAGAAAGTAGTGAAGCGAGATTCAAACCCAAGTCTCTGACTTTAATAACTAACCCGCCACACAACAAGAGGAAATAAAAGACATGGGGTTCTTTTTTCATAGCCTGGGTTCATTCATCCTCAAATATGCCTGTCCTAAAGAAACTGACCTGTTAGTAGAAATTGTCACTTATTGTGATGAGGTGGGCAGAAGTATTTGAATGCTCAGCACCCATAAGCAAGGTAGATAGACAGCTCCTCTAACAGGATGTGGAGTTAGCAACATTTTGTCAGGACAAATGTACACACTTAACATTTAGGCACGTCTGTTCCCTCTTAATCAGTGGGGGCAAGAAGGAGATGTCTTTGGGTCCTTATTAGATATAGAAATATTTAGTTTAACAGGTCCGATGAGTTCTATATTTTTCTTAATTTCAAAATTATTGTCACTTAGTGAATTTATCTAGTGACATAAGTACATAATAATATTGAGCAATATAGCTGGCCCCATTTTAAGTTGCTTAAAATTCAGAGTTGTGAGGAAAATATATTTGAAAAACCTCTCATTGTTCTTGAGTTTATAAAGTAGCATTGAAAAATAACCAACAGTTTGAGTCAGTTATTTGACTTTCTGATAGTGTATTTGCAGCAGAAGTTGAGAGCCACATTCATTCAGGGGTTCAGAATGAATAGTGATTAGATAGGGCTGCTAAAATACTTGAGAAGTTACATGAACTATGGGCAGGAGAAAGTACAGTGAAAGACTTTTAAACTCTCAGTCTTAATTTGACTATGTCCCAGTTAAATGACCTTGAGCTAATTCTATTTAAACCTAAAACTTCCATAGGAAGTTAGCATTACCAGGGTTATTATAAAAGTTGTATTTAAAAATTCAGTTATGTTATAGACTTAATACCTTTATGATGAATAGTCTTCTAAGACTTACAATCTATTTTTATAAAGAAAAATACTTTTATTTTGCTCAGAATATTTGCCAAGCCTTCATTGTGAAAAAGCAAACTAAATTCAGAGTCCTATTACCATTTCATTTTTCAGAACCTTTAAAATGTTTCCTTACCATTAGTAACCACCAACATTTCTAAAGATTTTATGGATTCAATTCCTAAACAATTTCTCAAGGACTAAAGAATAAATAATAATAATACCATTTAGAGAACACAAGTTATTTGTATTAAGTAGTTTATAGAAATCAAGTGACTAAAATTTTGGCTGGGTTTCTAAGAAATATAAGAACACTACTACAATAAATTATGTCATTTTTCGAAAGGGTTTGTAGCTCATCTCTTGGGAAAGATTAAACTCCCCCACTCCGCTGATGTCAGCATTGGTCATATAACTTGTGAAAGGTGAATAAAAGTGACATGGACCACTTTTAAGCAGAAATTTTAAGAGCAACTATATACTTTGCTAATTTCTTTTTTTACCCCCTGTGTTATAAGACCAGAATATGCCAGATAAGGTCTGCTCACTGAACCAGTGAGAAACAGACATTTGTTCCTGCTAGTCACCATTATTTTAGGTCTCTTGTCACCACAGGATTACCTACGCTATCCTCAGTGACTAATTAGAGAATGTCAAAGCCCAGTTATACTCGGTATTTGATTATTTCATGAAAGTAATCTAAAGATAGCCGCAGCATAAAACATTTCTTTTATTCAGAAAGAAGCAAGAATTTCAATGTTTCCTATGTTTACACAGTTCAAATAGGATGTAAGAACAAGGTTTGTCTGTACTAAACCAAAAAATGTTGGAAAGTATTCAGAATCCAAAAGGATTCTAGAGTGATTGACAGGATAGGAAAGCACAACAGAGAATCACATCGAAAAACAATTCTGGCCATTATTTAGTGATTATCATAACCCGAGAAAGCAGGGCTTTCATCATCCTATTCTGTACTTATTTTTTTTCTTTTTTATTGTCTAAGAAACTTCAAAATTATTTTCAAGGACAAAAGAAATGAGTCTCAAAATTCATTAGCAAAACGTAATAGATTTTCTAAATCCAAAGCCTAATAATAAATATAACATCCCCTGTCAAGAAGCTAGGTCTTAATACTATGCAGGCCATATCAGGATTCCTATTTTTAATAAAAAGTGAATTGTGCTATCAGTATTCTTTAAAACATAAAATCTCAGTATCTGTCTCAACACAAGAAATGTATGATTTCAGGGATAACGTTAGATATGTTTCGCGATTTCAAGAAATTACCAAGTATCAGGGATATCCTGCCCTCTACTGTCAGAATTATAATTTTGCATGTTTACTTAAAGCATTTAAAATCCACGTTTTTTCCTTACACATTTTGGTATTTAAGCATTCTGTTTCTATTCAATTTGTTGTTTCCTTAGAAAATGGAGCATGTATGTTTCACTTAAATATTTAGGTAAATTAATCTTTTTATACTGCACCTGAATAAAGAAACTCAAAATGTTTTAAGGCTTATCGGTCATTTCTCAATTTATAGTCTCTTGTTGTTCCATGTTAATTTCTCTTTATTTTCACCCCATCAATTAGGACATGTTGTGATTATTTCACATGGTAAACGTTTGCTTACAGCCACACATATTTTATGAAGATAATATATTCCTCTGTCTTCTAGCTTCAACTGTTGATAGCACTCACCTCTATACTCCAGCCGGCCTTCCTGGCCGTGCTTAATAGATTTCCAAAGAATTGTCCCAAAGAATTGACTAACACCTTTAAGTCTAGTCAAGCTTTTATCAGTGTCAATTTGGAAAGTTTTCCAGAATTTTGTGATAAATCTCACTTTTTCATTTGCTTTCTGTTCCACCTGTGTTGTAGGGTTTTCAATGATATAAGGTGGGCCAAAAGTAGGTTTACAGTTGTGAGTATGCAAAACACAGAGTTTATTATTGTATTATTACTTATTAATTTTGTATTATTTTTCATAGAAACAACTGTCCACCTACTTTTGCCCACCCTGTATTTTGTTTCTTTGTATATATGTCATTTCCTATAGTTTCAACAATTTTTCTATAATGTGATTTCTAAAACTTACCTTAAAATATATGCAGATTTAAATATATAGTTTACATCACCTGCATTTATGTCAGTGAAGGAGAAGAATGTTCATACATCATCATTTCATATTCCACATTATATTAGTGTTCTTGATATGTATTGGTGATGGTCTACAATATGACATTCTAATTTTTAAAAAATCACATCCATTTATTTATCACAAAAAAGTGAAGTGCTTTCCCAATGTATTATAACTGCTTATTTCCAAATTACATGTTTGTTCTATTATAAATATTAACATTTAATAGCAGTGAAATATATTTTACTTTTAGACAAATTAATTTAAACAGAATACAAGGAACAGATTTTGCATCTATTCTAAAGTGCATGTACCAACTGGTGTCACAAAGAGTCTTAGAAACTCTTACGTATGCAGTTTTTTCTGAGCAGTCCATCTTACAGTAGGGTGGCAGCTTCAGACACTCTTCATATTTTCAGAGCCTTTTATATAAATCAAGAAATCAGCCTGAAAATAATGCACACAAAGCATTATTGCTTTCCATTACTACATATGGCACTACTTCAATATTATTTCCCAATTGATATAATATACAAATGAAGGAGGTGAAATCCTACCATTAGTCAAAGTACCCCTCATTAATTCAACAAAAATTCTTTTATATCTGTCACATGCTTGGTACTATATTAGGTGCAGATGATAGAGCGATGAAGAGGTAGACTGGGTCTGAGGTCATAGACTGTGAAGTCTGTCACAAGAAACTAACAATTATCAACCCAATACAGTGACGCGTGATGAGTGATACTCTAGGAAAAGTACAGCACACCATGTGAGTGCTTAATATCAGAATCATTTTGAAAAGGCTCCGGCTTTTATGACTTGGCTCAAGGTTCCACTGTAGACAGAACCTTGAAACGCATCTGTTTTCTTTCTTCGCCCGAAAAGCACATCGTAACTCATTTGTTCTCTCTGCATTATTTGAAATCCTAGATGGCCACTGAAAACAGTTCATAAAAAATTAAAACTTATTAAAAATGTTCGTGATGATTTACAAACAAAGCTTGGTGCAGATAGTTGTAAGTCGGTACAATTTTGAAAGGGTAGCTCCTATGATGGATGAGTTCATTCAAAGTGCAGATTATTGGATATTTGGTAAATCATACAAATATATCCGGTTTCTCTGAAAAAAAGACAGAGTGAGAACACCACAAGTAAAATGGGTATGGGGATGATATATGAACCAAGTATACTTTTGAAGGGGATTGTACTAGTTTAAAGTGCAGTTTGGTGAAACAAGATTTTGTACCAATTTGAGGGGCATCATAGGATACAAAGTTATCATGATTAGAGACTCATTAAAATGCAGGTGCTAGTTTAAGTTCAACAACCCAATAAGCATCATCTTGCAAGGAAGTGAAATGACCTAGTTTCTTTTTTGTTTTCTCTTAAAACAGGGAGGGTAAGGCAGCAAGGAACGGAGCATACATGTACTCTTACAGGTATGTGTTGATGTGTCTGGGAGTTCACGAAGTCAGAGTGAAAACACAGCTTACCTCCTGGCACATTCTTCAATTTACCTAACTTTACATAATTTAAAAATTTAAATAGATTATGTAGAACATCTACATCTGCATGAAATTGGATATGGGACTACATGGTCGACTTGTGACTGTATATGGGACTACATGGTCGACTTGTGTTTCTTGCTGGCCAGATCTGGTTGTGACCTTATCTTGGGGGGGATCCATGATCACAGATTATTTGAGTGTATTTCAAGAGATCTGAAACAACTCTTATCAGAAGGAACACTCAGCCAGACACAGAAGGCCCGGGTTGATGATCTCTCTTCAACTGAGTCCATGAGTGTGGCAAGGCCCTGAACCCCTGGACTACTGGTCATGGTGTCCAAATCCTTACAGTGGGATCTCTGAGGTCCTTCATACTCTTACATTCTGTGTTTCTGTTGATGTTATATTGAGTCTCAAGAGCACAGAAAATTCACTTTCCCAATAAAAGATTTTTAGTATCCCCAATGGTTTATTCACTGCCAGCACACCTTGAAGAGATTTATAAGGTTGGTGGCAATTGGGAATGATGAGTCATGACCAATAAAGGATACATACATATGAATATCTCTACTTTATATTATTATATTACTTAATCCTATAATGTTTATTTTTCATAACATGATAAAACATCAGAGTGTGTATCTTAGACTGTAAATTTTACATTGTAGGAAATATAATATATACTTATTCCACTATCCAGATAGCAATTCTCAGTAACATCTTGATTCATCTCGAAGCTACCTTTAAAAATAATTAGTTATTTGTCAAATAAGAGTTTTTACCTGCTTTAGTTCTGATAAAACTGTGAGGTGGAGTTCTTAAAAATAAAATAGGAATCTAAACGATACTTCTCACTTTTATTCCCACAGCAAATATTGGGGGGGAAAAGGTCAAAAAAAGAAAAGAGTGAAACATTTAATTCTAAAACAAAAGTGAGCAACATTTTTATTTCATTAGTACAAAATCTTATCATTTTCATGTTAAACATTTATTACTAATAACGTGGACTATGAATTATTGGCAAGAAAATTTTTCATTAGGAAAATGGCCTTTAAATAAATCTTGTGTATAAAATTATATGGATAAAGAAGTAGGAGGAAACTCACAGGGAAGAAAACTGCCTGGGTTCTTAGGGCTGAATATAAAAATCTCCCCTCATTTCACCTCTTTTCTGAGAGCTAAATTGTTCCGTGAACTGAACCCATTCCAACCTGAATATACTTAATATGAATGAATATTACACCAAATGTTAACAAGGGCAAATTCTGTTACCAGAAAAATTTTAAAACAAATAATCAGCTTAAGGAAAATAGTCATAAACCCTGGCTTATGGCCTATGCTTGGTTGAGTTTTTAAAATATGCTAGTCAAAAGAATTTTACACAATTTTATCAAACCTTTAACACTTATTACTCCAATAGCTTTTAACTTTTTACTACGATTCCTATAAAAATATATTTTACATCATGGACAAGTGTATGCATGTATCTATGTGTATATGTATGTGTATAGATATGTACATATATATGTCATGTATAATTATGTATATAATCTTTATATATTTACATATTAAATTAAAAATAGGAAAAATTTAATAAAAAAAATACCTACTCTTACTACATGATATACACTCTGGTGTTTTATATTCTCTTCTAGTTCCTTTTTAAAATGTTTTTTGAGTCCCAGTTAATTTATTTTGCACTCAACAGTGTATAATTTACCAATGCAAAATATAAAATAAGCAGACACAAAATAGTCTCTCCAAGAAAATTAAGGAAGAACAAAATAAGGAGAAAAGGAAATGGGTTAAGAGAGGAAAAAGAAAAGAATGGCTAAATATTATAGAGAAGAGGAATCATAGCACTTGGTAAATGATAAATCAGAAAAAAGAGGAAAAATTCTAGGAACTTGTCAGAGTTGATCTTTAGGGTTTGAGAAAATCAAAAATCTTAAATATTTTCATCCTAACTATCTCACAAATTCTCCATTACTGGCATTAATGTGTTAACTATGTCCAAACTGCAGCTTACGATGAAAACCAAGATACCTTAGTGGTTTTTCAAAGTATAGCATACTAAATTTTAATGTTATATAGAGAATGTCTTATGATTCACAAATTCTGAATTAAGAATAACTATACATTTCATTCAATGACTCTGAAAAGTCAAACGCTTTCATTACAATTTATAAATGTCTATGACCTCAACTGGCATAAGATTAGCCAACAGCTGTGCAGAGTTGGAAGATCAAGTTTTGTGTTTGAGTCTAGGTTTCACCACTCTGTGAAAAGGGCAACTGACAAAGTATGGTAGAAACACTTTGTAAATCAAGTCTCTCAAAGCACTATAGCTAATCCTCAACCAATTATAGTACCATGATAGTTTAAAGTTAGAAAAACTTTGCCAGAGGGCAGCCCATTTATAATACAAATCTGTTTATCCGTTTTTTCCCAACCATTGCAGGATCTTTTATTTTAATTTCCTACTGTAAAACAGGCTCCCCCCAAAATTTCACTTTTTAATTTGCCTGTTCCTTTTTCAGAAACTCCCTCTTCTGTTCTGTAAAGATTTAGCAATTATCATCTTAAAATCTTCCATAATAAAAACAAACATTTATTATTAGCCTACACGTTCAAAGTAAATGAATCAGGAGATGCTGTGATATAGATATCTCAACGAAGCAGGTCTTGCTTTCTCTTCCATTGGACTAAGAGAAAAAAGTCCATGAGTTAGTGCATTTTATGCTCATTATTAATTATTTTTAAGTTACTCTACTTCTGTAGTTCTTGAGGCTAGTTTTAGGTCTACCCCCCAACCCCACCCCCAGGCAGCTGTAGAAACCTACAAGATGAATCAGTCTCATTTATCTGCCCTGGGACTTTGGCATTGATTGTTCTTAAGCACCCAGGTGAGTCTACTGGGCAGACAAGTTTCAGAACCACTGCCTTAGCTGTTCGCACTAATCAAACAGCAGCTAAGAGACTCAAAATTCAACCAAGACAATCAAAATTGAATTAATCAACAAATTCAAAAATTATATCTTTGCATTCCAGTGAAAGAGAATTATGACCTTATCCCTATCCCTACATCAATAGGGTTTTTTTTTCCCTTCTGTATATTGAGGACAATATAGAAGCCATCATTAATTCGTCTTTAAAAAATTAAAAATAAAATTCCTAATCACAATCCCTTCTCACCACTACTTTGTTTCTCTTTTTTCTTGAAGGCAGTACTCCTCAAAAAAAGGATTTATACAGTCTGTTTCCAATTTATCTTCTCATTCCTTCTGGAACTTACTCTAGCAAGGCTTTTCCCACTACCACCACTTCATTAAAACTTTCATTTCAAAGTCACCAGTAATTTTTATGATCCTAAATCAATGGCTTAGTTCTTGGGCTCCGTTCTACTTGACACTTCAGCAGCATTTGGCTATAGCTGGCAGTCATTTAACCCCTCCTCCCTTCCTTATACACTTTCTTTATTCACTTCTAGGATAAAGCTTTCCCAGTGAGTATTCCTTCTCAGTTCCCTTTGCTGGTTTCTCCTTTGGTAACCAAGCTCCAACTGCTGGTGTGCTCAGTGCTCAATCATTGAACCTCCTCTCTTTTCTGTTCTCATTCCCTTTCTGGTTTTCAATCAATCGAGCTTAAATATTAGCTATCACTAACAAATTCACATCCCCAGCTCTTCTTTTCTCCCCAGTGTCCTAATACTCAACTGCCTACTTGACATGTCAATTGATTATCTCTCAGACATTTTAAAATTAATGTGTATGGGAACAGACTCATTAGTATCCAAGACTTGCTCTGTATACTTCCTTCTCCATCTCATCTTCATCCTCTTTCTAGCTCTTCAGCCCAAACATCTGGGAATCATCTAATACTACTAATTCTTGTTCACCTCGCATTTGTTCTGTCAGCAGGTCCTATTGATTCTGCCTTTACAAATATATCCAACGTTCAACCATATTTTACCACCTCCACTGCTTCCTCCTTAGTCCAAGTTCCATCACCTTACACCTAAGTCATTGCAATTCCTTTATAAATGAATCTTTTTCTTCCCTTACTGTCTATATCCACATGGAAGCCAGAGGAAACATTTTGAGACATGTCATATTTTGTCTTTCCCTTACTCAAAACAATTCTATATTCTATTTCACCATGAGCAGAATTCAAAGGATTTATGATTGTTTATAATACCCTGTGTGATTTATTTCCTCTTTAAACTCTTCTCTTATATTTTCCCATCATACACACTATACCAGACACACTGGACTCCATGCTGTTCTTAGAAGCTACAGAGATGATGATGATCACACTTCATGGTCTTTATATTTGGCTCTTCCATATACTAGAAATGATTTTGTAACTATACCCCCCCCAATACACCCATGTATCTCTAATAGATTTTTCCCAATTCCTTTTGGTCTTACCAAATTATTTAAAAATATACCTAATACCTCTAATAATTTCTATAAACCTTTTCTGTGTATCTGATTCATACCAGTTATTAAATTTTCACCATCTGATATAATATAGATTTAATTATGTGACTCACTCCCAGTAGAATGTAAACTCCATGAGGGCAGACATTTTTTGTTTTGTTTTGTTTGGCATTTTTAAGATTCTAATTATTTTTTCAGCTTTATTTAGGTATAATTGGTAAACAAATTATAAAATATTTAAAGTGTACAACACAATGATTTGATATATGTATACATTTTGAAAGTATCCCCCAAATTGAGATAATTAATACACCCATGATTTTACATATTTACGTTTTTGTGAGAATATTTAAGTTCTACTCTCAGCAAATTTTAACTATACAATACAGTGCTATCACCTATAGTTACCCTATTATATATTAGGTTCTCATAACTTATTCATGTCATAATTGAAACTTTGTACCCTTTTACCCACCTTTCCCTGTTTTCACCCCTCTCCTCTCCAACCCCTGATAACCACTTTTCTATTCTGTTTAACCTTTTTTTTTAATGATTTTATATCTAAGACTTGTCTATTTTATCTTTTCAAAAATCCATCCCTTAGCTTCACTGACCTTTTCTATTTTTTTCTTAGTCTTTATTATTCCAACTCTGATCTTTGTTATATTCTTTTCCCCACTAATTTTGGGCTTAGTTTGTTCTTCTTTTTCTAGTTTCTTTAGGTATGAATTAGGTTGTTTATTTAAGATGTTTCTTTTTTCTTTATGAAGGCTTTTATTACTATAAACTTTCCTCTTAGAATTGATTTGCTGCACTCCATAAGTTTTGGTATGTTGTGCTTCCATTATCATTTGTCAAATTTTTGAGGTCTTTAATTTCTTCTTTGAATCATTGGTAGTTTAGGAGCAAGTTGTTTAACCTCCATATATTTGTGAATTTTTCAGTTTTCTTCTTATAATTTATTTCTAGTTTTGTACCATTGTCATCAAAATTATACTTCATATGATTTCAATCATCTTAAATGTAATAAGACTTGTGTGGCCTGATTTTGCTCTTTCCTAGAGGATATTTCATGTGCACTTGAGAGAATGTGCATTCTGCTTCCATTGGATGGAAAATTCCATGAATGTATGTTAAGTCCATGTGGGCTAATGTGTAGTTTAAGTCCTCTTATAGTCTTATAGGATCTGTGCCAGGGGCAGTGTTTATGGTGAGGGTGTGTCTCAGCTTTTTCTACCGATTTTGATGTAGGCAATTTTTTATGTGTAGGAGTCACTCAGCTCATTTCTGGATTTTTTAATGGGCAGTTACTGCATGTTGCTAAATATTTGGTGTATCTATGGAAGTAGGGGAATTCAAGAGCCCCTATCTGACTTTATCAGTCCAATCAGCTTGTTTTTTATTTTATTTTTTTTAACAACACTAGTACCAGCTCTTATAGGATCTGTGCCAGGGGCAGTGTTTATGGTGAGGGTGTGTCTCAGCTTTTCCTACCGATTTTGATGTAGGCTTCTTTGATGTGTAGGAGTCACTCAGCTCATTTCTGGATTTTTTAATAGGCAGTTACTGAATGTTGCTGTGCCTTTGCTGTATCTATGGGGGTAGGGGAATTAAAGAGCTTCTATGTGACTTTATCAGTCCAATCAGCTTGTATTTTATTTTATTTTTTTAACAGCACTAGTACCAATGCTTAGAATTATTTTGGGAACATAGTTGGTACTCAATATTTATTTGTTGACTAAATCAATGAAACATTTTAACTTTGTCTCTGCTTGACACTTTACTTTGAATTTTTTACCTAACCTGTAAATTGATAATCTCTAAATCTCCTCCCTGGTAGAGTGTTCTTACTCTGACAGCAACACCTGCTCAGTCTGCCTGAGGACTCCTTTTTTATTTACTAACGCCAACTTAGTTCATTGCCCCCCTCTTTGCTCCTATAGCACTCTATTCTTGCTTATATTATTAGCTTCTGAAATAATATTTCCTCAAAAATTAGACGAAGAGTTCAAGGGCAAGGTATGTTAGTATCTGTTTCTTCATATTCTTACTACAATGCATCATGGTGTCTACTAATCATAATGTTAGGCTTTCAATAAATATTTACCAATTGAGTGACTGGGATTTGTATAAAATAATGCTTTGGGTACTAGAGGAGAGAGAATGTTTCTTTGTTTACTTTTTAAACATCTCAAGAGCATAAACTAGAGGGAATATCTCTATAGTGGGTCATTAAAGAACTTTTTTTGATTTTCATTATTCCTCAGTCTTGAAACCCAACGTACAGTCAGCATATTTTTCCTTCTCTTTAAAACTGAAAATATCTCACCTTTATTCAATTATAATTCTCTTTGGTTAGTTTTATTTTCTTAACTTTTCATAACCCAAAATACTTATTCACTCTGTTATATGCTTTAGATATATTCAAAAAGTAGAAAAATTATTTATAATACTAATAATACCCACATGTAAACATGTTTTTAAGTTAGAGAAATCTTATTATAATGTATTTCTCATTTATACTCAAAGTCAAAAGTAAGTTGAGGTGTAAGGCATTTTTCTGATAGAAATTTATCTTCATATTCACTACAGTAATCATTACATTTGAGATAGAATTTTATGCTTTTAATCACAATTGGGATAAAATCAAACACCTTTTAAAATGTCTTCTGTAAGGCACACAAAGCTATGCTTTCATTAGAGGATTGGATTACCAGTACTACTAAAATAAATATTTTCTAAATTTTCCAAAGTAATGTTACTATTATATAATGGTTTTCATCTAAATGCCTCAATCATTTTACTGATGAGAAGAGAGGATTATGCAAACTTTCTCTAAAGGAACACCCAGACCAGCCCCACGTATTCTATAACCCTTCATCAAGCAATTTCTATGATTACGTATCAAGTACTGTGCTGTGTATAGAGGTTTGAAAGATCAAGCCCTTCTTCCTTCCATAAAAAATTAACACACTACAAAAATAATTACGGTAAATTAAATGCTTACTAGGGTATGAAAAGTGTGCTATGTGGTGTGATGCACGTTTTGGGTTACAGGGCCTAAAACTTATTCGATTTGCAGGACTTCCTTTAGGAAAAAGAAAATAAACTTACAAATATAGAATTAGGTATGTATGTGAATATTTAAAATGAGAAACTACAATAAAAATGGCAAAATTCTAAAAAGCTGAGGATATTACATACTTCACCTGATCAGCTAATTCAGTCTTTTCTCTAGTATACTTATTGAAATTATTTTAGTAGTGATATTTTGGAAAACTTTTATATTTACCACTTTTCATTGGTAATGTTATACAAATATTTAGAATCATTATTTAATTTGGAAATTTTTACATAAAAGAAGCTTTTATATAAATAAGCTTTTAGGCATTTTAAATATTTCTCTATATTAACTATCTCTCATGCTCTGAATTGACACTTATTATCCATTTTGTCACTGACATCTTCATTGCTTTGATGTCATTAAGATTTGCCTGTTATCTTTATTAAAGTCAATAATCATGTTCAATCAATAAAAAAATTAACCATGTTTCCAATGGATTCATATGACTCATTCCTTTTTATTAATTTGATGATCTAACAATTCTATAACTATTCATTTCCTTTCCCTGAAAAATATCTCTCCCTCATAATATGCTACTATTTTAGGTACTGTTTAAACTTAACTGCATCTTGCTTCTCATTGTCAAAGTATTTTAAATTAATTTTATTACTCTATTTTTGCCTGTTTGCATTTAATTAATTTTTATGATTTAGCTCTCATCTTTAAAAAAATAGATGTCCCAGTGAATTTCTCACTTGAAATCATATCAAAACATGGCTTCCTTGGTCTTATTCTAAAGATGCTCCAGTGATTGCATCGAGTGGAACAAAACTCAAATCATATCAAATTATAGTTGAACTATCTTTTGCTTCACAGCTATTACACATTTGTGTTATGGCAAATTGGAAAGAAAAACTAATTGTGCCTAGTAAATTCAAGGAAGATATCACAAGGCACATGGATATTGAAGCTGAGCCTTGGGAAATAAGGCAATATTCACTAGGTCGGGAAGACAGTGGACAAGACGTTGTGTAAAAGTTCAAAGCCCCACAAAACTAACCATGAACCCAAGGTTTTGGCCCTGATATCATTGCCTTTCTCTTCCAGTTAGTTATCTAGCATTCCTACTACTCAAGTACAGTAGGCAAGTGTGTATATTGTTAACTCAAGGGCACTTAAAGTAAGCGATGGAACATACAAATTTCTAGACAAAAATAGAATAAAGGCAATCTAAGACTTTTGGTTTGTAAAGGTAAAGACCATAAGAAGAACATATTTGAAAAATATGAAGCCATGATGGACATGTTTGTTTTCAAGTCCAGTATATACTAAAAAGGGACCATGCCCTTGAAACTTGAAGGAGGCATCTTTGGAAAATAAATTCACACCTTTTACTCAGTGTTTCAACCTGAAAGGTGGTAGAGATTAAAATCAAGAGTTTCGAGAAAACTTCCGATGACATTGTGAATGAAATATCCTCACCAGGAGGAACTTATACCTTAGAGCTTCCAATCTCTACTCTTTGCGGTGAAGGTCAAAGAAAGGAACAGCCATTCTCTCCAGATAAGGGAGCCTATTAAAGTCAGGTTTCAGTTGAATTTGCTTTTAGGGTGACCCATATGATTCTGATGTTCTCAGTTTCTCAAGAATCTTTAAAATCAGTATCTAATACCAATAAATAAGGACAAATGCATACTACACACATAGAGTTTCCTTTTGGACAAGTGTGATGGTTAATTTTATATGCCAACTTGACAGGGCCCCTGGGTGTCCAGATATTTGGTCAAACTTTATTCTGGATTTGTCTGTGAAGGTATTTTTGAATGAGATCAATATTTGAATTAGTAGACCGAGTAAAGCAGATTTCCCTTCGCAGGGTAGGTGGGCTTCCTCTAATCAGTTGAAGGACTGGAAAGAACAAAAGGACTGATCCTCTTGCGAGGAAGAGGGAACTCCTGCCTGACTGCTAAGCTGGAGTACTGGTCTTTTCCTTCCTCCCCTTGAGTCGTGGACCTGCCAGTCAGCTCTCCTGTTTCTCAGGCCTTCAAACTTGGACTGGAACTACATCAGAGTCTCTTTTTGGGTTGCCAGCCTTCCAACAGCAGATTTGGGACCTCTCATTCTGTATGAACGCAGGAGCCAATTTCTTATAATAAATATCTCTTGATACATACATACATCCAAACATACATAGATCTATGTATCTGTATCTCCTGTTTGTTTTATTTCTTTGGGGAACCATGACTAATTACACTGACAAATAAGATAAAGAATTCCATAAAGCAGCTAAGAAGAGAATGTTTAAATTAATATTAATACATACTTAATCTAGTTGATATGGTTGGCATTTGCCAGCTAAGATATGGCATAATGGAAAAAAGGCAAATCCTATCTATGAAGACAGAATCGTAGATATTAAAGTTGATCCACTTTACAGATGAGCAACATGTAATGCAATGAGGTGAAACATTTTCCCAAAGATATGCAGCAAATTAGTGGCAGAAACATCAGTAGCATACCTTTCCCGAATTCTAGTCTAGTGTTGGACCCTTCACACTGGGCTTCTAATTTGACACTTGACTCTTTTCACATGTCAGTGGTTTCACAGGTGAAATGATCACTGAGGTTAACTCATGCTCCCCACTTCATTTATGGCGCACCAATCCTTTCTTTAGAATGAGTATGTTCAGCTGAATAAGACAGGTCCCTGAGCTAAACAAGGAGTATGTTTATGCTTCAGAGATGCTATGGCAGTGTAGGGACAGGAGAGATAAACAGATGCCTCTGGCTCATGAGTGGAGTCAGTCAGAGAGAACCCTCTGTGGTCCACCCCAAGGTAGAAAGGGGGCAAACACTGAGCTGGGGCTGAGACACTCAACTACAAGGAGGGTTGGGGCTGTGGGCAGAATAACAAGGCCTACAGGGAGGCATTACCCTGGTAGCCTCCTTAAATCACCCTGTCTTCAGAGAGGGTCTGGTGACCTGAACATGACATAAACAAAGCTGACACTGCCACCACTAAGAAACACAGAATTTTGCTTCAAGAGACCTTTCCTGAATATTCTCATTTAAGATCCTTGCTGCCCACCAACAAACTGCTGTTGGTAAATTGTACCACTGCCCTTATTCAATTTTCACGGCCCTGGAAGTCTCATTCAATATTTAATGATACACCAGCTTGGCAAAATTAAAGAAACTGTATATTACTTTTGCCAAACACATCTGCTTGATATAGAAAAAAAGTGTGGAAACAAAAATAAGGCATTGATTCAAATTTCCCTGGACAGCTTCTAAAGCCAGCTGGAAAAAAAACACACACCCACAAATCATAACAAAGCATATTTTTAATTTCTAAGAAAGCAAATAAAACAGCCATTTAGGTCTATCACAACTAGTTATATATTTTTTAGTAAAATCTCTTCTAAAAGTTTTACTCATATAACTGACATGTACAGAGTATTTTTCCCTGCTCTGTGATTTGGAGCAAGATTTTTCTAATTTAAATTATTATAGATTTTTATGGTTGTGTATTTTGCTTTGATTAATTTTGTTGGTTTCTTTGTCAGAAATACAACACCTCCCACCCATTATAATTGCCCCTATGGGAAAAATCAGTCTTTTGATAATGAAATAAGCTATGAAAATTTCCATAAACATCCTCTAGTTAAAAGCAAGGATAGCTTGTTATATGCCTCCACCACATAGAAAGGACCAAAGGGGGCAATATCCTAGTGTTTGCTATGAGTAAATCATTGAGATTTGATGAGTCCTTGCATAGATCCATTGTCTTTGTCAGAACCAGCTGCAGTGCCTCCTGTCCACAGACAGAAAGGCCAATATTCAGGACCACTTATACAAAGTGCGACATTCTATTGTCAGTAAGCTGGGAACCCTAGGATACATTCAAGAACTAGTGATTAGTGACCCTACCTATACACTCACTTCTGATACCTCTCTCTTTTGGGATAAATAAGAGATAAATTTGGAGAAATTCACAAATGGAATTGAAAGTTTAATGTGGATGGTAATGAGATATGCAAAGAAGAGAAGCTGTGTTGTTTTTTTTAGGAAAAATATGTATATACTAGTATAAAGAATAAACTATTACATGCATGAAAGTTCTTTTTTCCCCAGAAGGAGCTATGGTTTAAAGGTGTCTGTAACGTCTGGTTGTTTATTTTCTGACCTGCCACCGTCATACAGCCACATAATATAAAAAAAATAAGTCATAAAATTATGACTTAAAATTAGACTCTACTCAAAACTTCCCTTCCCAACTAGTGCTAACTTCCACTCCTGCCTTTCCCACCAACCACTTAATGGAACCAGTCTATCAGTTCTTTGTCAAGAGTCAAGAAAATCTGAGAGTGAAAATTGATTGCTAAGTGGAATTATAAATTTTGCAAAAGATACGGGATTTCATGAAGTCCATGGAAGTGATTTTGGAGGACTGATCTTACTATGGACACAGAAACGAAGAATGCAAATGTAGCTGGCTTACCCTATTTAACAATCAAAGAAAAGAAAATATAGTCAATGCAGATAACTCAGTATCAAAAAAGAAGACTTTGCCCAGCCAGTGCTGCTCAGTGGTTAACCTATGTCGACCTATGAACCAGAGGATACTGTTCTATTCCCGGTCAGGGCACATAACCGGGTTGTGGGCTCCATCCCCCATGTGGGATGTACAGGAGCCAGCTGATCAATGATTTTCTCTCATCATTGATGTTTCTATCTCTGTCTCCTTCTTCCTTCCTCTCTAAAATCAATTAAAATGTCTTATATTTTTAAAAAGAGGACTCTAAGAAAAATTATGAATCTTTTATTTTTCATTGATTAAGGGAGTTATAAAGAAAACTCCCTTAATAACAATAAAAGTCAAACATGAAGGTACAGCCCACTTATCTTCAAAAATATGCCTGAAATTTTAGATTATGTAGTGGCTCTACATGTTGAAAAAATTAAATCTTTGAAGAGTCTACTCCCTTTCTTATCGTGATCCAGGTAACCCACAAAAACCTGACTTCCCAGACAGTTCTGTTCTAAGCAGACTCTGTATTCAGTTCCCTCATCTAAAAATGGGAAAAAAAGCCTTTCTTGCAAAAATAAAGTAAAAACAGAAATTTGCTTTCTATCCTGAAAAGAGGTTCATTCAACTGGAGATCTGAATTATAGAACACCAAAATGACCTTGAGAAATCGGGATCCTGTCACTCTGGCTAAGTGCCGGATGTCAGGTTAAAAGGAGAGAGAAGGACAGTAGTTTGAAAGACATATTTAGTGTGATGTTTATTTGAAATTTTACAAAGCAAACAAAAAAATATTTTGTAGATCTGTAATGGTAAATAATACAGAAAATAAAGCTTTAAAATCTTCTCTGTAAGTGGTCATATACATTAGATTTTGTGATTTCAAGATGGTTTCTTATAATCAGATTTTGAGCTTTCAAGAAGGTTTATTATTATAATTAGTAGGGAAATTTGAGAATTTTCTTTTAAGATGCATATGAGTAGAAAAAGGAAAACCCTGTCTTTGTCAACAGGCAAAAAGCTATTTTAAAGGTAGGAGGAAAAAATTCATTTGGTCAATCGAGATTTGACCAAATCTATTCACTCAAATTTTTTTCTCTAGTAAAATAACAAACAAGCTAATTTTAAGGTGGTAGATCTATTTTCACTTTCTCTCTCCTCCCACCTGGATACAGACTTGGGCTCTAGAAATGACTCCTTTATTTCATGAATAAAAATGGACAGGGGAGAGCAAACACACACATACCCTCTTTGCAAGCTCAAGCTGTGTCTGAGAAACCCTAGTGTTTAAGGCAAGTCATGTATTTACATTGGTCTTAACTACATTTATAAAAGTAGAGCAGAGTTCCTCCCTTGATTCTATAACTTATTTTGAGTTCTGGGAGGTCTGTATAAAAGTCAGCTGTCATAATTGTTCATTTTTTGGGGAATGTATTTTGAGATGTTTATTGGGATCTTGGGATTTTAATATAAAGATTTTTTTTCCCCACTAAATCCTTTAGACATGCTAGGAAATAGTACAGGATTTAGCAACAAAATGTCAAAGCTAGAACAGATCTTAGTGATCCTCCAATTTCTTCATTTTCATAAATATGAAATAAAAGCCCCAGAAAACTAGAGTCCCAAACTCCTGCTTACACGGTGATGCTGCAGAGTAAAAAGAAGACAGCAGGATTAGTAAACCCAGGTATCTGAGGTCAAATCACTACCCCACCATCATTCATAAGTGTGAGAGATTGGGCAAATCACACAATCCCCAAGATATTTTGAAATGGCTAAAATTAATTTACCCATGCACTTCAAGTTTATCCATTTACAAAATAAGGAGAATAATATCTAGCTCAGGTTTATTGATAGAAATACAAATAATGTGCCCGATCGGTGTGGCTCAGTGGTTGAATGTACACCTATAAACCAGGAAGTCATGGTTCGATTCCTGGTCAGGGCACATGCCAGTGTTGTGGGCTTAATCTCCAGTGTGTGTGTGTGTGTGTGTGTGTGTGTGGCAGGGGGGAGGGGAGTATGCAGGTGGTAACTGATCAATGATTCTCTCTCATTATTGTTTCTATCTCTCTCTCCCTCTCCCTTCCCTTTGAAATCAATACAAATGTGTAAAAATGCTTTAAAAATGTTAACCACTATTTTTATTTGCTACAAGAAATCCTGAATCTCAGCTCTTTGCTCTGAGTAGAATGTCGGTATGAGCTTTGAAAGTCTAATTTCTATTTTTTTTTTTTTTTTAGAAAAACCTTTAATAAAAATCTCATTGTTTCTTGATGCTATTCTCCACCAGTGTCCTAATTAGGCCTAGATTATTGTTTGACAAAGAGTGGGTCCCAACAGTAGACTCAGGATACTCCAGGAAAAGTGAGGCACATCATTCCGGAAATGCTATGTACTGTGGCTCCTCCAGACTAAAGAAAACAGAGTTCACTAACACCCAAAAGATCTCTGAAAATCCTGCAGGAAGGAAATCTGAGTATACTAACAACCAGCTTCTTTGTCACCTTTAATGGCACATGTTAAATGAAAGAATAGGGATAACACAAAAATAATGGCTTTAATACTTTCTAAGTGTTAAATAAAAAAAATATCAAGTCAATTCATTTATTTTTACTTTGAAAATTTCCCTTTTATGTCTAGAGGGTGGGGGCGTGGGTGAATACTGCTGTACGGTAAGAAGTTTTACTTGGGAGTTGATTGAAGTGTTTTGGAAGTTGATAGAGGTGGTGTTTACACAACATTATGAATATACCAAATGAATTGTTTACTTTAAAATGATTCTATTTATTATGTGAATTTCAGCCTCAGTGAATTATCTTTTTAAAATTTCACACATGCACAATTTAAATTTCAAAATATTATAACCTAAATGTTTCACATGTTATCTGAGAAACACACAAAAAGTTTCAGAGTTAAAACATGTCTTACTGTAAATATCCAATCATTACACTGTATAACTGAAATTAATATAGTGTATGACAATTATACCTCAATTTTTAAAAAAAAGTTTGACCAAATCAAACATAAAATTTTTGTAATGGTTTCTAGACTATCTGCATGTATTTGAAAAAAATAAAAAATATATATATTTATTTTAAGTTCTGAAATTGAAAAAGCTATATAATAAAATCAATACTGGGGGGAAGTGTATTCTACAGGTAGCTCATGTTTTACCGGCAGATTACAAACCATCACAAAACACATATCCACAGAGATTGAGTGTGGCTGCTAGAACTTAATCTCAGCATTCGTGATCTCCAACCTCTTGAGTCTCACTCCATGGTTTATGATACAGTTACATCACAATCCCTCAATAGAATTACAGCTTTGTCACTAATCTCTCCCTATCAGTTATCCTGTGAGGAAGGAAGCGGGAAGGCACCGCCAGGAGGAGGCAATGGCATGAATGATGGCATTCAGGTTCTTTCCACAACAATATCTGCAAGTCTGGGAGTGATAAATGGCACCCAAGTTATAAACGAGCATCAAGGTCAGCAGCACGAAGCAGCCAAGAGTTCAAAGAAGAGTCACAATTCTAACGGGTTCAAGAAAAGGCCACGTGCTGCTGGCGTGCATCAGTAGAGATAAATCCTCGGAGATGCCTTAGTGCAATTACAGTACAGAATTAGAAGAGCCTGGTTATTGAATGACTAAGGCTTTTGGCTCCAAATTAAACAAAGAACATTTATTAGCATAAAAGTCATTCATTTTCTGGAAAAGAGATGAATTTAATAATATTCTATGACCATTCAAAAATCCTGGAGGAAAATATATTTAAAGTGTTAAATAATTCTTTGATACTAAAGATATAGTATAACTAAACAACCCTGATTTTCTTCTTGGTCTTCACTTATTTTTTTTAAATGCATCTATAAAGAAAGAGTCCAGAAGAGACATGGGGAGAAATTGCTTTACTCTTTATGATCATTTTAGGTTGTCTTCATCTCTTTATACATTTCCTTGGGTGAACTGCTTAAAATAAAAATGTGATCTTTTCTTATAAATTATAATATACAAATTTTCTAACAATATAAAAAATAAAAACCACTCAAAGGATGTTACAATGAAAAGTTACTTGAGAAATCCACTTGCTTGACCCTTTATATAATGAAGACACAGAAATGTTGAGGGTCTTTCCCAAGTTCATGTCACTGGGAATTGCTAGATTATGATTAAAATCACTGGGCCCTGATGTCTATTTCTATTTTATTTCTACTTCATGAAAGGTCCCCTCAAAGAGGTTTTGTAGCATCTAGGTTTCTCATTGGACGAACTGTAGTCCTCAAGCTTTCATTCCCTATAGATGTTATAATAGACTAGAGACGCAGTTTATGAAATTTGTGAACTCAAGGGGCGGGGGGAGGGGGGGGTAGTCCCTCAGCCTGGCTTGTGCCTTCTTGCAGTCCAGGAGTCCTCAGGGGATGTCTGACTGACAGCTTAGGCCTGTGGGGAGTGGGCCTAAGCTGGCAGTCGGACATCCTTAGTGCTGCACTCGCCAGCCGTGAGCCCAGTTCAGGACTTCTGGCTGAGTGGTGCTCCCCCTATGGGAGCACACTCACACCAGGGGGCAACTCCTGCATTGAGTGTCTGCCCCCTGGGGGTCAGGGTGCATCATAGTGACTGGTTGTTCTGCCGTTCGGTTGATTTGCATATTAGCCTTTTATTATATGATTTCAATAATCTTTGCTACTCTTAAAAAAAGCTGCTCATTGCATTCAGCAATAAAAATTTAAGGCACATTTTATATATGTATGCCTTTAAGACTGAAGATGATGTTACAAAATTCTAACAACAAGGTGCTAACCAATGAACAAAATGTACTAGATTTGAACAGTGGCATAAAACTGTCAATAGTGCTAATCAAAAGACACAGAGCTCTTATTACCCAAATTGGTGAATAACCCAAGAATGACTTACTTGTCTTTAAATACTATTTTTATACTAGAGGCCCAGTGCAGGAAATTCCTGTGCAAGAAGGGTGTCTAGACCTAACCAGTGAATAGGGCCAATTGGGGCCTTCAGGCTGCCGGCTGGGGCCTTCCTTTATTCCATGCTGCCCCCTGGTGGTCAGCACACATCATTGTGAATGATTGAACTCCCAGTCTCCTGGTTGAACTCCCAAGAGGACACTTTGCATATTGGCCATATATATGATAGATAGATAGATAGATAGAGATGAGAAAGAGAGAGAGAGAGAGAGAGAGAGAGAGAGTTGTACTTGATGTGAACATGTCTAATGTTCTGGAAATACTGTATTTCAAACTAAGCATTAAAATTTTGCCATAAAGCTTTGAAGATTATTTTCTCCATTGTGTCCTATAACTGCCTCTACAACTCACCATGAGGCCATCACTCTGACTGGCGTTGTGTTCAGAACCAAAAAAAATTGTGCAAAATTTGTGACTCACCTCTCTTCTGAATATGTATAATAATGGGTTAGCTTCAGAGTATCTCTGTATTTGCTATGCTAAACTTGAAAAACATCAGATGACTATTTCAGTCAAGTATATAATTAAGAGTCTATACCATAAAAAAACATTTTTAACAGATAAGGAAAAATGCTAAATATTGTTAATGAATAGAAAGCCATACAGCTTCAAATACATGTAAAAATTGTGAAAAGTTGTGCTTTGGTGGGAAAGCAAAATCAGTAGAAAACATGATCACTGGCATGGTCTGTGTACACTACATTCTAGAAAAAATAGAGTCTAAGGCGAATCCTTCTAGCCACTTTGAATAGTATCTATTTTTTTCCTTGTGCTAGAATGTTCTAATTATTATGACTGGAAAAACTAAGTTGCAGGATAATTAATCACCTCCTTGGTCTAAGATAAAATGGACCTCAAAAGCCCTGGGACTTTTTTTGAGGCACCTTTTCTTAATTTGAGAAGGTTCCCTCATGGATATGCAAAATATAGAATTAATTATTATTTCCTTGATCCATAAAGTACATTGTTCATCAGAATGTATCATGTAGGCAATGCTGTGTGCACTGCTTCGCTTTGCTCTTTGCTGGGCTACCAAACTATTCACCCTCCTCTCCAGTGTCACAGTAAATGCTTCCTTTAGTCCTTGCTGAGCCAGAAAAATCTGTGTTCCATTGTCATCAGGGAGATCACCAACAGACATAACCTGGACAGAAGCACTTTTAACTTAATTAAAGCTACCATTGTAATGAGAACATTAATGCTCTAACATTGCTGGCCATCGGCTGGAGCTGAGAGACTTTTTCTAAACCTGGGGTAGATTTTATTGTTGTTATAATGGTTTTTACCATAATGAAATTTAATGCATTACCAGGAAAGAGCCATGCCCTGTGGTAGGTAGGGTGCTGCTTATATTTCAAAACACGTTAGCATGAAGCTACAGTGAGATCTAATAATAGAAATGAACTTACCTAAAGATGCATTGATTTGTACATTAGGTCATGTTGAGAATTTACAAAGAACATCTAGTCCATGAAACAAAAATCCTCTCGAGAATAGCATTGATTGCAAGAAGGGTAATGTTAGAAAAATGGAAATCCTCTCCTCCCGGAATGGTGTATGTCCCTATAATGGATTAAGTGCACTAGGTGGTTTAGAAAAGGTCATCTTTCAGATAAATGATAAACTTGATAAATTTCAGTGGATTTAATCATCCCCTGAGATTTAATCAAACCAACAATGGAGTAAGAAATATCATCCATCGCGCCCATATAATTTGCTTATTAGAAACACCTCACACACATATAGTTTGCTTGTTCCTCCTGAAATTTTAAATATTATGTGTATTATCATGACCTAATCAATAAAGTTCTTCAAAATAAATTGCTGTCACTTTAATATATATCCCAATCATTGGATGGTTTCAAAGAACATAAGAGATTTTCTCTTAAACAAAATATCTTACACAAAAGAGAAGGAATAGGGAATTAAGAAAGTATTTAAATACATCTTTTACAAAACCAGACATCT
Organism: Myotis davidii; assembly: GCF_000327345.1. Classification (NCBI taxonomy): domain Eukaryota; kingdom Metazoa; phylum Chordata; class Mammalia; order Chiroptera; family Vespertilionidae; genus Myotis; species Myotis davidii. The sequence goes on along the minus strand of NW_006296225.1, from coordinate 686,812 downwards.
TCCCTAAGATATAAGATACTTTCTTTTGCCCACATTCTTAGGTAGTTGAAATCAGCATTTTCAATATATGTATATATTCAAAAAACACTTTGCTGACAGTTTTCTTCAGAGTAGCGCATTTCTGCATTTTCATCATTCTAGTTTATATTGTTCATCTGTTTTCTATTATAATTTTAATATATTTTAATATAGGATTACAAGTTTCATTTCTGTGTTTTCCTTATTTGTGGGAGTGTTCTTGTGCTCCTTAGTCTCCTTGTTTTCTGTATTGAATTGGTATGAAATTCAATTCACCTTTTCCTGTTGCTCAGTTTTAAGAAAATGAGTTTTCAGGTCCTTTTTGAAAGAAGGGAGGAACGCTGCTATCTTTTCCAAATGAGTGGCTCTAGAGTTCCCTCTTTATTTTTTTTCTAAAGTGATTAAAATAATATGGAGTCCTAATAAGATGGGCTTCTTTTTCTCATGTTTACCTAGATAAAGGGAGGCAAACTACATGGAAAAAATAGGGACCTCTGGCCTGTTTTTGTACTGCCCCAAGCTAAGAAGATTTTTCATGTTTAAAAAAAAAAATTAAGGAATAGAGGAAAGAAAAAAGGGAGGAATGTAAGGAGTGTGAGCGGGTAAGGCGGGGAGAGGAGGGAGAAAAGAATCAGGGAGATGATAAAGTTTGCAAATTTACTATCTGTCCTTTTACAGAAAAAGGATCCTGGATCAGCATGTTTCTCTAAACTTGTTGTCTCTGTCTTGTTCAGTTTGAGTTTTACCCCCTAGTTCAAGGCTTTGACCTGAATGAGAGCTTCCCTTTTTTATGTTATTTATTTATTTATTTATTTAAAAAATATATTTTATTGATTTTTTACAGAGAGGAGGGGAGAGGGATAGAGAGTCAGAAACATTGATGAGAGAGAAACATCGATCAGCCACCTCCTGCACATCTCCTACTGGGAATGTGCCCGCAACCAAGGTACATGCCCTTGACCGGAATCGAACCCGGGACCCTTCAGTCCGCAGGCTGATGCTCCATCCACTGAGCCACACCGGTTTTGGCAAGCTTCCCTTTTTTAATGTCGAGTGCTTTGGGTCAGGACCTCACAGTGGTCCCCATGCACTAACCAGCAGTCTACACCCTGTGAATCCCTCTAGCTTTGACGGCTGTTCTCAGATCACCACATTGTCCAGTTGGTTTTCTTTCTCTGTATTTGTAGAAAGATTCAGGGAGAAATGAAATCTAGGCCACTGCCTCCATCTTCCCAAAGGCTCAAGTTATTTACTTATTTATTTTAAGTGAATGATGAAGAGAACCTGAAAAGATTGGAAACATCTCTACAGTCTCTATAAACTGGAATATGATTTTTAAGTACCACATATGAGCTTAGGAAATACTTATTAGCTTCATTCATTGTATATTTCTTCTTCATTTTAATAAAAAAAAGAATTAATTTTATGTATGTTAATAAAATTGATCAAATAATTAAATTTTAATTTATATTACCAATCTATAATAAAATTAAATCCCCCTCAGAAAAAGCAGAGCATGTCTACTGGGTCAATACTATATCTCCTCTCATCATAAAGACACTCTCAGAGAGTTTAAGCCAGTGGTTCTCAACCTGACCCTTTCACAGGGGTTGCCTAAGACCATCCTGCATATCAGATATTTACATTATGATTCATAACAGTAGCAACATTACAGTTATGAAGTAGCAACAAAAATAATTTTATGGTTGGGTCACAACATGAGGAACTATAGTTAAAGGGCCAGAAGGTTAAGAACCACTAGTTTAAGCTATTTTACTCTATTTGATTCAGATTTCCATTACAGGGAAGAAGCATAATATGAACCTTTATAATTAAATTTCTTCTTCGAGAAAGATGGAGTCACTATGTTGGACCCATCAACAGATAACTATTGAAAATTCTGAACAAAATATAAAAAGTCACTGTTAAGACCTGGGGAGTAAGAATAGGAAGCAACTGAAGGTCATTTGACTTTTTCATGACAGTCAGGCGCTACCCCAGGTAAAATTGCTGTTTACACAATTTTTCATGGAGGACATCCATCAGGCAACCTGTGAGGGAGGGGATAAGGACTCTGAAACCGACGCAAAGGCTCATACTTGCTGACTTCAAAAGTCGGAGAATAAAGGTTGGGATAGTAAATGCCTGAAAAATCAAGAAGGGAAAATCAAAGAAAAAAAGACCACAATAGGAGAGATCCTCAGAACTGCATATAAACTCCACCAAAAATCTGGGCTGATCCCCAGGGTGGGGTGTGGGGAACTGTTTGTTTGCAACATTAGGAGTTCCCCTGGTGGAATCTGAAACTGACCTCACATACAAAAGACATTAAGAGACCAAAGAAAGTGATGGATGCCTCCAGACGATAGGTGGCGGGTTTAATAAGCAAGGGAAGTTATGGACAAAGCTTGTCTTGGGCGGTCGCAGGATGAGTAGATTTCTGCACCTGACCACCAGGATTGTGAGTTTATATAAAGGCCTTGGTGGAGTTCAGTCAGATACACAATCTGATGGTCTCAAAAACGCATTACTTTCTCCAGACTGTGTCCTGGAGGTTGCTCCCGTTCGGGAAACATGGGAAGCATGTATATTCCAAGGACAGGGCCCAGGTCCAGGTGGAGGGTTAACCCGTGATCACATCCCCTTGATGAACTCCTCCAGAAGGAACTTCAGGGCTTTGTGTCATCCAACAGCTGGGAAAGCTAAAACAACTCCATAACTGAGCAGTTTCACTAGCTACCCATGTCAGGTGAGAGAGCTTGGAATTTAAATCCAGTCAAGTTAACTGCCCTCTATAACAAAATCAGCACTCTTCAGAAGAAGTTTACAGAACAGAGTCCTTCCGGGAAAAAATGCAGGCTGTAGATCCCCCCACCACCACCCTAAGAACCCAGATGTTGGAATTAGCAGACAGGTATTTTAAATATCCAAGATAAACACGTGCAAGGATTCGTGAAAAATATGTACCTAATGAATGAATGAATGAGGGAAATCACAGCAGAAAAAGGAAAAATCAAAGATTGAAATGGAATATCTAGGACTGATATTTTAAATGAGAATGCCACTGGATAAACTGAACAGCCAATTGGAAATGGCAGGAAAAAAAAGTGAAGCATGTTTCGATCTCTGGTTAATAATAATTATCATTATAAATAGTAATAGTAATTACTATTTTATGATTGCTCAGTATACTCAGATGTGCTAAAATATAAATATTAATGATAAAAATCACCAGCTACTGTAAAGGTCTATTACTTTCTAAATACCAGCTCCTGGCATGTTATGTGGGATCACATATCAACTCAATAGATTACCAGGTACTGATCAGCACAAACATAGAATATGTCATTGTTCGTAGATGCAGGAGGAGAGAAAGATCATTATGTAGCCCTCATTAAAAAAAAACACCAAAAACTTGTGATACAAAGTCAGTTCAGACTATGAACACAGAATTTATTCATCTTAAGGCCTGAAAGTATCCTATGTAATAATAGAGGAATATGCAAATTAGCCGGGACACCGTAATGTCATAACTGAATAGCAGGGACCTGAGGCTGCATGGCGCCTGGCCAAGGCAAGGGACCTTAGGACATGCCCCTGGTTCTGCAGGCCTTGACGGTGGACTTCAGGGCATGTGCCCTGCCCAGCAGGGCTTAACGGGGGAACTCAGGCCACGCCCCCCACCTGGTTGGGCTTGATGGTGGACCTCAGGCAGTGTCCCCCCGCTGGGAAGGGCTTGACAGGGATCTCAGGCTGTGCCCCCCAACCTGGTGGGGATTGACAGAGGACCTCAGGCCATACACCCCCACCCGGTGGGGCTCAACAGGGACTTCAGGTCACAGGCAGGCTTGACAGGGGGACCTCAGGCTGCACCCCCACCCTGGCACCAGGCCAGGAGACCTCATGCTGTGCCCCCCCTGAGAGCACCAGGACAGGGGACCTCAGGCCGTGCCCCCTGCCTGGTAGGGCTTGATGGGGGCCTCAGGCCATGCCCCCAACCCGGCACCAGGCCAGGGCACCTGAGGCTGCACCCCCCCACCTGGAGGGGCCTGATGGGGGTGGGGCCGGCTGGGTCTGGGTCTCCTCTGCGAAGCACGTGTGAGTGATGGGCGAGGACTTGATTCTAGGTCCCGTGGCACACCCCAGACTCTAACAGGAGGGAGATTTTCATATACATTTTACGAATTTTCTTTCATCTCTGACACTTCTATTATAGAAAAAGGGCAAATAGCCAAATGAAAATGTTTCCTTTATTAATTCCCTTTTAATGTGCATGAATTTTGTGCACTGGAGCACTAGTGATAATAATAATTAACCCAGGTTAGAAGAACATGATTATTAAAGCAAAAGTATTAAAAATAATTTAACTGCCTTAGCATCTTTAATTTAATGTTTAAGTACTCACAATATATGAAATGTTACCTAAGGTAATCGCCAATATCTCTCCATTTTTTACATAACTTGATAAAGACCTGTAGTGATCTCAGATGGGCATGGCCTTGAAAAGAATTTGCAATCTAGGCTAGACACTAAGAAGTACATATACATGCAAAAAGTAATTACTGATAAGTAATTCAACAATAAAATAACCAGTGAATTTTGATATTTCAGGGAAGGGTGATTGTCTAGAGAAAATAGTATTTAAGGCAGCTTTTGAGAATGAAAAACACAATCACTGAGTTTTTTGAAAGGTGGACCTTTTCATATAGAGCATTCCAGTGAATAAGGCCATGCTAATAAATGTTCACAAGTCAGAAAATAGAACAGGTTGCAAATTCAGACACTCTATTTTATACCATCATTATTCTGCCAAAGCTTATGCAATTTTAAATTCATGTAAGTTAAAAACAATCTATTTTTTATTCAGTCACAAACAAATCGATCAGTATTAATACTCAGGTTTTAATACTCAACATATCCAAGAAATTCCTCATGGTCTACTCTTTTTGGAAATAAACCAACAAACAAAAAGAATATAATTATCCAAAGACATGAATTTCACATACATTATATTTTAAATGCCACTTTTCAAAAGAAAAGAAAACAAACCTTTATAAAGCATCTTCCATATATCAGGTATAATTGGAAGCAACTTATGTGTATCACTATATATATATATACACACACACACACATATATATACTGTGTGCCAAGTATTTATCTAGATACTATGGTTACTATGATAAAAGAAAACTGATCTCCATTCTTTAAGGAGTTTGCACATTAATAAGGAAAACACACATGAATGAAATCTATGCATTTATTAATCAAAGTCATAAATATCCCTTACCCCTTTCTGACTTCTCTCTGGCTCTCTTCTTCAGAATCTCCACTATGGCACCATTCCTGCATTACAGCACTTCTTAGGCTGTATTTCAACTATGCCCTTGACTTGCTCTGACCACACTTAAACTTTTGGCTTATCAGTGAGATGATCCTCTAGTGCACAGTTTTCCTCGTGGATAGTAAGATTTCACCTCTCCATGTGCAGTTCAGAAATCTGGCCCTGTGCACTACCATCATCACAGTAACCCCGGGAGACAAGGGAGAGACAAGGGCACCCTGACCTAATTTCTGTGAGAACAGCCCCTCACACTTTACAGAGTGATGATTTATATCTCCTTGTTTTTAAAGCCACCGAGATCGACGAGGTGACTGAAGAGATTACCCTTGCAAAAATAATAATGTGCTTGATAACTGGTGAAATATCAAAGGACATTGATGAAAACATGAAAATCATCATTTTCAGAGTCTAAAAATAGCAGCCTAAGTAAAGGTTGCTTAAGCCTTTGTTTTAGTTAACTGACTAAAGTACTTACAGATAATACAGTCAGACATTCTGTTCTTTACTGATGAAAACAGGAAGTTCAGTGAAATGAGGGTATGCACGTATGACAGAATAGATTCAGCTAAATGCCTGTGTCTTTAAAAAGGACAACAACTAATTATAAAGATTAGCATGAAAATAATTAAAAGTTACATTGTTCTGTGGACATATATAGGGAAATTTTAAATCAAAACCTCTGTTGAAATTTTAATTATTCATTACATCTCATTTCTCCAAAGAATGAAGACATTTTGAGTAAATACAAAACCCAAAGTGGATAAAAAATACAAAATTGAATAAAAAATAAGCCTCTATCGCACAGTGACCTAAAATTTAAAAATAATTAAAAACTCTCATAAGCAGGATTTAAAAGTACTTGCCTGGACTTTCGATCTGCTGCAATACTAAACAAAGGCACTCTTTTCCTGAAGTTCTCTGTTACATTATTGGACATGTCACCATTTACTTGACAATGTGAAAGTTTTCAAGCAAAATATTTAACAGTAAAATTCTGTTATAGCACAGACAGGGCCATCCCAAATATAATTCTTAACCCTAAGGTCTGCATAATACAATAAAACAGAAACTTCTTCAACTACATCTGCTCTTTTCTACCTTAACCCACTTCCTTTCATTTAAAAAATGGATGAAGCATACCCATCATATCCTGTTTCTGCCTCACCCATCGCCATCGATGCATTTGGTTACAACCACACTTCCTTGCCCTTCACTTCTAGAATCGAACACTCCCACATGTTTAAACAGCTCACATAAACTCTCTTTTCTTACACTAATTGAAACCTGGCTTTCTCCTGAGCATACCATTTTGTCTATAAAAATTCTATGCAAGAAAAGCTGCTGGAGTCCAGGTATTCCAGAGCGCTATCCTATTCCTATACAAAAAGTCTATATTGATTTGGAGAGGAAATAGTCAAAGGGATTGATCTTGTGATTCCTCAAACCGTAAGTGCTGGAGGCTAATTCCAGCATGTCATAATAAATGCAAGAAGTCCTCAAAAGGTTGATGGACTTCTATATTCAGCAAGGCTGAATATATTACCTGCTGCTGAAATAGCTGAAGGCATTTCCCCAAACCTGAAAATCTACATGTTATTACCTGCTGCTGGCCAAACAGCTGAACAGCTGAAGGCAGTTCCACCAACCTGACAATGCCTACTGTATACGAAACCTTACCTTTGATATGTATATCTGCTTTGCTTTAGGGCAATTTGTGTTAATAAAAAACTAGGGGCCCAGAGATTTGGAGAACTTGGTAACTAAAGCTAGGTCTCCTCTGGCTCCCCAAAATGCCTTCCAAATTTATATTTCATGTCTAGTCTCTTTATTAATTTACTCACAGCCCTTCTCCAAATTTCTGAACCCTTCTAGATGCTGAGAAACACCCTGGCACATAAGCATACAGTTCTCACCACACTCACATTATGGGTATATGATGATGACCATGATGATGATGATGATGATGATGATGACGACAACGATGATGATTATGATGGTGATGGTGATGATAGCTGACCAGAGGAAAGAAGAAGCCTTTCTTCTATAAGTATTTTATGACCTTTACTCATTCATCTTTCCCCAAAGGGGATTCACATTAGATCCCAATATCAGACTAAGCTATTCTTTTTGCAGAGCTCTCCAAAATCAAAGAATGGGTATGAAAGCAACACAAAACAACAAACAAAAAACACAGTACCACCTGATGCAGGTACCTAGCTATCATGTACCACACATTCTCCTGGAATGCCAAATCATGTCCTGAAGCAATGATTAAATCCCTATTTCCTTGTGTATCTTATAAATGTCACAGGTTTTGTCACCCACTTTCAGAGGTTGTTTCTCTTCTATTGGGTGTCTGCTGATGTGCAGTGAAAATGGAGGAGCCTCGGTCCCCTTGTCTGTTGGTTGGGGGTATGAGATTTTCCACTTCAGGTTACAACTGCAATCATGAAAAATATCTAAAGGAAAGCATCCCTCACATTGTGAGCATTCATTTCCTTCAAACTACCTGCATGAAACATTAAACGTATTCCTACTGAAGGTAATCTTCAAGAAAGTTCTCAAGAAATTTCTCACCCTGTATATACACATGCTACTCTTCGCATCAAGAGGTGAATCTAATTTCCTGTTTCCTGGAGTCTGGACTGGTTTGGGGACTAGTTTTGACCAATAAATAAATAAATAAATAAATAAATAAAGCCGCATAAGTGACATTCTGGGACTTCTGGAGCTTTAAGAGAAATGACAGCTTTAATTTCTCACTTGCCTTGAGAATCCCAAACCACACGGAGTAGCCACATAGATAAGAGGTGAGTTACTCTTGTTAGAAACCCCAGAAGAGCTATCAGCCAATAGCCAACAACTGTCAGGCACATAAGGGAGCTATCATGTACATTCCAGCCAGTGAGTCCTCCAGAGGCTACAGACGCAACATGTGAAGCAGAAGAACCACATGTGTACAGTCAACTTATAGAATTGTGAGCGCTAAGAACACTGGTTGCTGCTTTAAGTCACTATGTGAAGTGCTGGTTTGTTATTCAGTGTTTGGTAATCCAAACCCAATTAACACAATTTGACTTTATACCTTAGAAACTTACTTTATTAAATGTATAATGTAAAATTTCTTTTTAATTAATTCACTTTGTCAGTATTTATGTACTTTCTTTCAAATTTATTCAAGAACAATCGACAGACCAGAAAATAAATTATTACATTGAATTATAATTTCATATGTATTAAAAATGATTGATTAGTTTATGTTCTTGTACTCTGCATAAGATTTTTATGTTTAGGTATTGTTAAGGTTTAACAGTTAATTGAGATTTCAGGAAAGGCCAGAAATTAGCCTTTAGCTACCTAAGTTCTAAAATAATTAAGCAAAAAGCTAAGGAGTCAGTCCATGAAAATCAAGACATCACTTTTGTAATTGGAAAAGTTGATATTGGATTAAGTGATCCTTGTTTGCACTCAAGAATGCTTAATAAAATCCTGAACCTGAGATTTAGATAGATGTATCCATTAAGTCACAGATATTAATGGATTTACAAGTTGCACAACATTTTGGCAGAGAATGAGAGTTAATTCTAAAAGGAAAAAGGAAGAGTCTAACAATGCCTCCCAAGTTTCTCCTTTAAAATTCACTAAAGTATGTCACCATTGCTCCTCTGTGAGAAAAAGCAGAAGGGTATGCAGAGGTATAGTGATGTTGTGATAATAAACCTGCCTACATTTAAAAAATGCCAGAAGTAGGGAAGATAATTCCCTTCCAATATCTACCTGCTATTAGAGTGTTTGTTTTTTCAGTTATATTAAATGGCAACAAAAATTGGACCAATGAACTTTTATTTTCAGTTGGATATGAAAGACTTTTTCTCCAATTGTAATAACAACAACCACCCAGACAAAATTAAAAACGATACATTTTGATGGGGGTAGATGTAAGAAAGCCTTGAATAATTGATTTCAGAAAAAACATGATCTATTTATATGTGATCAGAGAACTGCATCATCAGTGAGCTCTATGACAAATTCAAACAACCTAATAAGTGTATATGTGATGGGGGGATAGAAAAATATATTTGAAGAAATAATAGGAAAGGATTTTCCAATTTTAGTGAAAACTATAAATCCACATATCGAATAAACTCAATGCATTTCAAAAACTATACCAAAGTATAGCATAATTACATTCCTCAAAACTAGTAATAAAGAGAAATGTTAAAAGCAGCTAGAGTTTAAAGGAAAAACAAAAAAAGAATTTATTACATATAGAGACATAAAATTAAAGATGACAGCAAAAGTTGGAATACAGCAGACCTGTATCTTTAAAATCCTGAAAAATAAAAAACTAGAAATGTAGACCCAGTAAGAATATCTTTCAAAAACAAAGTCTAAATAAAGATTATTTGTAGGCATAAAAATGGCCCCCAAAATTTATTACCAATATCTATTCTGTAAGAAACATTAAAGAAGTACTTCAGGTAGAAAAAAAATACCAAATAAAAATTCATCTTTCCAAAAATCAGAGGACACTGCAATCGATAACTATGCATGTGGGTATAAAAGAATGTATTTCTTATTATTTAAGTATCTTCACAAAATAATGGACAGCATAATGATTCACTAAGTTCCTTGATAATTTTCTACCCTCTGAGTCAAAGTAAAATTAATAATAATACCCTGGAAAGAATTCATTTTGAAGGCTTATATGGCAAGTTTAGTTCATCAATTAGGACTAAATATGCTAACAGAAAGAAGTGTCCCCAATCACAGTCGCTTTATATAGATTCAGTTATTTCTGGTAACAAGAAGTCTATGGATAGATCGATACTGGATTTAGTCTTCTAATCTAGTATAACATCAAGAACAGAATCTCGCCCTGACCAGTTTGGCTCAGTGGATAGAGCGTCGGCCTGGGGACTCAGGGGTCTGAGGTTTGATTCCGGTCAGGGGCATGTACCTGGTTGCAGGCACATCCCCAGTAGGGAGTGTGCAGGAGGCAGCTGATCAATGTTTCTCTCTCACTGATGTTTCTAACTCTCTATCTCTCTCCCTTCCTCTCTGTAAAAAATCAATGAAATATATTTTTTTAAAAAAAGAACAGAATCTCTTTCAATCCTTTTCTTCTCCCATTCTTCCTCAGTATGGTGAACATTTTTCCTCATGCATGTTGCCTTCTGCTACAAAAAAAATAAAGACTGCTGTTACATTTCCAACTGTCAGGCTAACATCCTAGACAGTAAAAGCAAAAGGAAGGCAGCATCAGATATGCTTCTCTCTTTCAACAGAAGCTTCTTTCTTATAACTTATTTGCTGAAATTTGCTCACATGGTCTCTCTTAGGTACAACAGAGCCTGTCCAGTATATGGCAAAAGAAGACAGGTATGCCATGTGTGGCTGAGATCAATGTTGTATCGCATGAAACTGGAAACATTGACATCCTCCACAAACTGGGGTTATAGGAGAAAGGAAGAAGGTAAAAGAGTTGAATAGGCCACTGTGTTTACCAGTCAGTGGCTACAAATTACTCATTTTGAAAACAACAACAACAACAACTTTCTGCTACAAGTTACAGAAGAAAAGAACAAATGGAGCCGAAACCGGTTTGGCTCAGTGGATAGAGCATCCGCCTGCGGACTGAAAGGTCCCAGGTTCGATTCCGGTCAAGGGCATGTACCTTGGTTGCCGGCACATCCCCAGTGGGGAGTGTGCAGGAGGCAGCTGGTTGATGTTTCTCTCTCATCGATGTTTCTAACTCTCTATCTCTCTCCCTTCCTCTCTGTAAAAACTCAATAAAATATATTTTAAAAAAAAGAACAAATGGAAAGTTATGTATTGTTCTTTATGGATGACTGCCAACCCTTTCACATTTCATTTTTTTAAGTGTATTATGTAGTTGTTTCATGAAATCTATGCAATGTGGCAACATTTTTCTAACAGAATGAAAACCAAAGGAACAGTGATAGAGTGGAAAGTTCTGATTAAAGACATGTTCATCCATTTCATCGAAGAAGTTGCCTAGCTTGATTTCCAATGCTGCTAGTGACTACTGACCGAGGCAATCTATCCTGTATTTGGAATATGGATAGCAGTTGCTGCTTTCATTTAACCAAGTGAAAATATGATAATGGATTTATGGCTGGACATAAAATAAAATGTCTGTTTTTTTTTTCCTTGTAGAATGTAGAAGCACCTCTTGGTAGGAGTTATAAGGTTGACTTATAAGCACTCTACAGAATAACTCTAATTTTTCACTTTCAACAGAAAAATGTGCAGTCATAAGATTAACATGCTGTCACAAATGCCAGAAAGGCACTGACAGAGATCACTGATGAGGGCTCAACAGAGACCAACAAGCAACC
>NW_006296225.1:669665-675065 GCF_000327345.1 Myotis davidii | reverse complement strand
AGCAGGAAATTCTGGCACCAGATGAAACAACTAGATTAAGAAATAGGAAGTAGGATGCTATTCCGTCTCTCTCCATCACAACGTTAAAAAGTCACTACATGAAAATAAGTCATTATATGAAGGGACAGACATTCTGAAAGAAAGTTACATGGGAAATTTTGTGTCTCACAATCCCATAATTATTTTTATTTAGTTAGATCCCTAATTTTCAGGTAACTCCATCATTTGATGTATTTCATCCCTTTGGGAGCTATTACATCTAATAAAAATTTATCTAGGCAGACAAATAATGGTACTAGAAAACAGAGAATGAATAAAATGGAAGCTCTTTACCTAATATTATTTATTCTAGGAGCAATTAAGTAAAGCATAAGAGGTCAGATTCTTATTCTAATATCTGTACAGCTCTAAAGATGAAATGTATGGTCACAGAGAATTTAAATATAGTCTTTTAAGGGAAGTACCTTTCATTTCTTTATAGCCTTTAGCATAGGGGTGGTAGTGATGCATCTCACCACTCAGCATTCATTCAATTTAATTTAATTCAATTTAACCAGCATACAATGACTAAAGTTGGCCATGTTATTTGATCAAGCTAAGCAACAATTTACAAATAATTGACTGAAGAATTCACTAAACACCAGTTCTAATTAAGAGATGAGTTCTGTGACCAAATTTGAGTTGAGAATAGACAATATTATCAACATAATTTTAAATTTATCAACAAAAAATAGTCAAATAGAATAGTTTTTAATGAATGGGGTAAAAGATAAGGAGCCTAACCACACCTCTTTATTAAAGTCCTGTCCTTCAGACAGAACATTAAGGAGTTATAAGATTAGCAAGGCTTGTCTAAAGGGAGAAGAGTATTTAAGGTTATCTTGACCAAAATAAATTATTTATTCTGTTTCTATACTCACTAAGCAAACTTCCAATTACAATTTGGCTACAGGGGGCTATAAGTACAGAACATTATAGCCTATAAATGTCATATCTAGTCTGTATGAAAATAACATTTATCTTTTTAAAACAAGCAAAATAAAAAAAGCATTTCAGTCTATGCCTTAGACTTCTGTGAAGTTAGTTTATTTTTGACAATATACGTATTCTAGTCCTCCCAACCAGAATATGGTGAGCCCATATGAAAACTTCTATAGGGCTAGCTGCCTTGTGCTGACCGTACCCTTCTTCCTCACCATTTCAAATCCATTATCTGACACTGTCCTCTGAATATGAAAATTATATCACTAGTCCACTCTTTATAGAAGGCATCTAGTAATTTCTCCAGAATTCAGAGTAGACTGCTGAACTACTGCTACATAGCCTTTCCCAATCGTCTATAACTGAAATTCAATTTTGGGGTTTAAACTATGATCTATGGTCAATACTGGAAAAAATGAACCTCTAACTTGAGCCTTAGTAGTGCCTACTGCCCACTCATGGGGTTACTAATGCAGATGTTATTCAATAAATGGCAGCCTCACTTGGCTGCCAGGGAGGGCCTGGATCCCTGGGTAATGCTAACATGTCAAGATAATACTCCTCTCTGTTTCCCCCATGTATTTTTGAATGTAATCATTGTCTTTTCTCCATTGTTCTTCTACTTTGACTACCTGCTACACTAACCATAATAATTGTTACATAGATTTATATTTGTCTGAGAAAAATTTCAGTAAGTCTATAGCAACATGCACAGCATTTTATGTCTGTATGACGATCTGAAAGATTAGTCAACACCAGTTGAGGCATAGTTTTCCCTTTTCCTTGTGCAAATAAATGGATACAAATACAGTTCACTAAGTAACTTACAGAGATTGCCAGTGAATGAATACAGGGGAGGATTTCTGATGTTGCTGAAACTGAGCTCATATTATGGCCTGTGCATATCACAATTAGAGCAATATTTTGGGTAGTGAGCTAGTCGCAGGAAAAGCAGACTTGAAATATAATAATCCCAGGAGAGGAGGCCCAGAACAGGAAGCTGGAAGCCATATGGTGTTGGCTAATGCCACACTCAATCATCTGCTAGATTATGTTTTAGCCAGGTCAGCTAGCTGGAGGAAAAATGTGAAGCAGAAACTTGCTCATTAGGGAGGTGCGAGTTGACTAAAAACAGTAATAATACTTAATAATTGCCACCTTTCCCCCCAAAGGCCCCCTTCTACCACACACACACACACACACACACACACACACACACACACACACACACACACCTAATAACCAATGGATGTCTGAAATGAAAGTCTATAGCTATAAGACAAACAAGCAAAGGGTGCAGGAAATGTGCCCAGGAAGAGCTCTGAGAACAGATACTCTGAAATCTTCACTTTGCTTCCTCAAGGAATATTTTAGATTTTCCTCCCAAACCCAAGAATCCCTCTAGGTTACCAAGAGGTATTCTCTTGGGTATCAAATGTTGTTAAGTACTGATAAAAGAGAGAAAAAGTTGGTAAGAGAGGGGAAAAGTCCTTTTTATTCTAACTTTGCAAATGTCTGCAATCATATTCTGTCTCCTGAAATTTTTGATACTGCATAGTAAAAGTGAAACAACAGGCATAACACAACGTTTTAAGGTCAATAAAGCTAAAACTGGTTGAGGGCTTCTTCTTACCTTCTTCTTACTCTGAAGCATAGCAAATATTGAGCCTAACATATATTAAATCAACTATATCAATGCATGTGCAAGGGAAGGAATAGGATATTTCCTAGATTTTAAAATACAGATTTGTAGTCATACAGCACCACTGAAGGACTACTAGACTTTTTAAAATGCTTTATTATTTAAAGTATTACATGAGTTTCCTTTTTCCCCCATTGACCTCTTCCCGACCACTCTCTCCCCCAAGCATAAGCCCTCACTCCCCTACTGTCTGTTTCCATTGGTTATGCTCATATGCATGCATACAAGTCCTTTGGTTGATATCTTACCCCTCACCCCCCACCTTCCCTCATAGGTTGTACAGTCTGTTTGATGCTTCTATGTCTCTGGTTCTATTTTTGTTCATCAGTTTATGATGTTCATTATATTCCACAAATGAGTGAGATCATGTGATCTTTATCTTTCTCTTACTGGCTTATTTTGTTTAGCATAATGCTCTCCAGGTCCATCCATGCTGTTGCAAATGTGTAAGAATTCCTTCTTCTTTACAGCAGTGTAGAATTCCATTGCATAGATGTACCAGTTTTCTAATCCACTCCTCTGCTGATGGGCACTTAGGCTGTTTCCAAATCTTAGCTATTGTAAATTGCGCTGCTATGAGCATAGGGGTGCATATATCCTTTCTGATTGGTGTTTCTGTTTTCTTGGAATACATTCCTAGAAGTGGAATTACTGGGTCAAATGGAAGTTCCATTTTTAATTTTTTGAGGAAACGCCATATTATTCTCCTCAATGGCTGCACCAGTCTGCATTCCCACCAGTAGTAGACTTTTTATAAGATGACTTAACTTCAAGTAAGAGCCAGAAATAGGTGCCATTGAGAGTTGCACACACCTGATTCTTTAGCCCTAAATTGCCAGTATTACCTCTGTTTTCCCTGTCATTTCACTGTGTAATTGGCCCGGTAATTTGGTTTTGACCAGTTCCCTTCCTAATACTCTGCTCACCTTGCAGACTTCTACTATCTAAGGATCAAAATGTTGTCTGAACCCTAACCAGCAAGAGGGACCTATCCCTACAGACGGGTAAATTCTACAAATGATGACCACCAGTCCTCTTGGCTCCCAGTATTTGCTGCTTTCTGATTTACTCACTACTGATTGATTGGAAAATGACTTCTTCCCCCTGCAATGAAAATTAGGCTTCAATATTCCTCAAGAACTAAGCCCCCTCCCTCACTCCCTCACCCTTTTGTCATCAGTGTCTGTCTGTATCTGAGTCACTTCCCCTATGCCAGTTTTCCAAAGAGAATAGGTTCTGCGCTCTGTCCTGCTCTAAAATACCATTAATATTTGGGCATGAATTGTCCCAAGATGTGATATTGTGGTCGCATAATTTTTAGAGTGGCCCACCTAATATTCCATCCTGGTTACTCAAACACTAACCTAGGCACTAGTAGCAGATATAATTAAGGTTACTAGTTAGTTGACCTTAAACACAGGGAGCTTATCCTGGATTATCTGGGTGGGTTTAACATAATTTTATAAAGAGAAAGAGAAAAGAATCTGTGTTAGAGATGCATCAGAGGAGGGAGTAGAGAGAGGTAGCGGAAAGAGGAAGTCACAGGTATTCCAAGCAGTTGAAGGATGACTTGACTGCACCTGTTGCCGGCTCTGAGATTTGGGGGCCCACATGCAAGGACCTGAGTAGAGTCGTTAGGAGCTGAGGGCAAACCCCAGCTCACAGCCAGCAAGAAAATGCAAATCTTGGTCCTACAACCACAAGCAACTGGATTCTGCCTATCTAACCTTAAAGATCTTATGAGTAGGTTCTTTCCTAGAAATTCCAGATAAAAGCCCAGGGCACTGACATCTTGATTTCAGCTTTGTCAGAGCAAAGAAACCTATTAAGCCATTCTGAACATATGGCCTGCAGAACTGTGAGGTTATAAGTTTGTGTTGTTTTAAGTTATTAACTTCATGGTAATTTATTATGGAAGCAATAAGAAACTACATATGGAATTATAAGAAGACATATAATTCACTTACACAATATTTCATAAAAATAATTTTTTTCTTGGGTAAAAGGTAATTCTGGTTAAGTTTAATATCAATATTATTTTATTCTTTTTTTGTACACAGGGGTTTATATACCTTACAGTTCCTCCACCACTTTACTTTTAGAAGCTTTTCTTAACAAGCATGTCTTCATTTATTGAACAACCCCTGTGTCCAAAGGTCTTCAGCAGATACAAAGGCCCCCTGCCTATGGATTCCTCCTTGCATGGAAGGTGGGCTGACCCTCACAGAATAATCTGAATACCTGAACACAGCATAAACAGAGTGCAGTCATCTGCCTTCTGCCAGTATTCTCCACTTCCCCCTCATGATCCGGCCAGTCATAATAGCATCTGTTTTTCAAACTCTTGATTTTCTTTCTTGCCTTTGAACTGGGAATTTACAGTTCTATCCCTCAAGGTGGGTTTTCCCATTGTCTGGAACACTCCTCCCCCAGATATTCAGATGGTTTTCCCACTCACCTTCTTCAGGACTTTGCCACATTTTACTTTTTAAAAGACCCTTACCTTGACCCCATCATTTAATATTACAAGCTACTATCACCACCACCCTCTAAATTGCCCTTATCCCTGCATAATTTCTATTCCTTAATACATAGAAATTTCTTTTTTTTTATTACAAAGGGTATTACATATGTGTCAAATTTTCCCCCCCCGCCCAAGACAGTCCCCTATCCTCCCCTATCCCTCAGCACACGACATAATTTTTTAATTGAATTTT
>NW_006296225.1:627485-663762 GCF_000327345.1 Myotis davidii | reverse complement strand
GCTCTTCTGGCTGTGTGGGGTGCTGTTTCACGTACAGCTGCTGTTCCTTAGCAGGGGGTATGGTGCTCAGGAGGTTGCTGTTGCTTGGATAAGGATTTCTCTTGGGGGTGATGAAACTGTTCTTGAATTAATGGTGATGTGCCAGGGTCCAACCCCAGCGGGTCCAGGGGTTCCCAAAGGTGTAGATGGAGTCGGCGAAGAAGGAATGACACGGAGACAGCGTTCAGTTGATCAGCAGCCTAGCCAGGATCTCCAGCCAAATTCTGGTCTGGATCTCCAGAGAAGTTCTGCCCAGAAATTTCTAATGTACTCTATTATTCATTTACTAGAGGCCCAGCACACAAAATCATGCGCGGGTACAGTTCCTAGTTGTATCCTGCAACCAGGGCCATCTTCCCTGGCTGCCAGCAGCCAGCCCTGCCCCTTGCCTTCATCCGCCCCAGTTCTGCCATCAGCAGATCTGAGCCTGTGGGCCAGGGGGAAGGACCAAGAGGTTGGTCTTTCCACCCGCTCGCCAGTCCTGCCCCCCCCCACCACCACCCATGCCAGTTCCCCGTAGGCCATCTTGCGATGGGAGCCTGATGGTTGGTGGAGGGACTGAGAGGTCGGCTGCTCCTGCCTGCTTGCTGGCCCCACCTCCACTGCGGGTTGCTTTCTGGGTGTGGGGCGACCAATGGGGCAGGGGCCTTGGCCTGGAGCCACTCTCATCCCCCACCACCAACCTCAGGTTCCTGTTCACTATCAGCGATCAGATCCTGCGGGCCGGGGGAGGGACCAGGAGGAGAGCCATTCTGCCCACTCACCAGTCCCACCACCCACTCACAGTGACTGGTCGAGTGGTTGTTCTGGTCATTCTGCTGCTGTAGTTGCTGGGCTTTTATTATACAGGATTATAGCTGTTGGGTGTTGCTTCTCTCTTCACCAATAAGATATCATCTACACAAGAAAGGGACTTTTATCTATTGTGTTCACTGAGTTATCCCTAGCACCCAAAACAGTGCCTCGCTCATAGTAAATAGATCTTTTGTAAATATTTGAAGAGCATTGAATAAATTATCAAAATGACATATTTTCGGTTATTTGTAGGGTGGAGTATGGCAGACCCTAGCTGATGTCCAAGGAAAGCAGAGGACTAGCTGATAAGTCCATAGGTCACTTTGCTAAAACCAGAAAATGGGTCTAGGCTAGGGCCTCGCAATGGTCAAGTATCTGGTATACCCAGCGTACTTCTGGGACTAGTCTGGAAATATGGGAACCATGCTAGGTAGATTTCAGTAAAATGAGAGTCGACCTTGCAAAACTTATAGAATGCTACCAAAATAAGCGTGTTTTGAATTCTTGAAAGGGTACAGAAAAGCCTCACTCATCTTCCTTAATTATCACTTTATGTTTTAATCAAGACATAAAGCAATGCTTGAGTCGACTATTTATTACTTCTCTAGTGCATTCCTGTTGGTTGTCAGTCTCCTCTCTGACAAAACCTCCAATCCGTGAGTGACATGTTTCGCTTGTCTTTTTCCCTTTAAAAATCATGTTGACCTTGGTATTCATATACTAGGAATGCAAGGATGAAAATTATAAAAACTAGTGCACATTTTTCTTTCTGATTGTTACCAATACAAGTTTTCCTCCCTGAGGCTATTACTTTAACATTTTCCAATTGCTGACTGACTATTCTTGCTTGTATCTGGAAGAAAAAAGTTTGCAAACAGCTATCAAGCACCTACAAAGCCACATGTGGCTCCCCACACGAAAACCCAAGCCACACATTGATGTTTATAAACCTTCAGAAGCTTAAGGAGGTTCTCAGGGATACACGGCCTAAAAGCACCGACACTACCAGTGACAGGAAGCTAGTGTGCTTACTGGTAAAGAAATTCCAGCTCATGCCGGCATTGAACGACATGCTTGAACTTGTCCACCATTTAGTAGATCACAGTTTGCCAACTTCACAAAGGAAAGGTTTATTAAGGAAATATTCAGCCTCTCCTCTACCCTTCTGTATCTTGTCCAAAGTAGTTTTGCCAAAGCCAAAGGTTTAAAAGGGCTGGGGTCAATTTCTCCATTTTAAATAAAGACCACAAATAAAACTGTCAACCAGTAAGAATAAATGTAGTGAGCTTCTTGCCCAAGTTGGTTGACTTAGTTTGGCAAGCAATGCCAGAGCAAATACATCCATAGGGCTCATTCAAAGACTGACAAATTTTGACTTGGTCCCAACAACAGCAAGTGGAAAATATCAGTCCTTAAATCACCTCATTGTGGGTTTGCATGTCTTAAGTTATGCCTGCTGCTGCCACCTAAATAGCAGCTATTTCATATTCAAAAATCCTAAAATGGATCTAATCACACAGCTTCATACTTAAAAACACAACAAGCAAACATGACCACTTTTCCTTTAAGGCTGGAGGCATAACAGATAAACAAAGATAATTTGATTCCTGACATGTTCAGGCAAGAGGGATGAAAGAAACAATAAATTATTTTGAAGAACTGTGAAAAATCATTTTCTTAATAGAACTTCAAATCTGTCTGGCAAATTTCAATTCAAGGGAAATCTCACCAGTCTGGAAAATCTACATTAGATGCCCCAAAGGATACTTCCAGAATAATCGCTATGACTGCAAAGCATCTGATATTTTCATTTCCTAAAGCAATGGTTGTCTATCTTGACTGAGTATCAGACTTACCTAAAGATATATATTTTAAAATCTGAAATCCAGGCCCTAGCCCCACACCAATTGATTTAGAATTTCTGCGAGTGAGATCAGGTAATTCCAGAATCCTGTCAGGTCTGGAAACTGAGGACCACAATCCAATGGAAGATAATAAAAATTGTGAGAAAAAAGGTTTCCCACAGTTCCCTGATCATTTGTATCTCTTGGAAAGCTTAACACTCATCCAGACCTACTATGTGCCTTCTCTTGTGAAAAGTCTGGGAAATTGATTTTTTAATTTTAATTTTTCTTTATCTCAGAGAGGAAGGAAGAGGGAGAGAGAGATTGAAACACCAATGGTGAGAGAAAAAATCATCAATCTCCTACCTCCTGCATGCCCTCCACTGGGGATCAAGCGCCCTGTAACTCAGGTATGTGCTCTGACCAGGAATCAAACCATGGCCTCCTAGTTCATCGTTCTCACTCAACCACCAAGCCACACTGACCAGGGTGGGAAGTGGATTTTTAAATAGCAACACAACACACTTCATCATTAGGAGCCTGGTCTCCTGGAAGGAAAAATGTGAGTAACTATGTGAGCTTTAGTAGAGATCAGCGGAAGCACCTGAGAACAAAACATTATATAACCTGACCTTCAAGTACTACCTGAGCCTTTTTCTGCTAAGGTGTATGGTCTACATTAATGGAGGCATGCTCTTGGGCAGTGATGGCGAACCTTTTGAGCTCGGCGTGTCAGCATTTTGAAAGACTTATATTTTTGATATTTATTTTATATATTTAAATGCCATTTAACAAAGAAAAATCAACCAAAAAAATGAGTTTGCGTGTCGTGTCATAGGTTCGCCATCACTGCTCTAGAGGAAACTCAAGTTTCCCCCAATAGTCTCATTGTACCCCCAAAGAAAAGGAGCTTTGAAAAGAGTAAGGAACAAGACAGAGTCCTCAGTGGCATCTGTGCCACAGTGTTCGAGGACAGGAAGAGATTTTAGTGGGAAGAATTGAATGGGGACAAATCCTTTTGTGTCATCTTCTTGTCCTCAATAGATCACTCTCTTCACCTCACATGGCGTGTCCTGGTCACTCCCCTTTGTTGTGTTGAGCATGGCCTGGAGCACCTTCTGTGTAGTAGGTGCCTCTAACTTTGCAAGGCCTGATGATACACATGATTTGGCCATTTAATAGCATCCTTAAACAAAGCATTATAAGTATCAGTTTACAATGGCTGCATTTTACTGTTTTACTATTTTATGTTAGCATTTTTGCTAATTTGTCTTACTATGTTCTTCTGGCATATAATGGGGTTATAGCAGTAATCATTTAATATGTAAGCATTTATTAGCAGCCCTCTAACAGACCATAACTTAAAGAGTGTAAAGGCAGGCTTTTCACAATGCCACTGAATTCCCTGCATAATTTGCCTTGCAAGACTCCATGGCATCAGTGGTGATGTCCAGCAGAGCCATAAAGCAGCCTGGTGAGCACAGTTAGGCTCTGACACAGTGTTCTGAGTATGGTCGCAGCAGTAGGACATGGCGATACAGGACCACACGGCAAGGAACACAAAGGAGCACCTTGGGAACAAATGGGGCGAATCCTACAGTGTTCTCAGACATAACTTCATTGCATTTTGAGCAAGACATGTATTTTTATAAAGAAGGTGAAGGCAAAAGCCAGAAACTTTGGGGAGCTTACCATACCCACATCTCTACCCAAAGCAAAGGAGGTCCAGAGACACTTGAATTTAATAAAAAAAAAATTTGTTTATCTTAGCTAGGATGCGATAAAATATACACAACTATTCCAGTTTTATTAGAGAAATCTGGGTGCATCATTTAAACTGTACAATATATGAGACATAGTTAACAGTGATTATCTCTGGGTAGTGAGATTATGAGTGATTTTAGGGATTGTTTTTGCTTAATTTCATTTTCTAAATATTCAACAGTACTTATTTTTTCAATAAGACAAAGTATTAAATTTATAAAAATATTTGATGTTCAAAATTTATTTGTATAGAATGTCTGTGGTTTAAGGAAGTTACGGTTTCAAGCTTCATTTGAGGTAATTTGTTGGTTTAAGCCATTCTCACAGCAACAGCTTGTTAAAGAAGTAAATATGTATACCATGGAGCTTAAGTTATATCTCCATCCAACATAATAGAGAACTAATTAAGTATTCATAATCAAAATATAAGAAAATTATAGTATTTTTCTGTAGTCAAAGACAAAGTTTTTTTGTAATATTTGTACACTGTATCAGCTAATATTTTTTATTCTAACTTTATCCCATTAATCGAGCCTGTGTCATGAGGCATCAATACTGTCAACATCATTGACTGTGAATAAATGCAGAGCTCAGGCTCTTTAGTTCTGGGACCCAAATGCTGGGAATCGCTCAACTGTCCAGCATGCTCACCATCGTAGGTAAGGGGATGGAATGGCTTGAGAACAAGTCACACTTTTTAAAGACAGAGTAAAAAATCCATGATTATTCCTTACAAAAACAACAACAGAATCTCATCATATACTCCACTATAAACCATCTCCATTTATACTAAATTTAATGTATTTCCCTTTTGAGCTTGGTTACTTAAAAATAATTAAGGTATTCTAGTGAGTGATTATTTATAGAGATTTGAAACATTCGATTACTTATTATATGCAAGGATTACATGAAAATGTCATATTTAGAGGATTTGTATTATAATTCATATTTCTTCTATATTTAGCAAATGTGAGAGTTTTTGTAGTTACAACTAAATATGTTTTTAAACGACTTTATTGAGATATAATTTAATTCAGACATCATAACATTCACCCATTTAATTTGTACAATTTTAGGAAATTTACAGTTATGAAATTGCCAGTACCACCTAGTTTTTGAACACTTCCATCACCTAGAAAAGGTTCCTTGTGCCAATCTGCAGTCAAACCCCATTCTAATTTGTATCTGTTGTATATGTTTTAAAAGAGAAGTAATGATACAGTGGTTGGATGACAAAAACAATCTCTCACAACCCTCATAGCCCAGAGTGGTGGGGGTGGCAGAGTGGGGAGATAAAGTTATCATTTACCAACATAACATCCTATACAAATAATGGCTAAATTTACTCCTCTCCCTCTTTCTGATGAGATACACTCTGAAATGGAATGACCTCATATCAGAGCCAATAGGATAGAGTTGCCTATTGATTTAAGAAAAGAAACTGATAAAAATTTAATTTAACTAACTGCATATATAAAGAGATTTACAAAGCACATCTAAAATGTTACCATTTGAAACAATAAACTTATCATATGCATTTCACTTTTCAGGCAATTAATGTCTATTTTATAGATAAGTTTCCAGAATATTGTTCTGGCCTCTGTAATATTAAAAGAAAGTTCCAAGAATAGTATTTAAGAACGACATGCCCAAAATATCCCCACAGCAAAAGTCATCATCATCATAAACATTACCATTATCATCATCATCAAAAATATTTTATAATGATCCTAGTTACAGCAAGTAAACAATAACCAGGAGCCATGATTTTGAGTCTTAGTTTTGGCTTACGTCATAGATATGGCACCCTCTGGTCATATAAGGTTAGCCTTTTAAACAAATAACATCAACAATTAAAGACATAAAATGACAGTGAAAAGCAGCTAAGATCTTTAAATATTATTTCATATATGTGCCCTGGCCTGGTGGCTCAGCTGGTTGGAGCATTGTCCCATACACCAAAAGGTTGTGTATTCGATGCCTGATTGGGGCACATGTGTGAGGCAAATGATCAATGTTTCTCTCACATTAATCTCTCTCTCTCTCTCTCTCTCTCTCTCTCTCTCTCTCTCTCTCTCCCTGCATCTCTATAAAAACATATCCTCAGGTGAGGGTTAAAAAATGTAAAAATGTTGGAAGTGTAATAACGATCACTTATAGTGTTGAGGATAAAACTGGTTAAGTAAAACTAGAGAGGAAAAGCATGATGTGTGGAGATTCACTGAAGCGCAGTCATAAACAATTCATAATCGGTGGAAAATCACTGTTGCCAACAGAATGGAATGTGCTGTAGCCATAAGAAATTTTGATAAGCTGTATTTTTGAGCAAAGCCTACAGTCAAAATATGTGCCAGGGTATCTTGTAATTGTGGTGAACACATGGGGAGTGATTATAGTGACAGGCATTAGGAGAAAGACTACAGTTAAAATACTTATTAAAAGTCACCTAAGAAAACTGGCCTTTGTAATCCAGTCTGACATGCAGATCACACTTCCTGTTCAAACCATGTCCATCATTACAAAAATGGGAAGATAACAGGATAAATTTATTATAAGGGGCTAGAATATAGCTATATTGAACATTGCTTAAATATTAATATTAAACTAGTTTGTGTTAAGGGGACTAATGGAAAGAAAGTCAACTGAGAATATATAGGTGGAGGGTCAATTGAAATATGTCAGTGACTAAAACACAAATTAATGAGAGAGTTAAAAAATATGAAATACAAAGGAACCAGTCCTTTTCAGATTCTAAGTGAAAAAGAGGCATTAATTAGAGAAAACAGACAAGGAATCAGTACTTCCCATATGTAATACTTGACATATGTTGGTCTTTTCAATTTCTTAAGCGTGTCATTTATAGCTCATTTAATTTTGTTCAAGTCCAAGTTATCAATTATCTTTAGTATGAATTATGCTTCTGATGTTAACCTAGGAAATCGTTGCTGAAGCTAAGGTCCTTTGTCTTTTATGTTTTATTCTAGAGGTGCTATAGTTTTACCTATTGCATTCAGGTCTATGGTCCACCACCATTTATTAAGAAGAGCAGATACTCTAAGATGGATTACTTTGGCACATTTGTCAAAAATCAATAAGTAGCACAAACTTAGTATTATTAAGATAGAAATATTCTGAAAATTGAGGTACAGATTCATCACAGCCTCTGTCAATATTCCAGTTGTTTTATTCTTTTATTGGAATTTGACATGTTTGTCATAAAACAATCATAACTAAGAAAAGAGTTGGAAGAATCATACTTCCTGATTTCAATACTTACTACAAAACTATAGCAATCAACACAGTATGGCACTGGCTTAAGAATGTTTCTGAGTAACAGTTGTCTAGAAATATCCAGAACTAGGACGGGCCAGTGTGGGATGCAGGCCCCACAGGGCTCCCATGCAGTTACGAAAGCCAGACTGCCCCCTCCCCAGGCCCAAGTCACAGTGAGCAGCTGTCCTCCCGCCATGGCGGGGTTAGCCTATGTGTGGCTCCTGTAACACCAGCTTTTAGGACAAAAAGCATTAGTGTGGCGGTGAGAGAGAAGGAATCCAATTCATTTTCAAGAAGGATTCCAATACCATTGAATGGAGAACAAAAAGTCTTTTCAACAAATTCTTCTGGAAAAGCTTGATATCTACATGTAAACAAATGAAGTTGGAACCCTTCTTTCTACCAAACATAAAAATGATCTCAGACTGACCTAAATCTAAGAGCTAAAATTATAAAACCATTATTTAAAAAAACACATGAAAAGGAATACACCTTTATGACCTCAGATTAAGTAAGACCTTCAGAGATATGTCACCAAAGCACAGGAGAAAAAAGAAATATTCGATAAAATAAACTTTATTAAAAGTGAAAACTCTTATGCTACAAATTATATCATCAAAAAACAAAAAGATGATGCACAGAATGGGAGAAAATATTTATAAATCATGTATCTGATAAGAAAATTGTGTCCAAACTATATTAAAAAAACTGTTACAACTCAATAACAAAAAGACAAATAACCCAAGCAAAAAAATGATCAAATGTTCTTAATAGACATTTCCTCAAGGAAAACACACAAATGATCCAAAAGCACATGAAAAAACGCTCAACATAATAAGCCATGAAAATATGCAAATAAAAACTGTAATGAGATACTGCTTCATATTCACCAAGATGGCTATAATGAAAAAGACAGATAATAACAATTATCGGTGAAGATGTAGA
Source organism: Myotis davidii (assembly GCF_000327345.1). Lineage (NCBI taxonomy): Eukaryota > Metazoa > Chordata > Mammalia > Chiroptera > Vespertilionidae > Myotis > Myotis davidii. The sequence continues at coordinate 655,102 of NW_006296225.1, read as the reverse complement.
GAAATTGGAATCCTCATATGTTGCTAAGTTATAGGACTTCTATTGCATAGGATATTGCATGTGGATATTATTGAGATTTGCTAGCATGTTTAGAAAACATAATTTTATTAATTTTTACAATGATGTGGTGTATTCTAATCTTATCAGCAGGGATTCTGTTAGGCAAACATTTTCATGGTGTATTTCTGGAAAAGAAGTTTCCTGGGACAAAAGTGCTGCTTTCTAAATTGCCACCCAAGGGGAGAGACCCGTGGTTCTACAATGCAGCTAAGTTATGTGAAGAGTGACTCATATTTGGTTAAGATAATGTTATTTGCTTTGAAGATTCCAGTTTATATTTTGGCTAAACTTTAGTTTCAGAATAACATATTTCCTTTGCATGTTTTTGTGGTATTGCTTCTAAATAAGTCAGTTCTGTGAACATGTTCTGATTTTTATTCCTTTTATCAATACACTTTTCTAATATTACAGTTTTGAGGTTAAAAGTGATTGTGGAAGAATTTTCATACACTCTTCCATGGTATTTATGAAGAAACCATTCCTATCAATAGTTCATTCAATGGAAAATGAGGTAAACACTAATCACGTACCCATCCATTATTTCTCTTTCATCTGCATAGATATTTATTAATCACTTATAATCATTTCATGATCTGTCACCACATCCCAAGTACTCACAAGAGACACCTTAATGAACATTGTTCCTCTTATGACCCTTTGCAAATTGCTCTCAGAAAGCTGAAGACCCTTTGTTTCCTCAACTCCGCAAGCTCAACCCATCGTTGACCACTTGGAGTGGAAGGAGTTACTTTCCAGAAGTTGTTTTCAAAGGTAGCGGGGTGGGAAGAGCTGCGCAGCAGCCTGGGGAGCCAAGTACTGAGAGGTTCCCTGTCATCTTGACCCTGGTGACCCCTCCCATTCACTTCCTTCAGCTGCAAAAACACGGAGAGCCGCATTATCCCTGTTTCCCCGGCACATGAAAAGGAAACCATGCAACAAAAACGAGTGGAGGTCAGACTTGGCAGTGAAGTCTTGTGAGAAGGAGGGGAGTTGAGAAATAGATGACCTGGACATTTTCCACTCATCAGGACTCTGTGACCACAAGTCAACGCTTTCATTTCTTTATCACAAAATGGCCACTATCACAACCAAAATAAAAAGGGACCATGAAGACTTTTTGAAAAAGGAATACTTCCAGAATTAAATCTAAGTAAAGGCTAGATGAATGTGATGTATTATTATAATTATCAAATAAATAACAGAATAAGGTCTGACCTCACAGTTTACTTTTCTAGGTTTGAATAGGAACCAAATATGTTTTATGTCTTAAGACAAGTGTCCTTTAGTCAAAAAAGTTTTAAGGTTTTACTCAATAGGGAAATAGATTGCCAAAAAAAAAAAAAACAACAACAATAAACAAATAAGAAGGCTTCTTGAGAGACATTAGTTCTTGGATATCAAATAATCTCTAAAACCAAGTCTGTGATAACACACTGAAGAGAATCCGAACCCCGAGGATTGTGTTCTGTGAAATGATTTTAGGAAGAGAGACTATGCTTATGCAGAAATGATTGGATTTTCAGGACAAACAGAACATATTTTATGCTATGTCGGGTACTTAGTTTGTAGTAATGTTTTGAAAACTGTGTTAAATAAATGAGAAAAGACTTTTAAAAAGATGTCCCTCAAACTGTAGCAATCACTTTTAATTTGATAATACCTTTGAGTTATTTTTAGACAATGTCCTTTGTCATTTTTCTAACTCAAGGATTCTTAATGTCTCTAGCGAATCAGCAGCTTACAACACATGTCTTTATATGTGCTGATGATTCTACATAACTACTCAACATCAGTAGCAGTTAAGAACAATGTCTGAGGAAGCTTGGAAATGCAACACAATGCTTTCAACTTATCCACCTCATACCTTGATCAAAGACTACAAAATGACAATTATTAGCCATTCATTCTGAATATCAACAATAATTCTGTCAGAATATCACCTTGCTTTATTGCCCTGCCTACTCAAGGAGTTTTACTATCCTAATTGCATTAAAGCTTTAGCATTTTCAGTATGGATGGGTTCAGACTATATAGGTATATTGACACAGTGGTTTTTAGGAAGAGTTTAAGTGACTTGAGGTGAAAGCAGACTGAAAGGGAAGTACCGTTAGTTTTGCCCACAACTTCTAAAGGCTGATGTTGTTGTTTTCTTCTCATTGCTGAGCTTTTTGCTCTTTCAGAAAAAAATAAAAGTATGTGGAAATTGCATGGAAAAGGGGTATTGATTGTTTAATAGTGGAGGACAGAAAACCACTTATAAGAAGTAGAAACTATAACAGAGAATAAGAATATAAAACCTGGACCCAAACACAAACAAACAAACAAACAAAAAAAAACAATCACCATACTCAACTCAAACATTATAAGATAGTATATCTTTTATTACAGTAATTATATAAATTGAAATTATATTTTGTCTAATTATACCTTCTACTATAAGACATAATTATAACTAAAAACGCCATGGTTAAGTGAATATGATTTTAGCTAACACTACATCATCTATACTACTCTGAAGCACTTATTTTTCAATCAATGTTAGCTCTACGTGAAAGGAAGTAAAGGTTTTGGCAGTCTACTCATGCAATCTTCCTCAATTAAGTGGGTTTAATAATACCTGAGGAAGTGTTTAATATAATATCAAAGTGCAAATATAAAAACAAGGCTTATATCTGTGAGATTTTTGTTATGCCATTAAGTTGATAAAAACTTGAAAATAATTTTAAAAAATACACATGAAACTTTAAAATGTATCCACTTGTGGATCTATAGAGATAAAATTATGATTAATTCTAACCAAAATTAGCTAAGGCATCTTTTCTATTAATTAACCAAAATTAACTTCTAAACAAAATTAGCTAAATCATTTTTTCTCCTACTTCCCCACTGGTGTCAAGAAAAGAGGGAAACTATTTCTGGCATGTTCTATGTTACAGGAGCTTTCAAATGCTTTCTTATTTAGCCCTTACAACAATTGTACGAGTACGAGTCAGGTTTTACTATTTTTATTGTATGAATGAGGAAACAGAGGTACACAAGCAATTTTCCTAAGTACATGACAGGGCAATAATTCAAATTCATTTAGCTCGAATAAATTTTACAGCAAAAAATTCTGAGAAAATGTAATAAAAATAAAACTATAGAGTATTATTTTTTTTTAAATTTTTCTAATTTTTGAGGGATTTTCATCACATAAATAAGGGTGAAGTATTTAGTATATTTCAGAATCAGATCAGTGCAAGGAAGAATTAACTATCCCATATGAATAACTATAACATATTATTCTGCTACTGAAACTAATCTAAATCAATTTTTCAACAATAGAGGCCTTGTGAGTTCTCTAGAGTATTTTAAAAACTGTTTTATTTGTTAGTTGCTTTGTCATATTGAAAATAATCTAAAACTCAAATTGCACAGGCACCAATATTGCCTTCTGATCTTGGTGCCTGTATTTCTTTACCTGTAACTTTCAATGATACCACCTTCCTTCTACAGGCCAATGAGAAAACAGAATCCAACATAATACTTAACTGATGTGTTCACACAAATTAAAAAGCTAAAACCATTAAGTTTTACAATATGAATAAGTTTCCTAGAAGGACAGAAAAGCCTGGGAGGATTTATTCATCATGCAGTACATAAAAACAGACATGCTAAATATTTTTATATACTATAGGAGTTATAATTATATTCTCATAAACAGCATTTTTGTTTCAGAAAAATAAATCACTTGTCATGTTAAGTTAAATACAATGCATTATAAAGTATTTAGTAAAAAAAAACTCACTTCAGGAATAATTTAGCAACATATGAACAAAACCTAAACACTGATCACTAGCAAAATGCTAATGTGAAATATTAAAGACTAGAGACCCGATGCACGGAATTCATGCAAGGGGCTCGGCCCTTGAAGCCGCAGCAGCTTGCCCTGGCCCTCACAGCTGCGCAGCCCTAGCTTGGTCTGGAAGGTTGTCCAGAACGTCTGGAAGGTCATTCGGCTATCCCATCTAATTAGCATATTACACTTTTATTATTATAGATTATTATTATAGATGTTCTAAATGAGAGATATACTATATCCATGGGTTAGAAGAATAAATCCTGCTAAAAGGTGAATTCCCCCTAAATTGATACTATATAGATTCAATATAATTCCAAATGAAATCCAAGATGACTAAAAGGAGGAGGTAGAAATTGAAGATTCTGAAATTTGTATTAAAATACAAAGGACATAAAATAGACAAAACTATTTTTTTAAAGAAACAAATTTTAAAGTCTTTTAAACTATATGATTTCAGGACTTACTAGAAAGCTACAGTAAATAATGAAGACAGTTTTACATTGAGAGTAAGAATATAAATAGATCAATGTGGTAAACTAGAAAGCCTACAAATAGACTCATATATGATTGATTGATTGATTTTCAAAAAAGATATCAAAGTAATTCAACAGGGAAAGTCTTTTCAACAAACAGTGCTGAAACAACTGGGTATCAATTTCAGACAAACTATTCTCAATACTCATATCATACTATGCAGAAAAATTAATTTAAAATGGATTATAAATATAAGCATAGATATAAGCATAAAAGGACCCCATCAGATTTAAAAGCATTAGTTCTTAGAAGCACACCAATATGAAAATGAAAGCGCAAGGCACAGTCTAGGAGAAAATATCTGCAACTTACATATCTGGAAATTTACATATCTGTGTCCTGAATATATACAAACTCTTACAAATCAGTCGTAAAATAAAATATTTTAAAATATTTTGAATAAATATTTCATCTATAAAACAGGTAAAATTTAAAAGGCAGATAACACTAATGTCTGGTTGACAAAGCTGTAGAACAATTGAAGTCTCAAATATTGCTGATAATGTGTTAATACTGTACAATTTTGTAGAAATGTTTGACAATTTCTTATAATGTTAAACACATACTTACCATGTTACCTAATAATAAATAAAAAACAGATGTCCAAAACAGACTTGCAAATAAAAGTTTATAATTGCTTTATTGAAAATAACAGCTTGAAACAATCCAAATGCTCACCAACTGCTGAATGGTAAACAAATAATGGTATAGGCATACAATGAAATACCACTAAGAAATTAAAAGATTCAGATTACTGATATGCACAACAATGTGGATGAATACAAAAATTATTATGCTTTCAAAATAACCCACCACAAAAGTGTATGTGCTGTATGATCCCATTCAGATAAAATTCTAGAACTGGCAAAAAATAATCTATAGGGATAACCTGGATTTCAGGGTGGATATTGAGACATTAATGAAAAGGGAGAGGAGGGAACTTTCTATGGATGATGAAAATGTTCAATTGGTGTTTTCATGGGTATATATGTTTGTCAAAACTCATACAACTGATCACTTAATCTAAGTGCAATTTATTGGATGTGGATTATTCCTAAATAAAGTCTATTTAAAGAAAACAGCACCTTGAGTAAGATAGATATAGAAAGTCATCGAGACTTATTTTTCCTGGACAGAGTTGGAAAAACATGTTGTTTTTCTAAAGGGCATTCCAGTCCTCTCTTATAGAATTTTTGTTATAATTGTTTTACCATGAGTTTTCCAGAGTCTAAAATGTTTTTATGCCCCACCTTTCAGACAAATAAACAATAATGGTGAGGACCTGTTGGCGCCTAGATTTTTTCTTCTGGATCTTTGGCTTAGGTCACAGTGGTTCTCAACCTTCCTAATGCCGTGATCCTTCAATATAGTTCCTCATGTTGTGATGACCCCCAACCATAAAATTATTTTCGTTGCTATTTCATAACTGTAATTTTGCTACTGTTATGAATCGTCATGTAAACATCTGATATGCAGGATGTATTTTCATTGTTACAAATTGAACATAATTAAAGCATAGTGATTAATCACAAAAACAATTTGTAATTATATATGTGTTTTCTGATGGTCTTAAGCGACCTCTGTGAAAGGGACATTCGACACCCAAAGGGGTCGCGACCCACAGGTTGAGAACCACTGGCATAGGAAGTACAAAAATGGAGGTTCAAGGCCCCAGACTCCAAAAGAAATACTGAGTATTCTATAGCCATGGGAACATATAACCATGGAATGGAGTTCGAACCTGCCTAATCCATTAATGACAGATATCACAATGGTAACACCAGAACTGGTTTTAAATCTGTCCACTTGATCAGTGACCATTCACCTCAGTGAGCACAACCTTGCAACCAAGACAAAACAGGCCCTGGGAATGCCATCACTTTCCTAAGCTTCTATTATCATCACAAAATATGTTTCTAAGATTGACTTCAATGTACTCCTGTCTATGTGACCGGCACAACCCAAAACAAAGTCTTCCTAAAGTCACTCAAGCTGCTTTGCTCAAAGAGATTATGCCCAATCCTCAGGGCTCTCCCTTCCTTACACTGGAATTTTGGCACTTACGTTGCAGATATTGAGTAGTGGTCTGATCCTTTGACAATTCCCAGATCCTATTTTATAGATTTTGTGCTGTTTTTATTCTTCTTTTTCTAGTTATTTAATAAGATGTGATATTAGGTTATCTACTTGGGATTTTTCTTGTTTCTTGAGATAGGCCTGTAATGATGTAAACTTTCCTCTTATTTCTACTTTTGCTGCACCCCAACAGTTTGATATGTTGTGTCATCATTTTCACTTGTCTCTATGCCTCTTTTGATGTCTCCTTTTATTTCTGTTTTGATCCAGTTGTGTTTTAGTAGCACATTGTTTACTCCACATATATGTGGGGTTTTTCCACTTTTTTTTTTTTTTTTTTTTTTTTTTTTTTTTTTGCAGTTGATTTCTAATTTGAAAGCATTGTGGCCGGAAAATATGCTTGGTATGATTTCAATTTTCTTAAATTTGTTAAGGCTAGTTTTGTTTTCCAAGATATAATCTATCCTTGAAAATGCCCCATGTGCCCTGGAGAAGAATGTATAATCGGGTGTTCCGCGATGAAAGGCTCTGTAAATGTCAGTTATGTCCATTTGCTCTAATGTGTCCTTTACGGCTGCTATTTCTCTATTGATTTTCTGTTAGGATAGTCTATGGCTGTCAGTGGCATATTCGGGTCCCTTACTATGAATGTGTTTTTCTCAGTTTCTCCCTTTAGCTCTGCAAGCAGTTGCTTTATATATTCCGGTGCTTCCTTGTTGGGTGCCTATATATTAGGAAGTGCCACGTCCCCTTAGTGTCCCCTTTATCAGTATAAAATGTCCATCTTTGTCTCTTGTTACCGTTTTTAACTTGAAATCTGTTTGTCAGATATTAGTTTAGCTAGACCTTCTTTTCTGTGGATGCCATTTGCTAAGAGAATCAATTTCCAACCTTTCGCTCTGAGTTCATATTTATCTTTGCAGCTGAGATGTGTCTCCTAAAGGCAGCATATTGTTGGGTTTTGAGTAAATCTGCTATTGTCTGCTTTTTTGCTGGTGAGTTCAGTTCACTCACATTTAGGGTGATTTCCCATATCCATGTTATCTTTTGTTTTCTGTTAATTCTGTGACTCCATTGTGGGGATTTTATCCCTTGTGTTTCTGGTTGTTCCTTTAGTTTGATGATATTTTTTTTTTCCTCTGCTTTCTCTTTTTTTAAGTTACATGTCTCAGTTTTGTTTTGTTTTTATATGTGGTTATCATTAGTTTACAAAAAAACAAGGTTTCATATAGAGTAGTCCTTTTGTCTTCTGAATACATTTTAACTCCACTCCCTTTTTCAAATTTAGTCCCTTACATCCTCCCCTTTTGTTTTATTTTTCACAAAGTATTCTATTTATGCTGTGAGTTCATTTCTGAATTGCATTAGTTATTGTCTTCTTTCTTTTTTAATGCTTTTTACCTCTTTTAACCTTTATGTAATATTTAAGTGTATAGTACCTTATTCTGAAAAAATGGTTGTAATACCTTGCTTCTGACTGTTTGCTAGTAATATTACACATAGTTTTTATTATGTTATGTTGGGTATTTTGTATCTGTTGTTCTTTGTTTCAGGTAGAAGAACTTCTTTGAGTATTTCAGGTAACGGAGGTCTGCCGGAGTCCATTTATTGTCTTCACTAACTGAGTATAGACAGAGACCCCCAAAAGTTAGTAACCTTTGAAGTCCTAGCAAAGGTCAGGACTGTGCACCACCCAGTTAATCTAGATAATGGTAGCTGAAGCAACCTCCCTACCTTTAATCATGATAGTATCTGTATGTCATTGAAACCTCCTTACCCTAGGGCTACTCCAGACAAACCTCCTTACCCTAGGGCTACCCCAGATCAAATAAAAGGTTGGAGCGGCCTGAGCATCCCTGGAAGTCCTTCTGGACTTTCCCGCCTGGTCCCCCAATATTTCAAAATTATCTCGTGTCATTTTTCTCTCATTTGTGTGCGGCTTCTCTTTCAGATACCGAACCCTACTCCATGTAGGACGTGGAAGGAAACACTCAACAGAGGTCCTCTGGTAGTAAACTCTCTCAGCTTTTGTATGTCTGAAAAGTATCTATATATTATTCTTGGCTGGTAATTTCTTTCTTTCAGTAAGATATTTGATTCCACACTCTCCTGGCTTATAGGGTTTCTGCTGAGAAATACAATAATAATCTATTATGTTTTTCTTTTTTTTAATATATTTTATTGATTTTTTACAGAGAGGAAAGGAGAGGGATAGAGAGTTAGAAACATCGATGAGAGAGAAACATCGATCAGCTGCCTCCTGCACACTCCCCACTGGTGATGTGACCGCAACCAAGGTACATGCCCTTGACCAGAATTGAACCTGGGACCCTTGAGACCGCAGTCTGACACTCTATCCACTGAGCCAAACTGGTTAGGGCTATTATGGTTTTCTTTATAGTTTGCTATCTTCTTTTCCCTGACTACCTTTGAATTCTTTCTTTGTCATTAATTTTTTTATCATTTTAACATAATATGTCTTGGAGAAGGCCTTTTTAAAAAATTTGAGATAATTATGATTTTTGAATTCAAGGATCTGGCTGTTTCCATAGTTTAGAGAAGTTCCCATCAACTATTTGTTTGAATAAACTTTCTGTTCTCTCTCTTTCTTCTCCTCTGGTATACCTATAATTATTACATTACTCTTTCTTATGGAGTCAGCTAATACTTGTAGCTATCTTTAGTGTTTTTTTTTTTTACTCTCAAGTCTCTCTCTTCTTCCATTTGCATAATTTCTAGGTTTTTATCTTTTATATCACCAGTTTTTTCCTCCATTTGGTCAGCTCCATTACCTAAACTAGCTTATTCCTTATCTCTTTTGTTGTGTTCTTTACCTCCAGAATTTCTATTTGGTTCTCTTTTAAAGTTTCCATCTCTTTGGTAAAGTAGTTGTTTTGTTAGTTGAATTTATTTCTAAGTTCATTAAACTGCTTACCTTTGTTTTCTTGTATCTCATTGAGTTTTTTCAGAACTGAAATCTTGAATTCTCTGCCATTTAAATGATGTATTTTCATGTCTTTAATTTTTATTTCTGAAAATTTTTAAATTTTCTTTCTGAGATGTCTCATTACCTTGGTTATTCATGGTATTTGATGTATTCTTTCTCTGTCTATGAGTAGCAATTCTCTAGATTAATAAATATTTCTTTTATCCCCCAGTAGATGGCACTGAAGCACACATTTTTAAGTTTCTCTTGCACCATTCTGCCTTCTCATATCTCTGTGGAGTGATAGACGGTGTCCTGTGTTCTCTGGGGAAGTGGGTGTGTCTCTTATGTGACCAAATTGCCTCAGTCGCTGGGCACCAGCCCTGCAGGGGAATGTGGTGGGTGGGCAATGGGATTCCAGGTTTGAGAAATCCAACCCGAGTGCTATCTCCTGCAACCAGATGCTGCCAGCAATGCAGCCATGGTGGGTGGGGACAGGGAGAGCTGGGAGAGGCCTTCGTGGTTTTGTTCTCCCAACAATGGTGACTGGCAGACCTCAGTGGCCTCACCTCTGTGTTTCCACTCCTCCCTGGGATTAGCCACAGTGCATTCCAGTTGCCCAAGGTAAAAATGTTTCTGTGCCTCCAGTTCTTAGGTTTTCAAGTGATGTGCTCTGCACCCTAACACTCTCTGATGCAGCTTCTGGGGTCTGCTGCTAGCTCTGGGAGGGTATCGTAAGATGGCCAGGTTGGGTGGCTTTATTTTTCTGTCTGGTGATGACAGCTGCCCAACAATTGCAGCCATGCCTCTGTGCTTTGTCACTGCCCAGATAACTGAGTTCACAACAGTGAGTACTGACCACTCTTATAGAAATGCTCACTGTATCTCTCTGCTCCTCCCAGATGAAGGGAGTGCCAGAGACAACCTGATTTCCCCCCTCTCCCGAGGCCTGCAGTGAGCTCTGGGCTTCATTTGTGCCACCATCTCAGCTCTTCCCCATTCATTCCTCCCCCAGTTTGTTCCCACTCATCCACCTTTGGATGTTTCAATGTGCAAATCTCTCAGACGTGTTTGTGTATTAAGCAGAGAATCCTTTGCTAAATTAAAGCTGCTCAGATTATTGTAACTTCAAGGGGAGAGACGAAAGAGACTTTTGATATACCTTCACTCAATATTTTTGATAGTGAGTAAACTGGTTAATACACAAATGTGTATTGAATACCTACCTACTTTTGAAGCCAGTCGCTGTTCTAGGTATTGAAATCTCCAGAATTAAAATACTTGTAGTGAATGACCAAGTATCTCTAGTTCCTCCCAATGGAGCTATCCTGCACCCCTCCTTCTAGCATGGCCAATATTGAGATAGATGGTGAAACTTAGATAGAGACCATGGCAAGGTTCTGTAATTTTCCACAAATGTCTTCATGAGTAGCTGATCTGATATGTGAAAAAATGTCATGTGTATTGCTTCTAAAAGCAGTGTATTGCTATGGGCCTCTCAAGTTAGTTCCTGATTTAAGAAACATTTCCTTATCTCCCAACCTTCTGCAGAAATTATTCACAAGTATTTGTGATCTAAAATTCAAATATCTACGAAAATTCATTAAATGCCTCAAATCCTTCTAAGACCTGCCTCACTCTTTAGACTGGAACAAAGGAGCACATATTCAAATTGTATGCTTGACGCATGCTTGGATAAACCATAATTTCCTGATTAAATATACAGAGTAAATTTCAACACTAGCCCCAGGTGATACATTGGGTGTTAAATTCCCTAAAATATGTTTTCTTTTTTTACCAGTTTCACAGTCGTGATTCTATCTTGGTTTTAAACATCAATCCATATTTTACAACTTCTCACCACAGCTGGCTAAGAAGCTGAGCGAGTAAGAAATGAAAATCACATGTAATAAATCTCCTGTACTAAATAGGAGATTTGTGACTTTAATGATGGGACATCAGAGAACTGAAGGATAGGGGATTTTTAGATTTCTGGAGAACTCCCTTTTTCCAAAACAACCTGATTTGCATGGGATATTTTGAAGGTATGAGCTGTGGGTTAAAATAAACTCTGAGTGCTCACTAGTCTGGTAAAACCACAAAATTCTGTCTTAAATGAAATTTCTGGCAATGCCAAGCTTTGGCATTGTTTTTCCCTGAAAGCATAATGAAAGAAGCAAGTTTGCATATGGGAAGAGAACAATGAAAATAAACAAATGATACCGTTTACCATATAACCAAGAAAGCAGGCAGTCACAGTGGTGCTGGATCCGCCCAACACTTAAGTAAGAATCCTGGAGAACGGTTCAATGACCACTACTATTGCTTTAGTCAGTTTTCCCCAAAGATTTGAGCATTCACATCTGATCATTGTGAGGGAGAGCTTAGGGGTACATCTGCATAGTTGTGGACACTGTGGCCATGGTTGGGAAATAAGATCGTGGGAATATGCTGGTTATAATAGCCAATGTGCAGTTCTCCCAAATTCAGTCAAATTAATTTCTATCTGTCTCCCTCCCCCACACACATTTGTTGGCTTTCTCAGTACCTTCCTTTTATCCTACTTCCATGCAGCTTGAACCTTTTTTGTTTTCTTCAATATCTTTACTTTTGGTCCCTAAAATAAATCATTGTCAGTTTGGAAAGATGGAAGAAATACCCTTTTCCCACTCAGGACAGCTAAATATTCTGGAAACTACTTATACATTGAGTGGCCAGATTATTATGACCACCTGACGTTTGTAGGCAAATTAGCTATAATTTCGCACTGAAGTTGCTGGAGGGCCAGTCATTACAAACGTCTGAATAGCACAACATACCTAAGTATCGTTGCTGATCAACTTCATCCTATCATGTTGATGGCGTATCCCAATGGAGATGGCTTCTGCCAACAAACAACCACAACCATCAAATCTCACAGAACTGGACAGTGCTATTCATCAGGCATGGTGTCAGGTTCCTCGCATCACCTTTCAACATCTCGTGGAGTCAATGCCAAGAAGAATCGCCGCAGTGTTGAAGGCAAAAGGTGGCCCAACGAAGTACTGATGGGGTGGTCATAATAATCTGGCCACTCAGTGTATATGCAGGGTGGAAAGAAGACAACAGACTAGAAGACTGTGGAACTGAGGAATGACAGCATGGTGAGATCCCTGGGTCTCCTTCTGCCTCATATATCCCTGATTGCAGCTGGAGAAGCCAGCAAGCAGGAAATGCTAATGGGCACAGACAATTAAGGCTCAACAAGAGTCATTTTTTTCCTATTCAAAGGACCACGAAAGGGTAGCCAATAACTCCAAACAAACGCCACAGGAAAAACTGCTGCCTCTTGTTCACCCCAACCCCCTAGGTCAGCAAAAGCCTACTAAGAAGCCTGGACTTTAACCCTGATCCAACTGTATTAGTGCCCCTCCACAGCCCACCCCTGCTAGTGTGGTGTTAGAGAGGGCTGGGTGCAGAGTTGGGAAGTCCATCTCCACGAAGCATTATTGAATCCCACCTTGCTCTGCCGGTTTCAGTGGATGCCACCTGGGAATCAGACTCTACCCCTGGCTGGAGTAACAAAGCACACCTCCCCCTCCATGCTTCGGTGTTGTCAGATGAGTTCTAGTGAAGATTCAGAACTTTTACCACTGTCCAGAGGTAAACTAATGCCACTCCTACCTTGCCCCACCTATCAGTGAAGGCCACACAGAAAGAAATAAGCAGGCATTCTAGTTAGAGGAGTATCAGTGAAGGTCTGGTAGAAAGCCTGATTTTTTTTTTACCCCCAACCAGAAGTAATGAGGTACTCATCAACAAACCCCCAGACTGTGGTGTCAACAAGGCCTGATGGGAAACCTGGATTCTCACCCTCTCCTGGCCGTATTGAAGAGGAGCTTGCATATCACTTACCAGTTTTAGAGGAGGCCTAATGTAACAGAAGATCTATATAACATCCAATAACGTGACACCAAAATGTCCAGGCTACCATCACAAATCACTCATCTTACCAAGAACCATGGAAATTTCAACTTAAATGAGAAAAGACAATCAATAGATGCCAATACCATGATGGCACAGATGTTGGGATTATGTATTAGCATTCTTACTTAGCAGATATACTGTAACTGTTAGTTCTCAGTTAGGTGGGCAGCTCAATTAAAATAGATTTAGTAAATTATAATTCACATTTCATGAAATGTATTTTTGAAAAAGCTCACTCAACACCAAATACCATTAAGAAGTTATTGATAATAATTAATGATAGCATTTTATAAAATGACATGCAATACAGGTTAAAAATAAGAATCAAGGTAATGACACAGTTCATAATAAATAGTTTGGGTACTTTTGTACTTAATTTGATATGTGACTTTTTTATATACTGTTTAAGTCATGTATGTTATGACATTGTTTAAAATTCAGCTTTTGATTCTTGGGGCAAGACTACAAACTTATTATAACTTTTGGTTATTCTAAGCCCCTTGCCATCAGTAAGCATATCAATTGGCAGTGACTTTTTATAGAGAATTTAGGTAGAAAAGTTGCAAATGTATTGAATGTACCACAAACACAACATGTATGCTTTTATATTTAGCTAATAGCATAAATAAAACCAAATCTCAACAAAGTTGAATTCTAAAAATAAAAAAAAGAACGAGGAATTAGGGTAATAAATTACCTATTTTTCACTCTATTTGTACAAATTATTATCAAACCATTGTCAACTGAGTTATGGATTGGGGTTCATTTTTCCAGATCATTTATTTCCATATTCTCACCATCCCTCTCAACCCTTGCATATATACCCCATAGTCATTTCTAATGTCATTTAACTCCCATAAAAGCTTTCCAACTCCATTGGCAGAAATGATTCTTAAAACCTGTTGGCAGAGCTCAACAGGTGGGCCAACTTACAATTTACTCTTCATAGCTCTCTGTGAATAGTGGAGTTTACTACAGATTCTAGACATTATCTGTAGGAAAACTAACTCCATCTCAAGTAGGTCTGAACATTATTAGAAGTTCAGACAGCTGCTGTGCCCCCTCTCCAAGGCATTTTTCCAAAATTTCTGATACAGCATACTACCTTATACCCAGATTTTTTAAAAATCATTTTTAAACTATCCAATTATTACCAACATAAATATAACATCTAAAAGAATAAATATTATCAAAGTAATTTCTTTATCCGTTCTGTTTGAAAAAAATTCTTTATTGGAAGTGCTGCTGACATATACACACAGATATTGATCAGTAAAAATACCAAATGAAATAAAATAAACTACTTTTAAAATAAAGTAGTTTTTGCCTGGCTGGCATGGCTCAGTGGTTGAGCATTGATCTATAAGCCAGGAGATCACAGATCGATTTCCGATCAGGGCACATGCCCAGGTTGTGGGCTAGATTCCCAGTGTGGGGCGTACACATGTTAGATATATAATTTAAAACACCTCTGAAGTTATCAGAATGGAAAACTACTCCCTCAGTAATGTAGACATTTTAAAACAGATGGATCAAGGAAACTGTGATAATATTTAGAGGTATTAAGGGACACTTTTGCCCTTAGCCAAATAAATATGTAAGTTACCATTTCCTTTCATAACTTTCTTACTAAAAGGTGCTCCCCTTTTCTACTCCAGATTCAGAATACCCTCAAGATGTCAGAAGATATTTTATAACTTCCTGTAGATTTAAGATTATCTCATTGCAAGCAACAGAATCTAGCTGGTCCAACTTAAGCAAGTATAAAATGTATTTTCATATTATTGGAAAGCTTACGAAGTTGGCAGGTAATCTGGAGTTTCAGGCTCAGGAAAGGCTTTAAACAAAAGCTTCTCTGGAGTCCAGGTGGAAGGCATACTCGATCATCCTGTCAAGGATAACTGCAAAAGGCAATGAGCTCTAAACATGCTTCTGTCCTTAAGTTTCTTTACTCAAAAGTCAAAGTCTTTAGTAGGTAGGTCCAGATTCTCTTGCTTACTCATATGCCCGTTCCTTCCTTAGAAGAGAGAGCACTGTGATTCTCTATCTCACCAAAGTGGCCCCAATTGGGAGAGTTAATTAACTTGATGGAAATCAGGATGATACTAATTCAACCAGGTGAAAGGACTACATTTATTTCCCGGTACATTAAGATCAAGTCTCTCATTCCTTATGCACCATTGCTAACAGGTAAGTGATAGATGAAATACACTCAAACAGTAATTGACTGTGATCGTTGAAAGCCTAGTGAGCACAGTCTTTTGTGGGCTATCCATAGGTTAAAAGAGAAACATGGCAACTCCAAAGAACACTGAAGAGGCAGACCTACGCTGCCTGTTCCCATACATTTCTCATGGTGAAAAACTATCAACCTTTACGCCACCAAACCAACAGTAATGTGACATCCATTGCTAATTATTTTCCCTCCTGCAAATAAAGGTCTGGTTACTACTTAACTTCTTTGCTCTCCTTAAAACCCACTCAAAAAAAGATGATCAAATGATCATGAGGAGTCCCTGTCTGAGTATATTAGTATCCTGTGGCCACTGTAGCAAATGATCACAAACTTGGTGGCTTCAAACAACAAAAGTTTGCTGTCTCACATTTCTGGATGTCAGAAGTACATCAGTTTCCCTGAACCGAAATCAAGGTGTTGGCCAGGCTGTGCTCCCTCTGCAGGCTCTGGGGAGAATCCATTTCTGGCTTCTTTCAGCTTTAGGTGGTTGCTGGTATTCCTTTGCTGTTACCACATCACTTCAATCTCTGCATCATCCTTACACAACCTTCTCCTTTCCTGTCTTCTCCACTTTCTGCTGTGTCTCTCTTATAAGGACAGCTGTGATTTCATCAAAAGCTCATTCAGATAATCCAGAATGATCTCCAAATGGTAAGTTTCTTAATTTAATTACATATGAAAAGACCTTCTTTAATTTATCAAATGATGTGTGGATTCCAGGGATTAGATTTAACAGGGGTGGGCAAACTTTTTGACTGGAGGGCCACAATGGGTTCTTAAACTGGACCGGAGGGCCGGAACAAAAGCATGGATGGAGTGTTTGTGTGAACTAATATAAATTCAAATATAAAAGGGTACGGTCTTTTTTTTCAATAGTTTTATTCATTTCCAATGGGCCGGATCAGGCCCGCGGGCCGTAGTTTGCCCACGGCTGGATTAGAACCTGGTAAGTGTAGACGGCCATCATTCAGCTTGCTAGACTAAGCATAACCCAAAGAGCTTTGACTTCATCTGGATGTAACATCTGAATAACTTTGGGCTGTTTCCCTTGGGAAGAAAACTATGGGTTTTGAAGCATCAAGATGTTGCTCAATGACTAGTGTTTGTCCAATAAAAAGTGGGTGGAAGTGACTGATGTATGTCCTTCTGGGCTAAAGGTAATAAGAAGCTACTGTGCCTCCACGGCAGTCTCTTTTTGCTTCTGCTGGCTGGATTAAGACTAGAAAAAGAAAATTATTGAGACAACCAAAGCAAGAAGCTGAGTCCCTCAGTGATTATATGGAAGAAAGATATCTGCCAATGTACATAAGAAATATTGAACAAATATAATGATTAATGTGTCTACATGTAAAACAACTTGTCTATATAAGCTATTAATAATAATACCTAAAAGTTATTTAGATGGTTACATGAGGTTACCATCATGTAACCATCATGTGATGGTTAATATCACAATTTAATAATTGGCAGCCTGCTCAAATACATTTAAAAAGTTAAAAGTTAAAAAAATATAGAACTAAACTCTTGGTTAGCTAGATCATGTGAGTTGCTAGGCTGATGTATTTGAGCAGGCTGCCAATTATTAAATTGTGAATTTAAATTCTACGTTGGGTTACAGCGAAGACCTGGCTGAGGATATCAAACCAAATAAGCAAAATATATACATATTTATTGTTATGAAATAATTTATTTCCTTCAGAAAGGAAATCAATTAAGCAAACAAGCCATGACAGCTGATAGATCAAGAATATTTGCTCAGACATTCTATTGCCTATGACTGTTGTTCATTCCTTAGCTGATCCTTTGTTTACAAGTATACTCTATTTATGCAGCACTAGATGGTCATAATAACCTCATGTAACCCATCTGCAATAAAATCAGTATACCAGAGAGAGTGGTAGGAGTGCAGTGTTGTTCTTGTCTGTTGGGTGGCAAGTTAGGCACCTTATGCTACCCAGGGACCTGGAATTATTTGACAAATTTTACTTTCTATCGGCTCAAATTAACACCAAACTTATCAGTGCCTTTAGACTCAGTAAATATATATATTGTATCTTTTTTCAATAAACTTACAGTCTACTTGTAAAGGCAGGCACACCAATTAAATTAAATTTGCTAAAAGAGTTATGATTCGGGTAAGATCGTGAGTCTCAATTTGCCCAGTTTATGTGCATTACTGTTAATATTGTCTCTTTCACTCTTAATAGTGTTCTTGTTTGAATGGTAAATTATACTGCTAAGTTTTGTTTATGGGATTCAGGGAAGATTACAGCATAGATGAATAAAAGTAACCATTTCAATAATTAAGTTTATGATAGACTTTGAAATTAGTACTTATGCACTTATGCTTTCAAGAAGTCTAATATATACTTCTATTGGAGCCCTGACTGAACTGAAGTCTATCATTAAAAATTAGTTTCCCTAAGTATTGATCCCTGGTCAATGAGCTTGAGAATTGTGGATTTATGGAGTTATGACTATTCATTTATCTTCTAGGTCCTGACATATTACACAGAAAACCTGTAGGCCTTGCATCTCTAAAGAACCTCCAGGTGATCAGCTATTTGGACAGGTGTCTGTCAGGCTCTCAGGTTGCAGTGGGTATGAGTCCAATATTTGTATTTGATATCGCCTGCCACACTAGGCTAAATTCCTGATGTAAATTAATTTTAAAGATTTTCCACTTAACTATATGAGCAAAATCTATGTGATTCTTTTAAAAAAAAATCCAGAATGTTTTCTGAAATACTTGTAGTGAGCCTTGTGCTACTTTGATCTATTGAAAAGTTTCAGCTTCGTGGATTATGAAAGTTGGACAAGACTCCATATCCCCTATTTATTGACCGAAAGCTTGACCACCACAACAAGCAATGTTTATTAACATGGTTTGACTAAGTATCAGCTAATTTTTTTAAACCTCTTTTTATAAAGCATTGTGACCAACCAATCACAAAATGTTACTTTGTCACTTATTCAGAGCTCTACTTGAAGCTCTGATTTAGGTCTCAATAATACACTGGCTTTGAGCTGATGATGGTATTCCAGGGTGAGAAACACTGTGGGAGGTTTTAATTGCATGCTAATGATATAAGCATCAGCTGACAAATTACATCTGTCTCAGAGTCAGTGCAATATAAGTCTCTACTGATGTTGTAATGTTAAACTTGAAAATTAACTTCATGTTGTTAAGGTTATCACATTCCCTGAGAGGGTTTCCAAGCTACATTGTTCTGCTACTTATTATTTCAGATTAATAGAAAATTTTTTAATCTTGGCAGTGTGAAGAGGCTGGGAAGAGGAATATGATGGGGTCCAAAGCTCTCAGTTTGGCGCTGTTTTGTGTTCTCTTTGCTTCTTATATTTATAAACCCATACCAGGCAACATTGAAGAACGCTGGAAAGTAATGTCCTTGGATGCAATTTTTAAAACTTGTACATTTATGGTAAGATGACCATTTTTTCTTCTGGATATTGGGGTGCCTTGTTAACTTATGAATTTTCTATTAATTACTGTTTTTAAATAACCATTGCTTGTTCTTTAGAATACATCAACTACATGAAATTAAGTAAGTACAACTTGGTACATCGGTGCAAAACAGAATGAGACAGAATTCTTGTTTCCAAAGAGTTTATGTCTAAATGTAAACTCTATCAGTTATGATATGCATAAAATAAGTGGTATTTTTTAAAGGGAAAACTTGGAAGTTTATTTGATAACTTGACTTATATTTGAGTTTCCAGGGACAGTCTAGTTCCATAGGACAGAGCTAAGCATTGATGTTTATACCTGTTTGATGTTCATATAGGGCTCTTACTATTTCAACGGCTTCTTTAGTCCATCTTCAATTCTACATTGCTGGGTTTCAGATTGTCTGACTTGGAATATGCAGGGTAGATTATGACTTCAAGCAAAAATAGCTCCTTGGTAAGGGGAAGACATGGTTATAAACTAAAATTTTTTTTTAGGTTTTATAATGCATAGGCTTTCTATGATATATACCTCTGCTCATCTCCACTATCCTTCAATTATTTTTACTGGTTTAAAGAGGAGGAAAAAGAGGTTCAGAAGAGTTCATGCAGCTAGAAATTGACAACTCCAGAATCTGAACTCAGGACTGCCTCGTTCCAAAACTCAAACTCTCTCTGCAAAACCAGGTGGCTCCCGGAGAGGTTCTCTGAGGAGAGTAACAGTATGAGGCTGCAAGGAGAAGACAGTGACAGCAGATGATTAGAGAAGTGAGCAATCCCTGGTCTAAGAGGGAGAGGCTGTCCCATGGAGCTTTGTATAGTGATG
Organism: Myotis davidii; assembly: GCF_000327345.1. Lineage (NCBI taxonomy): Eukaryota > Metazoa > Chordata > Mammalia > Chiroptera > Vespertilionidae > Myotis > Myotis davidii. The sequence goes on along the minus strand of NW_006296225.1, from coordinate 635,169 downwards.
ACAGTTCTCTGAAACCACAGCCATTTCCTGTCTGTGTCTGCTAAGTCCTGATACTTTTCTTTCGAACCACTCCTAGAGGCTCACTTTCACCAGACTGTCTTTTCCTAATGCTCTCACTTCATTTTACACAAAATCAAAGAATACGTGGGTTAACAAGCGCCAACTCCATAGAGAAACTGATGTTATCTTACTCAACTCTTTCATATGTATTTAAAACTCAGAGTGACTGACACTGATGTTATCAAAATTACATTAGCAGAACAGCCAACTTTAAAGTTCTACTTTTACTTTCTTAACAGCAAATTATTCTTACCTAGCTATAGTAAAATAATGCACTTTATGTATTTGATATCATAGATGGGTTCCTCAAAAAAAAATATTGAGAAAAGCACATATGTAATTACTTTAAAGATTATTCTAGTAAAATAAACTCTCTTTAGCTGTTATAGGGAAAACAATTTTATTGTTGTCAGTACTGAATTTTGTTACTCAAAGTTGTGATACCAGTAAGAAAAATTAATTTTTAACATATGAAAGGGAAGTGAAAATTAAAGTTCTTGGCAAAGTGGCCTTGAAAAATAAACACAATTACTATGTTATCATATGTTGACAGATATATTTGAGAAGGAAACATGCCCAATCCTGAGAAATTTCCTTAGTTCTTCACGCAAGTTTTTTTTTTAAAGGAAGATAAGAGCAATAAATACTTTGCAGCATTGCTCTGAGAAATAGAGATCTTATATACTAGGCAAACAAAAATAATCTCTAAAGGGGTAGCTTTTAATATTGTTCCAAAAGTACTTAAGTATCTATTCAAAACCAGAATTATCTAAGAAATGAAAAAAAGCTAATTTGCCAAAAATCTAATTTTTAAAAGCCAATTCACCAAATGAAAAATTAAATTAACACAATTTAACCACTTGCCAAGAACATGCTTTAAGGAACATTCTAGGTGAGTGCATGCAATTAGGATTAAAACACTAAAAAGCTCATGTTGTGAGGAATGCTTAACTAACAATAAGACAAGATTGTCTGTGTACTTACATGGGCTAGGCACTCTTCTACAATGCATTGAAAGTCCTCACTCATGTAAACCCTACTAAAACCCAGTGAGAAATTCTATATTATTATTAACTAGAGGCCCAGTGCACAAAATTCATGCACAGGGAGGAGGGTGTCCCTTAGCCCACCCTGCACCCTCTCCAATCCTGGAACCCTTGGGGATGTCCAACTGCCAGCTCCCTGTGGGAGATTGGGCCTAAACTGGCAATCAGACATGCCTCTTGCAATCCGGGACTGCTGGCTCCTAACCCCTCGCCTGCCTGCCTGCCTGATCACCCCTAACTGCTCCCCTGCCAGCCTGATTGTCCCTAACCACCTCTGCTTTGGCCCCACACCCAGGACCCAGAATTCCCTCCTCTGGCTGGCCGCAGGCACCCGGAACCCAGGCCAGCTTCACCTGGGTTAGCCACAGCCGCAGGTGCCTGGGACCACAGGGCGGGTGGTTTTCTCCCTCTCCTGATCGCAGGCACTGGCACCCGGGACCGCGGGGAGGGTGGCTTATCCTGGGCCCAGTTTTGTCAGGAAGGACATCCTGATGGTCATCTGGAAGACATCTGGTCTAATTAGCATATTACCCTTTTATTAGTATAGATAAGAAAATTGCAGTAAAGTGAGTAATTTGCTTATATCAGACAGACAGCACGGGTGGTATAAGAAACTAATCTAGAAAAATGGTTGCAGACTGGGCTTTAAGATTTACTGGTTATAATTTCTAGTTTCTGCATATTTCCTCAACATTAAAGTGTGGGGATTAGATGTTCTCTAAAAACCTGTAATACCTTAAACTCTTTGTAATAATTATAGTAATAAAAGATGTTTAATGTACTATTGACCATGTATTTTTTAAGTTTTCCTTTTTAATAAACTATCCAGTGAAATGTCACCAAGGTCCTGAAGAAGCTCTTCAGAAATACCAATGAGAGATTTTTTTCAATTATATCAAATATGGTATTGGAGGCTTGGTTGCAGGGGGGAGGGAATGGTGAAAGGACTAGGAACAGGAATCTATTTGGAATTAAAAAGTAGGACATTTGAATCATTTAGATGATAGTGATAGTTAACATTTTGGATTAGACACAATTAAAAATAACAAAGATGAAAATATGACAGCATGCCAAAAAGAAAGGAAGGAAGGATGTTATAAGATCTAGAGATTTTTCCGGTAATAATTTACAATTAAGCAATAATTATGATTTAAAAAAAACTGTCAGTAAATTGAAGCTGTTGAATGAGATAGTTATTAGCCTAAAAACATAATACTTGAGATTTTCAACAGCAATAAAGTTATGCAATAAGAATTATACAATATTATTCAGAAACAATTTTTATAAACATTTTATTTCTGTTTATTTATTTTGCTTATGTTTTCTTTACTTTCCCTCTGTATGCATTTGATGTTATTTAAAGATGAAAACATTTACTTTGTTCTGCTCTTACAGGGTATGTGCTTTGAAAATATAGGTATTATGACATATGAAGACTTTATTTCCATGATATTCAAGCTGGATTATACTCAACCACTTTCAGATGAAAACGTCACAGTGACTGATACAGCGTTTACTGACATTCCAGTACGTGTGTACTTGCCAAAGAGAAAGTCAGAAACCCCAAGACGAGCTGTAATCTATATTCATGGTGGAGCTTATTGTTTCGGAAGTTTCAGTAAGTTCATCATATAAGTAAAGGGTATAACAAGCCATATGTTTTTGATATAAGAACAATTTGATATATAAATATGCTTACATACATACATATATGTATATATATATATATATACACATAGATATATAGCATAAGTATAGCTATAAATATTAGGTATCTAATAGAGAAATATACATAAACATATCTGGCAAAATATATCACGGAGATTGTCATTTCCATTTCTTTTGCTTTATTTGGTTTTTGGTAAGCATTTTCTTCTCAGCTTTTTTCATTGAGTAAGCTTATATCAAATGAATGTAGGACATGAAAGTCAATTAGAAAACTTTTTCTTTTTTCTCTCTGTGACTATGCTTTCCTAGCATGTCTTTCTGATCTTACTTCTAGAAAACTCCTTCTCATCCTTTTATGTTTAGGCAAAGTATCAGCTGTGTGTGCACATGTGCGCATATGTACACATGCTGGGGAGGGGGTGTGCTCAAGTGTGTACGTGTGTAGGCTTCCCTGGTTCTATAAGATTTTAGCAGAATTCCTGTATGTCCTTTGCGTTTGTATAAGCTTGGTACCAGCAATTCTTGCTTTGTTTCACAATTGTGTTACCTGTTTGTTTTAGCATCTCCTTGTATGTGGCATGACCTCCTAGCTAGCATCTAGCAAAGCACTTTCCATACAGTAAAAGTTCAACAAATGTCCTTTGGAAAAAATAGTCAAAGGGAATTTTGTTACAGGTCTCCAGAGTGATTATCAAAAAAAATTTTCCTAGTACTTTTATGCCTTTTTCATTTTCTTAATGTTTTCAGTAAATTAGATTTCATCTATAATTCAATTTATACTGGGCATTAGGATGATCAGAATATTTAGCTTCCTTTTAAGATAAATTAAAGACTAAGTTAGCTTCATTTGTCTATGAAGATAATAATTAATTCCACTGAAGTTTTAATAAGGTCTATGAAATATCCAAGTGTTCCTATTCATATTATTGGGAATTCCGTAAGTACAAGAGAAATACCCACAGATGGAAAGATATCACTTTGAATTTGAAATTTGAAAATAAGAGGGGGTTAAGTGGAGGTTGAAGAGGGCATAGAGGGGTAAATGGTAATAGAAAAAATTTAATTACAATTTAAAAAAGAAAGAAAATAACTATTTAAAAATATTTGGAAGTGTTCCTGATTATTAGATTGATTTCTTCTTCATTGTCAAGGGCAATGATTGTGATCAGTCATTTCTAAAAATATGAAATTATTATTCAGGACAGTACATTCCAACATTTAGCCCAGCTGAATTCCAGCTGTGCCTTTTTTCCATGTTTTTGTTTTATATGTGCATATTGTGTTTTTGGGTCTCCCAGAACTCATGTAGGTAAACTGTGAATTACTTAGGATACTTTTTGTTTGTTGACAAATCAGGACAGATGCAGCAACTATTCCCTGGTATTTGCAAATTTTGATTTCTTTTCTTTTTTTAAACTAGGCTTTCTATTTTTTTCTTGTTAAAAGTTGCCAAAGTTGCTTTAAGAACGAAGACATTTTTTTTAAAAAAAATCCTCTAGTACAGTGGTCGGCAAACTGCAGCTCACGAGCCACATGCAGCTCTTTGGCCTCTTGAGTGTGGCTCTTCCACAAAATACCACGTGCAGGCGTGCACATACAGTGCGATTGAAACTTCGTGGCCCATGCGCAGAAGTCGGTGTTTTGTGGAAGAGCCACACTCAAGGGGCCAAAGAGCCGCATGTGGCTGGCGAGCCGCAGTTTGCCGACCACTGCTCTAGTAGACTTTTTACATACTTCTGTGTTTATTGCTTTTCAACATTTATCCTAATGACTTCTTGTTCCTTTCTAAATCCTAAAAGTACTATAAATTCAATAACTGGACATATAAAAAAGAAAAAAATATCAGATTGCAAATATTACGTGCATTGGGACAGTTTTCATTATAGAATAGAAAATAAAAACTTAAATTAACTTTTATTATAAAACTAGAGACCAAGTGCACAGATTTGTTCACCGATGGGGTCCCTCAGCCTGGCCTGGGGGGGATCCGGCCAAAACCAGCTCTCCAACATCCCCGGAGGGGTCCTGGATTGCAAGAGGGTGGTTCTCGGGTGATGCACCCTGAAATCAAGCTCCCTCCTCTCTGGTTCCGGGTGCGTCACCTGAAAACCACAGCTGCCAGGTCATCTCAGCTTTGCAGCTCCTGCGTTAAGCATCTGCCCCCTGGTGGACAGTGCACATCATAACTATCAGTCGGAGTGTCTGCCTCCTGGTGGTCATTGCGTGTCATAGCTACTGGTCAGATGGTCAAACGGTCAGAAGGTCAAATGGTCAGACTGTCGCTTAGGCTTTTATGTATATAGATAAGCAAAACAGCCCAGCCAGTGTGGCTCAGTGTTTGAGTGTCGATCTGTGGGGCAGGAGGTTGCAGTTTGATTCCCGGTCAGGGGTACATGCCTGGGTTGTGGGCTTGGTCCCTGGGGTGGAGCGTGTAGGAGGCAGCGGATCAATGATTCTCTCTCATCATTGATGTTTGTGTCCCTCTCTCCCACTTCCTTCCTCTCTGAAATCAAATTTTAAAAAAAGATAAGCAAAAAAAAGAATTGGTAGATAACAGTAAAATCATGTTTGAAATACATCATTGAGGAGCTTTAAATGTGAGGATCAACGGATTCTTACACATTTTGATCTTCATCTATACATTGCCTTTTCCCACATTATCGATTCCATCTTTAATGAAAACATTATTTTTTCTACATAAAAGCCTATTTGATTTTTTTTTTATTTTAAGGTTGTAACATACACAGTATTTAATTTGAAGTTTTGCTAATATGCAGCAGACACCTTAGAAAAGCTTAGAATTTGATCACAACTCTAGAATTTTTTGAATTTCTAGAATCTTGTGGTAAATAAAGTAATAATAGGTGTTGCAGATTTGCCAAAGTGCTGTGACCAGGGCACTGAACCGGTAAATTGGATTTGTCGGTACATAGAGATAGATGTGGTGTGTGTGTGTGTGTGTGTGTGTGTGTGTGTGTGTTGGGGGGAGAGTGATGACTTGTATGACAAGCATGCCAAAATGAAGATGTACATCAAACCACACACTGCCTTGTCAGAGACTCTCTCACAATCTAGCTGCTTTTTTACAGACTTTGTCTTACATGCCAAGGTTATTGGGCCATTTCACAATGTGGTGTAGTGGGAGAAAATGAAGGTGTTGTAGTTTTAGACAGTCAATGCATCTATTTTTTTTTTCATTTCTTAGTTCTAAGCCAATTGAAACATTATAAACTGATGAACAAAAATAGATACAGAGGCATAGCAGCATCGAACAGATTGTCAAACTACCACAAGACACTGGGTGGGGGGGGGGGGGCTGTAGGGGGGGCCGGGAGATTGTCAAGGGGGGGGGGGGAAGGAGACATATGTAATACTCTTTGTAATACTTTAAGCAATAAAACAAAATTTAAAAAAAGAAAGATTATACACAAAGGTCAGGGAAATAAAATCAGAACAGAACCATTGTTTCTAGTGAAGCTTAGAGAATGTGTATTCAGGTGTTGTTGAGTCAGAGACTCATCTGCACTGGCTAGCTGCCTGGTGAAGCAGAGCGCAAGACCACGACGAGTTCTTGGAAGTATCATTGTGTGCAGACAACATATGACCAGAGAAAATTAGAATGGGCTGAGTCTAGTTTCAACTCCCCAAAGCACCAATGAGCCACGTAATTTGTTTACCCCTGGGGAGAGCAACTGAAGAAGCACTCCTGTAGGCTGTGCCACGCTGATTCGGGTCACTGTGCATAAAGAAAGTGGTAGGGAAATGGATCCTTGTAATACCCAAATCACATTTCTGTCCAAGTTCATAGCTATGATTTTCTGTTGTTGTTTTATTACAAGGAGAACTTTGACATTTATTTCTTCATTTCAGAGCAGACGGCTTTTGACTTCCTCAACAGATGGACTGCAAACAAACTTGATGCTGTTGTTGTAGGAGTGGAGTAAGAGAATAATTTTCTTTGTCTAGTATGATTTTTGTTTTCACAGAATAGAGGTTTGATTTCCTAATCAAGTCAGCTATGCCTCAAAGATAATATTTAAGAATTTACATATTTTATTTGTCATCATTACAACATAGAGCAGTCTTCAAATATACCTAGTATCTCATTATTCTTCTGTGATATGGGAATTTCTGTATATTTTTTAAAACATTATTGCTCTAGGTTCTTAAACTCAGATTGTATAAGGCCCTACTTATGTCCCAAGAAACATGGCTAGAGAGAAAAAATAAACAATAACACATTGGGGATGTTAGGTTGTATCTGAGTTGATATGTTTCACTTCAGAACAAGTCTTTGAAGTATTATAGAAAGTAAAGGTTGAGATCAGCTGATAATCTCAAACCACTCCCCAGAAAAGTGATCTCTATAGTTCTCTCAGGATATTGTAACATGGTTTTTTTTTGTTTGTTTGCTTACTTGCTTGAAGCTATAGAAATTTAGAGGAAAAACTAAAGTAAAATTTCCTCAACTAAAGCATGATCGCCATTGTTATTGTTATGGTTACTTACAGTATCTAGAATAACTTCCTGTTTTCAGAATATTTATAATATGACATTCTCCTTCTTACCTCCATAACTTTCAATGTAATCTAAATCTTATCATTTCAAATATGTTTTACTATAGTGATATATCTCTGGTTGGCATATCTATTCTATCAAATTCTTATGATATGTGTTGTACTTTGCCCTAAAAAGTCTCAATCGACTGTACTTAAAATAGTAGATACCAACATCTTTTGGGTACATACTTATGTTTAAATACACTTTACTTAGGATTTTCTAAATACAGTTTATAATAAATATTTAAGGATCATCTCAACAACATTTAATATTAAGTGCAAATATTTATAAGTTTTAACATTCTAAAGAAAAAGTAAAAGTTAGCTCTGAGAACAGGCTAATAGAGGTGT
>NW_006296225.1:624361-627366 GCF_000327345.1 Myotis davidii | reverse complement strand
TATATGAAAAATCTATATCTATTCAAAGAATTGTGTGATAGTGTGAATTTACCAGAAACTAGCAAGATTTCTAGCATATTTAAATGTTATATATATTTCAAAATTTTTATGTAGAATCAACTCCTGGGCACTATCCATAATGAGGGATGTGCATTACCAGTGTGTAGAATTTGTATCTAAATGACCTTAAAAAAATAGGACATTTGCCTAAAATATGCTCTCAAGTCGTCTGCCTTCAAACATCAATGGTGCTTTTTCAATCATTTTTAAAAATGTTTTTGATCACCAGTTACACTGAGAATATGATGTAAGCTATAGAGCATCTTCAATCCAAAATGTACTTGGACTAAAAGTTATGGTCATAGTATCAGGGAGTTCATAACAATCCCCTTACTTCTCACAAGCAATGCCACCCATGGACCTTAGATATGATGTGGAAAGCTTTATATCTATTTTTATTTTTTCACATCATGATGAGTTAGCAGAAAACTCAGGTTTGATTTTTGGAAGATAAAACAATAAAACCTGTTTCATTACATTTATTTGATACTTGGAAGCTACAGAGACAGATACAACCATAATGGTACTTATTAAAACTGTTTAAATACATTTTTCTTTTTCAAAGCTATAGACTAGCTCCCCAACACCGCTTTCCTGCTCAATTTGAAGACAGCATCGCTGCAGTCAAGTTTTTTCTTCAGGATAAAATTCTTACAAAATATGGAGTGGATCCCACCCGAATCTGTATTTCAGGAGACAGTTCTGGGGGCCGGTTAGCAGCAGCAGTGACTCAAAAGGTACATTGTATTAGTTTTTATGCTGGGAAATAGAAATCAAAGGTTATTTCTCCCATCTTACAGATTTTTAGTTCTTCCAGAACCATTTCTTGAAAAGAGCATCCTTTCTCATTGGATTACAGTGATGCTTGCATTTAAAATCAATTGACCATAATAATATGACAACCTACTTCTGAATTCTAAAAAAAAAAAAAGACTAATTGAATTTTGATTGATACTGCATTGAATCTATAGATTTGGAGAAGATTGGCATCTTAATAATGACACTTCCAATTAATGCACATGGTATATCTCATATTTTATTTAGTTCTTTTCAATTTCTTCAGCAATATAAAATATGAAATATACCATGTGCATTAATTGCAAATATTTTCCCATTGTTATTCTTGAGTTACTTTGGAAAGTTTCATTTAAAATAATATTTTCCAAATGTTTGTTGATTGTACATAAAAATACAATTGATTTTTAAAGTAACCTTACAATTATATTCTTGAAAATTTTACTTATAAATTCTAGTAGTTGGTGTTTTTTTTTACATCTCCTATGATTTTTTAAAATAATCATATCTTCTGCAACTAGAGAGAGTTTTAATTCTTCCTTTCCAATTTTTATGCTTTTGTTTGATTTTCTTAATCAGTGCATTGGCTGGGACTTCCAGTAAATATTAATTTCCTACCTCTGGAATTTAGGAGAAATCATGTAATATGTCACCAATAAATGTGATGTTAACTGAAGGTTTTCCGTACTTGGTTTTTGTCAGATTGAGGAATCCCTTCTAATCCTTTTTACTGATAGTTTTTGCATAAATGGATATGGGATTTTCTGACTGCTTTTAATGCATCTATTTCAGATGACCATGTGATTCCTCACCTTTAATTTTTTTTAGTGTGGTAAGTTATGTCAATTGACTTTCAGACATTACATTATGCTTGCATTCAGGCATACGCCTCATTTGGTCACGATGAATAAAAATTTTATATACGGCTAGTTTCCATTTGCTAAAATTAAAGATGTAGTGCTTTGGGAGGGACTGCTTTTTATTTTAAAAAATGTCTTTGTCAGATATTGACCTAAGGTTTATACTGGCCTCATTAAATCATTTGGGAAGCATTCCGATACCTTTTTCCTTAATTTCTTTTCTCTTAAATATTAAAATAAATGACTCATGCTTGGAGGACTTAGAAGGAGATTGCACATACAAACAGAGAGACATACACATTTATATTTTTATATATATATACTATACACATGTGAATATCTATACACACATATGCATATATACTTATGCCTACACGTATGTACTGATCTGTAACACCACGTACCCATATAAAGCCCTGTTGTGGAGCCGTTACATCCGTGGTAGCAAAATTTCACGTTTGGCTCTGCACCCTGGGCCTCCCTTTAACTCAAGATGCTCCACTTCAATGCCTGTGGTAGTTAGAATATTATATAAATTTTCTTAGGAGTAAAAAGGAAGTTTGCAAACCATTAAACATGTTGATTCCTGAGGTCTCTTCCACCCTGAACTAACCTGATGTGTATTTGAAATAACACATCACTTATTTGAAGGATCTTGCTGGCCTGCAGTGGGAAGTTACTTGGGGAAAGAAACTTGGAAACTGTGCTCACTTTCAGATTATTATACAAGCTGCCATGCCAAGTCATATAGCAATCTGATTTCGATTCTTATCTAAAACTGGTTTTGTGGATGTAGAAATTCTGAAAACTGTCCAACAATTACCCAACAATGATTGATCAAGCAACACCTTGCCACACCTATAATTTCTCCATATATAATGTACTGTTTGCTTGGCTTTGGAAGTAAAGAAAGCTTTTTAAATGATGAGTAGATGTAGCCATAGAGATTTATGAAGAAATGAAAACCCACCGGGCAATCTTCAATATTAATATAGCCACCAAAAATAAATGCAATTCACAATAACATTTGTAAGGCAGTACAAATTGTTTTCTTGAAGTAAAATAAAATTTGATATTATTCTATTCTTTGCATTATACAAAAAAAAGAGAGTATATATTTAAATTTTTGGTCTATCTGTTTGAAGAGATTGTTACAACTGAGAATGCTGCATTAAAAACTCAGTGTACTTTAAGAACATAAAAAAGTAATTTCCTTTACCCTTTCTTATATATTTTTATAATCATATTTGAAATTACTTGTCTTCATGGTCTGTTAAACTTTCTATATTT
>NW_006296225.1:591367-624334 GCF_000327345.1 Myotis davidii | reverse complement strand
AAATGTAGAATCACTTCAATTCAGGTCCAAGCAGCTATTTCATTTTTTATTATTATTATTATTATTATTATTATTTACTTAACTCATACCATTGTGATTGAAGAAGACGTGTGATATGATTTTAGTCTTCTTAAATTTATTGAGACTTATCATGTGGCTTGACATATGCCCTATCCTGGAAAACATTCCATATGCACTTGAAAAGTGTATTCCTCCGCTTTGAGGTAAGATGTTCTAAAAATATGTGTTAAGTTCATCTGCTCTAATATATTGTTTAAGGACATGGTTTGCTTGTTGATTTTGTGTCTAAATTATCTATTCATTGATCTCAATGAGGTATTTAAGGCCCTATTATTACTATGTTACTCTGTATCTCTTGCTTTGTGTCCATCTATATTTGCTTTGTATATTTAATTTTTATTCGAGCTTTATAATTTGTTGATTCACTGTTTTTGCAAAGTGTTTGCCTTTGTCAGTCAGATTCTTTTCTTTTTTATATTTTTGTATTTATATCTTTGATCTTTTTTTTTCCACTTAAATAAGTCCCTTTATCATTTCTTATAATTCTGGGTTAGTGGTGATGAACTTCTTTAGTTTTCCTTTGTCTGGAAAACTCCTTAACTCTCCTTCAGTTCTAAATGATAGTCTTGCTGGGAAGAGTAATCTTGATTGTAAGTCTTTGCTCTTCCAATTTTTAGCATATGTGCTGTCAAAGTGAACATTATGTCTTTGCTTTTCATCACTTTCAATATTTCATGCTAATCTTTTCTGTTCTACAACGTTTCTGTGGCAAAATCAGCTGACAGCTTGTGGGAACTCCATCTTGCATAGCCAATTTCCTTTTGCTGCATTTAAAATTCTCTTTTATTGTGCCGAAACTGGTTTGGCTCAGTGGATAGAGCATCGGCCTGTGGACTGAAGGGCCCCAGGTTCGATCCCGGTCAAGGGCATGTACCTGGGTTGCAGGCACATCCCCAATAGGAGATGTGCAGGAGGCAGCTGATTGATGTTTCTAACTCCCTCTCTCCCTTCCTCTCTGTAAAACAATCAATAAAATAAATAAAATTCTCTTTTATATTTAACCTTTGATATTTTAATTATAATATGTCTTGCTGTGGACTTCTTTGTGTTCATCTTGTCTGGGAATCTCTGCACTTCTTGGACTTGTATGTCTATTTCCTTTGCCAGGTTAGGGAAGTTTTCAGTCATTATTTCTTCAAGTAGTTTTTTTTTTTTTTTTTATTATTCCTTGTTCTCCTCCTGGGACCTTTCTGATGCAATTATTGGTATACTTGATATTGTCCCAGTGGTCCCTTAAACTATCCTCCTTTTTTAGTCTTTGGTGTTGTTCCATTGGGAGTTTTTCACTGCCTGTCTCCTAGATTACTGATTCAATTTTCCATTTCATCTAATTGCTGTTGATTCCCTCTGATGTTTTATTGATTTCCGTTATTGTATAATTCAGCTCTGAATGGTTGTTTTTGTTGTCTATTTGTGTGTGTGTGTGGGGGGGGTCACTTTGTGGAAGCTCTCACTAAGTTCATGCATTCTTTTCCCAATTTCATTGAACATCCTTGTGTTTTAAACACTGGATCTAGTAGATTGCTTGCATTTTGTTTAGTTCTTTTTGTGAAGTTTTGTTCTATTCTTTCATTTAGGGCCTGTTTCTTTGTCTCCTCATTTTTGGTTGACTCCCTGTCTTTATTTCTATGTATTATGTGGATCTATTACATGTTCCAGTATTGGCAGAGTGTTCTTATGTAGAAGGTGTCCTATGCAGTATAGTGGCACATCTCCCTCGCCACCAGAGCTAGGTTCCAGTGGCATCCCCTGTGTGAATTGTGTGGGCCCTCCTACTGTACTGGGACCTCCCTTGCTGTTGGCACATCAGTGGACTGACTGGGTGAGAGGACTGGCCATAACTACACTAGATGAGTTGTTCTGCAGGGGCTGACCCCAGGGAGTGAGAATCACTTTAGCAGAGGCTCTGGGGCCAGTTGGATCTGCCCTTTTCTTGTGTCAATTGTGAAGTTCATTGGGTGAAACCCCAGTGCAGCCTGAAGCCTGCCCCTTTGTTTGTTAGGTCTGGAACCTCTTGGGAGGAGCTCTGGTGTAGGCCAAGGCCAGCCACTGCTTGTTCAGGGTTTGGGGCTGCTTGGTAGGAGCCACAAAGTGATTGGTTAGTTGCCACTTGTGCTGGACTTGGATGTGCTTGGGAGAGGCTGCTGCAAACTGAGACCAGCTGCCACTTGTTCTGGCTTTGAGACCCTTTGGTGGGTGCACTGATGCAAACTGAGGCTAGTCATCATTTGTGCTGGGTCCGTGGCTGCTTAGTTGGACCTATGCTGAAGGCTTAGGCTGGCTTCCCCTTATGTCCAGTTTGGGGCCACCTGATGGCAGCGACAGTGTAAATTGAGACTGGTTATCACGTCTGTTCACCTTGTGGCCACGTGACAGGAGCTACAATTTAAGCCAAGGCCTGTTGCTGCTTGTGTGGGGTTTTTCGACCTTTGAGAGAGTCTGTATCATGAGCCAAGAGCAACCACTTGCATGGAATTTGTGGCCTTTTGAAAAAGTCTGCAGCACAAGCCTAGGGGTTCTATGACTCATGTGGTGTTTGCCGTCCTTTGAGTGTGTCTGCAGCATGAGCCAAGGCAGGCCACTCCTACGGAGAAACTTCTGGAAGAGGCTCAGACCAGTCAAGGGAATTGAGTTGGGTGGGGTCTTAGGGAGTCACCAGGGTGGGGTGAACTATGTTTCCCAAGTTAATGGAGAGCATGAGTTTGGCACCTTCCTGCACTGGGCCAGCTTCTGGGAGGAGAGCTCAGCAAAGGAACAATGGTCCAGCAGTGATTCTGTCCCTGGAGAGAATGCCAGCCCTCATCCAGAAGTTAGTCAACTTAGTTATTCCCCAGATGTTCCTGTCACTTGTTGAGCTGCAGCCTCTGTGCTGGAGTTTAGATCGAATGAGTTTTTGCACTGCCCCTTTAAGAGCAGCATGTCCTGGTCTCCCACAGACATTTATTTGTCTGTCTGAGATGCAATCGCCACTGGTTTTCACAGACAGATATCATGGGGACTCCTCTTCCCAGCACTGAATTTAGGAACCCAAAGTGGGGTTGGACCTGATAGATCCCTCCTGTTTCTTACTCATTATACTCAGGTATGGAACCTGCCCTGTCTGCATCTCCACCCCGCCTACCTGTCTCAGTTATGACTTTTTCTTCTGTATCATTAGTTATAGGAATCCTGTTCAGCTAGTCTTCAGGTGGTTCTCAGTGATGGTTGTCCCATAGTGTAGCTGTAATCTTAATGTGAACTTAGGAGGAGGCAAAGTCAGAGCTTACCTACTCTGTCATTTTGAAGGAAGTTTTTGTTGTTGTTTTTTTAGTCAATAATTTTTACAAAGCTATATATACCCTCATTTTCCTCAGGAACATAGTATTTAGTTTTTTCCCATTGGTGGGTTTTGACAAAAACATTCTCTTGCTCTCTCTTCTCTTTCCCCCATTGCCTACTCTATAGAACTCATTTTGTGCACTAACTCAATTGATGATAAGGCACCCAATTTTCTAGAGCAAATATAGCTCTAGATTGTGCTACTATTATGGTCATGAAACCAGGTTGCTGCTCTTTCTGTCATTACCTCAGATTGAGGAGATCACTGTGGTTGCTGCTCTCCGTCTTTCAAATTACTCTTTGATATAGCTCATTAGGGCGAAAATTTTGCTATATATCATACTTTTTTAAAATTGAGGCATAATTGACATATAACATAATATAATGTTTCAGGTATAAAACATAATGATTCCATGTATGTATATATTGTAGAATGATCGCCACAATAAGTCTATCACCTCATGTAGTTACATGATTTTTCATGTGATGAGAACTTCTAAGATCTACTATCTTAGCAACTTCAAATATACAATATAGCATTATTAACTACTAGAGGCCTGATGCATGAAATTCCTGCAAGAGTACGCCTCCCTTCCCTGCCAGCACCTGCTTCCCTCTGGCACCTGAGACCCAGGTTTCCCTCCAGCCACCAGCAGGCACCCGGGACCTGGGCTTCCCTTGCAGCCCCAGCTTGGTCCAGAAGGTTGTCGAGAAGGATGTCCAGAAGGTCGTCTGGCTGTCAGATATAATTAGCATATTACTAATGTTTTTATATATTTTGAACATTAACTTCTTATCAAATATAAGATTTCCAAATATTTTCTTCCATTCTACAGATTGCCTTTTCAATTTATTATTTCCTTTGTTATGCAGAACCTCTTTAGTTTGATGTAGTCCCACTTGTTTATCTTTAGCTTTTGTTGCCTCTGCAGAGGGCAGTTAACTGCCAACAAAGATGGGGGTTAACTGCCAACAAAGATGGCGGTTAACTGCCAACAAAGATGGCGGTTAATTTGCATATGTAGGCACAATGCAGGGAGGCGAAAGGGAAAGCAGGAAGAAGCCCCCTGCCACTGACAGTGATCGGAAGGAAACCCAGGGGGGAGCTAAGACCCAGGGCCATCTTTGCCCTGCCCCCCAGCCATGATCGGAGAATCGGGCGCCTTTGCCACCCTGGCCAGTGATAGCAGGAAGTAGGGGGGGAGCCAGCGATGGGAGTTGGGCAGGGTCGAAGCTGGCAGTCCTGGGAGCTAGGGGTCTCTTGCCTGGGCCTAAAGCGGAGCCCACGATCGCGGGGCCGCTGCAGCAGCGGGTCCCCGCTGCCCGGACCGGACACCTCGGCCAGAGGCGTTAGGACTGGGCAGGGGTGGAGCCTGCAACCGCGGGGAGCTGGTGGTCCCCTGCCCAGGCCTAACACCTCTGGCCTAGGTGTCCAGCCCGGGCAGCAGGGACCTGCAGTGGCACCGGGGTGGCACCGCAATCGCGCAGGCTCTGCCCCTGCCCCTGCAGGACGCCTCTGGCTGAGGCGTCCGGCCTGGGCAGCGGGGACCCGCAGCTGCAGTGGCCCCGTGATCGTGGGCTTCGCTTTAGGCCCAGGCAAGGAACCCCTAGCTCCTGGGACTGCCAGCTTTGACCGTGCCCAGCTCCCATCGCTGGCTCCACCCCTACTTCCTGCTATCACTGGCCAGGGCGGAAAAGGCACCTGATTCTCCAATCATGACTGGGGGGCAGGGCAAAGCCGCCTTGGGTTTCCAATCACTGTCAGTGGCAGGGGGCTTCTTCCTGCTTTCCCTTTCGCCTCCCTGCATTGTGCCTACATATGCAAATTAACCGCCATCTTGTTGGCAGTTAACTGCCAATCTTACTTGGCAGTTAATTTGCATATAGCCCTGATTAGCCAATGAAAAGGGTAGCGCCGTATGCCAATTACCATTTTTCTCTTTTATTAGTGTAGATAGTCCCCATATTGTATATTATATCCCTAGAACTTACGTAATTTATAACTGGTAGCTTGTATCTCTCTCTTTTTCTCACACAAAAAAACAGTGTTAAAAACTTTACTGTTAAAATGAGCTTGACATTTTTTCATGTCACTGACATTATAAATATTGTGAAAATAATTATAACATCACATCAATTCGTGTAGATTTGTTTATAGCTCAAGATTGCTTAAACCATTAATATTAAATTTCCTCTTCCTGGTGTTTTGGAAGTCTTTGCCTTACAAGGTATTATCATATTTTTTTCAGGTGCAGAATGATCTTGAAATAAAACATAAAATCAAGGTACAAGCTCTACTTTACCCTCACTTACAGGTAATTGATTCGTATTTGCCATCTCACAGAGAAAATGAGAATGGTGTGGTTCTGACAAGGGACATAGCCATAAAACTTGTGAGCTTATATATCACCAAGGATAAAACATTTCCCCAGGCACTGAAAAGAAACCAACATATGCCGCTGGAATCAAGACCTTTGTTCAAGTTTGTTAACTGGAGTACTCTCTTACCCAAGAAGTACAGAAAGGACTATGTTTATACTGAACCAATTCTTGGAAGAACTAGTTATTCATTGCCAGCTCTTATGGACATCAGAATGTCACCCTTGTTGGCCAATGATTCCCAGTTACAGAATTTGCCATCAACCTTTATCCTTACCTGTGAACATGATATCCTGAGAGATGATGGACTTTTGTATGTTTCAAGACTTCAAAATGCTGGAGTTCAAGTTACTCATGAACATATTGAGGATGGATTCCATGGAGCTCTATCATTTATGTCATCACCCCTGAATTTACATCTAGGTCTCAGAATAAGAGACATGTACATTAGTTGGCTGGATAAGAATTTATAAATCCATCACTAACTCGATTGTATTTTGTGATACTTTGTAGTTGTAGTACAAAGAACAATGCCATTTGTATTGTCTAAATCTAGGCTTGAATCAGTTATAATGATTGCTGCATATCCTCAAACTAGGAATATTTTTGACTCACAAAACCTGCACGTGATCCTTTTTTCTCATTACTTATGGTTATTAGAATTATGTTGGTCCTGATAGAGACCAGTGCTTATTAAAGTTTAGAAATAAGAATAATACTGACAAGTAAGAGAAGACAATATCCATACAGGTACAGAAACTGTATTTTAAGTGGGAAGAGAAAAAAACGTAAGGAAAACATCGTAGGGAAATTGTATTAGTTTCATGTGGCTGTTATAACAAATTACTACAAATTGTGTGGTTTAAAACAACAGAAATTTATTCTCTAGAGTTCCTGGGCCTGAAGTCCAATACTAGTAACATTGGGCCAAAATTAAGGTACTGGTGAGAGACATGCTCACTCTGGAGGCCCCTGCCTCTTTCACCGGGGGGCTAACGGTACTCCTTGCTCTGGCCAAATTACCTTAATCTCAAAGGCTGGCATCTGCAAATCTCTCTGCTGCATCTTCACATGGCCTTCTCCTACGCCTCCTCCTAGAAGGATACATGTGTTTGCATTCAGGTTCTATCCAAATAATCCAGAACAATCTTCCCATTTTGAGATTCTTTTTTAAAAAATTTATCTTTATTGTTGAAAACATTACAGATGTCCCCTTGTTTATTTTTTCCATTGACCCCCTCCACCCTGCACCCGCCCCTCCCAGACCTTCACCACACTATTGTTTGTGTCCATGAGCTATAAATATATGCATATAAATTCCCAGTTTATCTCTTCCCACCTATCTCCCACTCCTGCTTCCCTCTGAAATCTGTCTGTCTGTCCCATCCGTCTATGTCTCTGGGTCTATTTTGTTCCTCAGTTTATTTTGTTCATAGATTCCACATCTGAGTGAGATCATGTGATACTTGTCTTTCTCTGACTGGTTTATTTCACTTGCATAACACTCTCCAGGTCCTTCCATGCTGCTGCAAATTGTTAGAGTTTCTTTTTTATTTTCTTTCTTACAGTTGTGTGGTATTCCATTGTGAAAATGTACCACAGCTCTTTTTATCCACTCATCTGCTGATGGACACTTAGGCTGTTTCCAATTTACATTTGCAGATACTCCCTTTCTATCCCTTTATATAAGGTAACATTCACAGGGATTAGGATTTAGATATTTTGGAAAGGCCTTTTTTTCAGTTTTGTTTTGTTTTTAAAAATCAGCAGATCAGCATTATAATTCAATCAAATCTAAATATGTATTCGACAATGTATTTCATCTGATATGTAGTGGAAAACTTTTCTACAAACACCCTAAATATATTATCTAGAAATACCCAAAAGCAAATCACTTCTGCAAGCCTTATGTTGAGCAGAATCATATGTTAAAACTGAAGACTTATTACTGTGAAAAAAAAAATGTGTAGTACAGTAGTATGAATCTTAGGTATTAAGCATATTCAGTTAACTTAATTAAGTTAAGTTAAAAATAAAAATGTGGCAAGAAATGTGTGTGTGTGTGTGTGTGTGTACCTATAAGTGGGGTGGGGGGGTGAAAATCTACAGGCCATTTGACTATATAACTTGTTCAGTTAAAACTAGACATTATATCATAGCTTCCTTTTCCAGAAGACAATTAAAAATGACAGTTTCAACAGTCCATAAAACACATACTACTTGGTTGTAACCAAACAACCAAAGGGTCCGAGCTGCCTGTCATAGAGTACGGGTGCTTCCAGGCACCACCTCTGGGACCCCATTACAGGCAATAGGGGCTGGGGATTGCAAAGGGTGGGGGACTAGGTTGTTTTAGCCACAGGGTTGTAAATCTTTCCATAAGGGTAGGCAGTTCTTGGGAAAGGAAGATGGACTGTATTCTGATGTTAACTCCCGTGTCCCAGGGTAGAGGACTCTTAGCCAGGTTAGAATGTGCTTTCTCTAATCAGAACAGAACAATCATGGTTAACAGAGCATGATTAGAATTGCTTATAATTATGTGGCAAGAAATGTGTGTGTGTGTGTGTGTGTGTACCTATAAGTGGGGTGGGGGGGTGAAAATCTACAGGCCATTTGACTATATAACTTGTTCAGTTAAAACTAGACATTATATCATAGCTTCCTTTTCCAGAAGACAATTAAAAATGACAGTTTCAACAGTCCATAAAACACATACTACTTGGTTGTAACCAAACAACCAAAGGGTCCGAGCTGCCTGTCACTACTTGAGCCAATTAAGTAGAGACAGGGTTAAATCATATATGAGCATTTATTCCAATAATGCAGGCAGTATGGAGAGCAGCAGGTCATCCACAAAAATCTGCTCTGCCCCTCCCCATTAGCCAGCTGCTTCTATTGGGTAGGAGGCAAAAATTATGTGGGAGAGTAACTTAGCCAGGTTAGAATGTGCTTTCTCTAATCAGAACAGAACAATCATGGTTAACAGAGCATGATTAGAATTGCTTATAATTTTAGCTAGTCCCCAATATTCTATTTCTGCCCCTAGCACTATTTTTACTGTAGAAAGAAATTAACTATGTGCAAAAAGCTATTTTTATTCAGCTTAATTTCAAGGCCCCTAGTATAAAAAAAAAAAAAAGAAAAACACAACAAAACACATCCATGATTTTCACAAATTAAAAAAAAAATGAATGGCATTGGAATGAGTTGTTTTTCCCCACTGAGGTTTATAAAATCTATACAAAAATTTGATACCGTCATATTGTCATGGTTCTGATTTCATTTCCATTACACTTTCTTAAAATACATTTTTTTAAGTTATAAAAGTAATTATCTTCATGGTACTGAATCTGATTCCAGTTCTTTTTCATCATTTAGGATAACTGGCTCCCAGTTCCAATCAAGGAAAAATAAAAACCTCTTGTGCAGATAAAGCCAGAACATTGAGACTGGTGCTTGGAGACAGAAAGGTTTATTTATTTAGTCAAAGTGAGAAGACAAGGAGCAAGATCCTCAATCCCCCTCTCTCAAAAAGCAAAATACAGGGAGTTTATGCAGTTAGGGAGTAGGGAAGGAGGAGTTCTGGGGAACTGAGGGAGAAGTCTGTGTTTCTTTAGTCACAGATAACACTTTTTCCTATCAGACTCCTGGGTGTCAGCAGCTGGCCACAGCTACCTTGAAGACATTCTTTCCTTCTCCAAAACAAACTCATAAATTTTCCTGCGACCTTGACCGTGAAGTTATCTCCTCCTGCTTGACATCAGCAACCTATGACTACATTTGTGAGAACAAAAGTTGAGCAGGAAAAGTGATTTAACACATGGACAACTGCCTAACTAAGAATTAAGAAAGAACTCTTACCATTTGTAACAGCATGGATGGACCTGGAGAGCATTATGCTAAGCTAAATAAGCCAGAGGAAGACAAGTACCACATGATCTCACTCATATGTGGAATCTGATGAACAACATAAACCGATGAACAAAAATAGATCCAAAGACAGAGAAGCGCGGAACAGATTGTCAAACCTCAGAGGGAAGGGAGGCATGGGATGGGTGGGAAGAGATCCACCAAGGAACTTGTATGCATATATGCCTAACTCATGGGCACAGACAACAGGGTGGTGAAGGCCTGGGGTGGGGGACCTGGGCGAGCTGGGAGAGATCAATGGGGGAAAAGGAGGACATAGATAATACTTGCAACAATAAAGATGAAAAACATTAAACTATTTAATTCTAGCTGCCTAAAGTATGAGGGGCATCAACATCACAGGCTCAGCTCTGTGCCTCAGGGAGTGACTAAGGGCCTCCTGGACAGGACAGTTCACAGACGTGTGCCCCAAGCCTCTTTGCAGAAACAATCACCAACCTTGCAGGAAGATTGTCTGCAGGTACCTTTGTTTGACACCATTTCCAACAGGAAGTCCCCCCTCCTTTACATCACATTTGTTGTACTCACTGTCCTTAAAGCATATCCAAGAATACCCAAATCAAGGAGGCGCTGGGAGTCATTAGGGACACAGATATTTGTTTTGCGTTTGGGGTTATAAACTAGACGATGTTATTCATTCTGGCACTCAAATTGTTCCAGCTTGGGTCATTGGCAGCTCTTTCAGATTGGCTCCCCCTTACACATGATCCTTTAGATTGGTTGGTGTTGAAGGGTAGTAGGGCCCAGGCTCTTCTATTTCCTTCAGATCTGATGGCGGACAGCTTGTACTCGCTCACTAGGGCGCTCAAATCCTGCCAGTTTCAACTGCGTTCCAATTGGTTACTAAGACTTCAGATGAATACATGTTGGTAAGATCTTCTCTGTTGCTCCCCTCGGCTTCCTCCCGCACAGAGGCTGCTGCTGCACAGGCCTTGGTCTGCTGGTGGCTTGTTTCCACTGTTCGTCCTTGGAGGTTTGTGCGGAACTGTACAGGTTTAGCTCACATTTTTCTTCCTAGTAGGTCGTCCATCTTTCATTGGTTTTATTAACCAAGTTTCTCTGTGGGTTTTCATGGGGACATTGAAAGATTTTTAAAAGCTGAGGACTCAAAGTGGGATATTTAACACATTTTTTTCCTAGTAACTGATAGAATAAACAGATAAAAATTAATAAGTAGATTTTGGAAAAATAATAAAATAAATTTAATTTATACAAATTGAAATCAGTATCAAGTAATGTCATAACACACCTTCTTTTCAAATATACATGGAACATTTTTTAAAAAAAACTCTTGGCTGTAAACAATTGTTATCACATTTAAAATGATGGGAGCTATGTAAAGGATAATTTTTATCTACAGTGGAATTAGGCTAGAAGTGAATAACATAATAATTCAAAAATCCCCATTTAAAAATAAATAAACATATTACTAAACAATTCATGGTCAAAATATAATTCACTATAAAAATTAGAAAATATTTCCACTTAAATAATAATGAAAACACCACATACCAGTACAAGGAAAACTTTGTGGAATGCAGCTAAAACTGGTCCTTACAAGAGAGTTTATAACTAAAACACATGCATTAGAAAAGAAGCAAGGTCAGTTATCAGAGAAGGTTCTAGAACAAAAACAGGCCTGTACAGATAATTTTTGCAGCTTCCTACTCAGGTACCTGCAAATTAAGTCAAGCACTGCCACCCAGTGGCATCTTTTGGAATTTGGGATTCAAAATCCACTTGATAACAGTAGCAAAATATTGCTTTATTGACTAGTCGATTATTGTGCCTTGGTGCAAAAAGCTTCCGTTATAGAAACCCACCAGGTAATATTATGGGTTCAGAAACATTTTGATTTGTATAATTTCAGAGGGACATCCTGATAAATATGGCACAACACAGCAGACCTCTTTGATAACATGGAAATTGTATGTACAGGACAGGTCCGGAGAAACATATAAATGGGTTTAAGTCAGTCTGCTATGTTTTCTATTCGTTCATTGTTTCAACATTTTCCTGCCCTTTTAAAAGATTAATTTGGTATTTTAATGATTTAATTGTTTTTCCCATTATTGGGTTATTTGTTTTATAATTTTTAGTGGTAGCTTTAGGAGTTTACAATATACATCCTTATTTTATCACATGTAACTTCAAATGATAATGGTGCATGTAGGTAGTAAGAATTTTCCAATTTCTTCCTTCTCTTCTTTTAGATTATTTTGGCCATATATTTTGACTCTACATGTGTTATGAACTCAACATAATTTTAAAAATATTTTCGATTTAAATATTTATCTTTTGGGATATTTTTTAAATGAGGAGCAATCTATATTGACTCAAATGATTATCTTTCTGAAATTCTTCATTCTTTTTTAAAGATCAAAGTTTTTTTTAATTATTTTTATTCTGCCTAAAAAACTGCTTCTATCATTTTCTGCAATGTTAAGTTTGCTTGCAATGAATTCTCTCAACATTTTTCCTGAGTAAAGTTTTAAGGTGCCCTCATTTAATAAAATATTTTTCTTTGAATGGGGTTATGGTTTGATTATTTTTTTCTCCAACACATTTAAAGATGATCTGTCCTTATATGGGTCTTCTCATGAGAAGACTGTGGTCATTCCTATCTATATACTAGGGGCCCAGTGCACAAATTTGTGTACCTTGAAAGGAACTGTGGGCCGTGAGGCTGCAGTAAGCCCAGGGGTGGGTCTTGGCCCCTCCTGCTGTGGCCCCGGTCCCCTGTCTGCCAGCAGCCCTGCACCTGCTGCCCCCGCTCCCATGCACTGATGGTGCCGGCCCTGTTCGCACCTGCTGATGGCGCAGAGCGATTAGGGCCAGCACCATCAGTGGGTGTGAGTGGCAGCTGCTGTCCAGATAGCCCCTCAGGAGCAGGTGGTGGTGGAGAAGCCCTCAGGCATGGTCAGGGCCGGCAACTGCTGCTCCCACCCACTGATGGTGCTGAGCGATTGGGACCAGCGCCGGGCACCGGCAGTGGGTGCAAGCGGCGGCTCCAGCGCTAGCCGTGGGTGCGAGCATGGCCAGCGCTGGTACTGGGTACAAGCGGGGTCAGCACCGGCAGCAGGTGTGAGAGCCACGTGGGACTGCAGCCCGTGGGAGCAAAGAATTTTCAGTAACCACCAGAGGCTCCTCCTGATGACAGCAACCGGCACCCCACCTTGGTCTGGCGCCCCTGCTCACCTGCTCCACCATCTCACCACATCCAATGCCCGCCATGTTCTTCACATGCCCCCTGGTGGTCAGCGCATGTCATAGCAACTGGTTGTTCAGTTGTTCTAGTTGTTCTGCCATTCAGTCTATTTGCATATTAGCATTTTATTATTTACTAGCGGTCTGGTGCATGAAAATTCGTGCACTCGGGGAGGATCCCTCAGCCCGGCCTGCACCCTCTCATAATCCGGACCCCTCGGGTAGGGTTCCTAGGCCTGGCCTGAGATCAGGGCCTATCAGGGCTTTCCTTTCCCTTGCTGCAGGCAGCTGGCCCCACCCCCTGCTGCTGCCACTGCTTGTCATCTGTGCAGGGCTGCCCCCCGTCCCCTGCCACTGGTAGTCTCCCTGTACAGGCGACAGGCTGTGGTGTGATGGCTTGGCTGGCCTGGGCCTCCCTCTTTCTTTGCTGGGGGGTGGGGGCCTGTCCTGTGAAGGGCCATCTGCCTACCTGATCGCCCCTAACCGCTCGCCTGAATACCTGATCACACCTCACCACTTGCTTGCCTACCTGATCACCCCTAACTGCTTGCTTGGGGGTGGGGCCAGCCCATGGGGGGCTCTGGTGGACTGGTCTCTGGTCATTTCGGTCATGATGCCTCTGGCCTTTCATTGTATGGGATTATATTATATAGGATACTTCTGTAAGTAATGTTCCTTTTTCTCTCTGGTTGGTTTGAAGACTTTCTTTTTGCCACTTTTTTTTCAGCAAATTGATTATGAAGTATCTTGCTGTGGTTTATATATTTATTATTTTGGTGGGATTTATTGAGCTTCTAGAATCTTTTAGTTTATAGTTTTCTTCTAGAATCTATAGTTTATAGATTTAGAAAAATTGTGACCCTTTCTAACTTCAGATAATTTATCTGTCTCCCCCTACTTCCATAACATATCTGCTACCACTTTCTGGAACTTTAATTACACATATTAAACTGCTTGACATTTTCCCAGGGGTCACTGAGGCTCTCTTTATTCTTTCCTCTCTGGATGCCTCATTTTTAATACTTTCTATTGTTACTCAACTTTACTGATCTTTGTCCTAAGTTCAAAATCTGGTTTAGTAAATACTTCAATTTCCTTCTGCTTAAAAATTGTCTTGCTCATTCTATGTTCTTTGCAAAACAAAACACAAACAAAACAAACAAACAAAAAAAAACACACATAGAAAAAATAATGTAAAAAAACATCCCCCCCCCCCCCCCCCAAAAAAAAGAAAAAACGAACAAACAAACAAAAGCCTTTGGAATCTGCTTGTCAATTTTCCCCCAAAAAATTTCTGAGATTTTAAGTCAGATTTCCTTGCATTTATGGTTTATTTTTAGGACAATGTTTATGTTAAAAATGATGTAATTTCCAATTCATGTACATGGAGTATATCTCAATTGATTTCTTTTCTAACTTCTCTCTGCAGTGTTTTTTCGTTTACAACATCAAAGTTTTACAAGTCTTTTGCTAGATTTAATTATAAGACTTTGATTTTTTGGTTGATATTGTGAATGGGTCATAATGTTTTAATTTTATTGTCCTATATTTCTTATGGAATAAAGAAATATATTTGATATTTTAATATTGAGTTTATATATTAAGACTCCTAAATTTATTTATTAACTCTGACTTGTAAATTCCTTAGAAATTTCTTCTTACATGAACATATCATCTTCCAAGAAAGGCAGTTGTCTTACTTTTTTTTTTCAATATGTTTGACTTTGATTTCCTTGCCTTATCTTACTACATTTGGTCAAGATCTCCAGGACAATGTTGAATTGAAGTGGTGAGAGGGGATCTTATTTTGTGTCTTGATTTTAGCAATAAATAATATTATATTTTACTATTAAATGTGATATGATATTAGATCTTTCTCATAAATACCCTTGAAGAAGTTAGGGAAATAATTTTCTACTAGAGGCCTGGAGCACAAAAATTTGTGCACTAGTGGGGGGTCCCTCAGCCCGGTCTGTGCCCTCTTGCAGTCTGGGACCCCTTGGGGGATGACCACCTGCTGGCTTAGGCCCGCTCCGCAGGGGGTTGGGCCTAAGCTGGCAGTCAGACATCCCTCTGGTGGCCCAGCAGCCCTTGGGGGATGTCCACTTGCCAGCGAGGAGCAGGCCTAAGCTGCAGTCTGACATCCTTAGCGCTGCTGAGGAGGCGGGAGAGGCTCCCACCACCACCGCTATACTGGCAGCCATCAGCCTGGCTTGTGGCTGAGCAGAGCTCCCCCTGTGGGAGCGCACTAACCACCAGGGGGCAGCTCTTGAATTGAGTGTCTGCCCCCTGGTGGTCAGTGTGTGTCATAGTGACCAGTCATTCCCAGTTGCTCTGCTGTTAGGGTCAATTTGCATATTACTCCTTTATTATATAGGATAGAGGCCTGGTGCACGGGTGGGGGCTGACTGGTTTGCCCTGAAGGGTGTCCTGGATCAAAGTGGGGGTCCTGATGGGGTGCCTGGCCATCCTGAGTGAGGGGTTGATGGCTGTTTGCAGGCTGGCGACAGCCCTAAGCCACCCAAGCTCCCAGTGGAGCCTGGGTGGAAACAGGTATATGGGATTTATTTATCTTCTATAATTGAAACTTTGTTGCCTTGAGTGGAGGCCACAGCTGGCCAGGGCAGGCAGGAAGCTTGGCTTCCTCCATCGCCGGGGCAACCAAGCCTCCTGCTTGCTCCAGCTCCATGGCTGCCGGCTGCCTTCTCAATTGGGTTAATTTGCATATAGTTGCTCTGATTGGCTGTTGGGCGTGCCTTGGGCGTAGCGGAGGTGTGGTCAATTTGCATGCTTCTCTTTTATTAGATTAGATTGTTTGGTGAGGGATTTATACTTATTATTATTCAATGTTGAATTCATTTAAATGCTTTCTCTGCATCTTTTAAGCTTATCATATTTTTATTATTAAAGAACTTCCATTAACACACTTGTCAAATGTTACAACAATGTGTGTAATTAAACTTAATTCTATTAGTGATACATATAATATAGTTGGGTTCTGTGTGCTAACATTGTGCTTAGAATTTGTATTTGCTTTTATGAGAGATTTTTATCTGTTACTTTCTTCTTTTTACTGCCCTTGTCAAATTTGGGTTTCAAGTCTGCTGGTTATATAAAATGATTTGTAAAATACTCCATCTATATATTTCCCTTCTTTGAAAAGTGTGTATAAGGCTGGCATTCTTTTTTTCTTTCAGTAGTTTGAAGAATTCAACAGTGAAAACATCTTGCCTGTGGCTTTTATTGTAGGAAGTTATTAAAATTGCAGACAAAATATCACTTATAGTTATGTTGACATCCAGCTTGTTTAAAACTTATTCTTAGATTAATTTTTTGTTTTTTCAAGGGATTTATCTATATTTTCATGATTTTAAATTTATTGACATGATATCCTATCTAATAAAAGAGAAACATGGTAGTTAGCCGTACATCTGCTACCCTCCCCATTGGCTAATCAGGGCAATATGCAAATTACCTGCCAGCCAAGATGGCGGTCGGCAGCCAGGCAGCTTGAAGCGAACATGAGGCTTGCTTGCTTCAGTGGCGGAGGACTCCAATGTTCCCCGCCTGCCTTGCCGGCCTCTGAGCTTGCAGTTTGAAACATTGTTACAAATATAGAAGCTAAACAACCTCCAGAAACCTGCTTTCAGCCAGCCAGGGTCTCAGAGCTAGAGTTGAAACAGTGTTTTGATTATAGAACCGAAACAGACCGGATACCTGCTTTCAGCAGCCGAGGCCTAAGAGCGGGAGCCAAGCCTCAGAGCTAAAGCTGGCCCAGAATTTTAAAAAAAAGAAATAAAGGAGCGGTTGGGAGCTTCAGTCACCCGCCAGCCTGAAAACAGCCCTCAGTCCCTCACCCAGACTGGCCAGGCACCCTAGTGGGGGCCCCCACCCTGAAGGGGGTGTGACCAGCTACAAACAGCCATCATCCCCTCACCCAGGCTGGCCAGGCACCCCAGTGGGGACCCCCAACCTGATCCAGGACACCCTTCAGGGCAAACCAGCCGGCCCCACCTGTGCACCAGGCCTCTACCCTATATAGTAAAAGGGTAATATGCCTCCCAGCACCGGGATCAGCGGAGCCGTGAGGCCTCCTGGCACCAGGATCAGCGTGACAGGGGGCAGCGCCCAAACCCCTTGATCCCCCTGCGGCTCTGTGTGTGACAGGGGGCGGGGCCACAACCCCCTGATCGGCCCTGCTCTGTTCGTGACAGGGGAAGGTGCCCCAACCCCCTGATCCTCCCTGCTCTATGTGTGGCAGGGGGTGGTGCCCCAACTCCACTATCGGCCCTACTCTGTGAGTGACAGGGGGCAGTGCCCCAACTCCCTGATTGGCCCTGCTCTGTGTGTGATAGGGGGTGGCGCCGCAACCACCCCATCGACCCTGCCTGGAGTGTGACGGGGGCAGTGCCCTAACCCCCCAATTGGCCCTACCCTGAGCTTGACTGAGGGTGGCATCGCAACCTTTCAATCCGCCCTGCTGTGTGCATGACAGGGGGCGGCGCCCCAACTCCCCAATCAGCCCTGCTCTGAACCTGACCAGGGGCTGCACCTAGGGATTGGGCCTGCCCTCTGCCACCCGGGCGCAGGCCTCAGCCAGCAGGTTGTTATCTCTCAAGGGGGCCCAGACTGCAAGAGGGCACAAGCCGGGCTGAGGGACCCTCCCTCCTCCTCCGAGTGCACAAATTTTTTGCACCGGACCTCTAGTTGTTTATAATATTTTCTCTTTTAAAATTATATTATAGGACACCCTAAAGACTCCACCAAAAAACTACTAGATTTAATAAATGAATTTGGCAATGTAGCAGGATACAAAATTAATACCCAGAAATCAATGGCATTTGTATACACCATAACTCTCAGAAAGAGAAACTATAAAAGCAATCCCATTTACCATTATAACAAAAAAAAATTTAAGATACTTAGGAATAAACTAAACCAAGGAGGTAAAAGACTTGTATTCAGAAAACTACAGAGCATTGAAAAAAGAGATAGAGGAAGATATAAACAAGTGGAAGAATATACCATGTTTATGAATTGGTAAAATTAATATCATTAAAATGTCCATACTACCCAAAGCAATCTACAGATTCAATGTAATCCCTATCAAAATATCAACAGCATATTTTACAGATCTGACACAAATACTCCAAAAATTTATATGGAACTAAAAAAGACCCCAAATAGACCCAGCAATCTTGAAAAAAAAAATAAGAAAGTTGGTGGGATCATAATACCAGAGATCAAGCTATACTATAAAGCCACTGTAATCAGAACAGACTGGTACTGGCAAAGGAACAGGCATATATATCAATGGAACAGAATAAGAGAACTTAGAAATCAATCGAAGCCATTATGCTCAATTAATATTTGACAAAGGAGGCAAGAGCATACAATGGAGTCAAGACAGTTTTTTCAATAAATGGTGTTGGGATAATTGGACAGGTACATGCAAAAAATAAATAAATAAAACTAGACCCTAACTTTCACCATATACAAGAATATACTCAAAATGGACAAAAGACTTAAATGTGAGTCATGAAACCATAAAAATCCTAGAAGAAAACATAGAAACAAAATATCGGCTGTCTCATGGAGCAGAACTTTGATACATGGCCTAAGATAAGAGAAACAAAGGAAAAATCAACAAATGGGACTACATCAAAATAAAAAGCTTCTGCATAACAAAAAGAAGCCAGCATCAAAGTTAAAAGGGAACCCACTGTATGGGAGAACATATTTTCCAATGATACATCTGATAAGGGGTTAATTTCCAAAATATATAAAGTACTCAAACATCTCAACATAAAGAAGACAAACAAGCCAATTTAAAAATGGGCAGAAGACCTGAATAGACACTTCTCCAATAAGGACATACAAATGGCCAAGGGACATATTAAGACATGTTCAATGTCACTAATAATCAGAAATGCAAATTAAAATGACAATGAGGTACCACCTTACACCTGCTAGAATGACTATCATCAATAAATTAGCAAACAACAAGTACTGGAGAGGTACTATGCAGCTGTCAAAAAGAAGGATCTCTTACCTTTTGAGATTGCATGGAGGGACCTGGTGATTATTATGCTAAGTGATATAAACCAGTCAGAGAAAGACAAGTATCACAGGATCCCACTTATATGTGGAATCTAATGAACAAAATAAACTTATGTATAAAAAATATCCAGAGACATGGAAGCATTCAGGAGACTGAGCATTTCAGAGGGAAGGGGAGGGGAAAGAAAAGTGATTAGCCAATGAATTTATATGCATATATGCATAACTCATGGACAGACGAGGAAGGCCTAGGGAGGGGATGGGAACATGTTTGGAGGTGTAAATGGGGATAAAAGGGGGACATCTTTAATACTTTCAACAATAAAGATAAAGTTAAAAAATAAAATAAAATGGCATTAGAATCTGTAGTGGTCTTTTTTCTTATTTCTGTTATTTATTTTTTTATGAGCCACTTAAGGATTTATCAATTTACCAACTTTTATAAAGGTGGTATAGTCTTTTGTTGATCCTTTTTATATCATGTTTATTTTAATGGCATTAATTAATTCTCATATTTTTATTAATTACTTTCTTCTACATTTTTTGAGCTTTATTTACCACTTGTAATTATTTGATATGGGTGATTGCATTACTGATTTTCATCTTGAGTAATAGTATCAAATGCACACTTTAAAAATATATATTGTACATGTAGAGATGCAGAAACAACTGGACAACTTTTCAACTTTCTAAAGTTTGACAGCAATGGATTAATGAGGAATGCTTTCATGATAATACTAGAGGCTCATTGCATGAAAATTTGTGCACTGGAGGGGTCCCTCAGCCCGGCCTGTCCCCTCTCACAGTCCGGGAGCCCTCAGGGGATGTCCTACTGATGGCTTAGGGGAGCGAGCCTAAGCCACAGTCTGGCCTCCCTCTGTGGAAGGCAACTGGACCTATCAGGGGAAGATGCCACCCCCATCACCCCACTACTGCTGCCACTGCCAGCCGCCATGGCTGCCAGCCCTCCTCGGCCCTCGCAGCTGCTGCGGCTTTGTCCGGAAGGACATCCAGAAGACATTTGGTCTATCTGGTCTAATTAGCATATTACCTTTTATTTGTATAGATTATATTTATTTTCTTATCAAGTAGTTTTTAGATCTTATGATGAGTATATGGGAGTATACATAATTACAAGAACATAATGTTACATCTTTTTGGGTTTTGTACAAAAAATAATTTTAGCACTACTGGCCTTCAGCAGAAAGAGAGAAGAATTTTCAGTCTTTAGTCAAGGACAAACTACATGATGTACAAATAATGAAAATGCCCTGGGTAAGAACTCATACAATGATTCCAGTGAGATATAGCAGTGGAAATTGCATGTTTAATCAGCAATTTGACCCCCAAAAATATTATCCATGTTATGTTTTGCTGATAAAAATACCTATCACATTGTGTTCATTGTGGAACTTGCCAAACAAAGCAGTCTCCTATGCCTTTATTGTCTCATATTTGTATTTGGTACTTGCTGTACAAACAGCCCTGTCATTTACTCTGAGGAAGATGTGAATACAATAAAAGCCAGACCCTTTACAGTTTAGATAATCTGTTTTCTAAAATAGCCAATTAGATACACCCAGCACTTGAACATAAGCCAAAGGGGTTGTGCTAAGTATAAGAATCCAGTCTCAAAATAGTATATACTGTATGATTTCAGTTATATTACATGAAAAAACTATCATGATGGAGAACAGACCAATGGTTTCCAGGGATGAGGGGTGGAGAAAGGAAACGACTGCAAAGGTTCAGAAAGTAAGAGTTTTGGAGGTGGTGGATGTGTTCTGTGTCCTGATTGCATAGTAGTTTCACAAATGTATCCACGTGTTAACATTTGGATATAGTTTTATTGCATAAAACTATACAATAAAATGTCAGTTTTAAGGCATGTTCATTTAAAAAATAATTTGAGTTTCACTTCTGGCCTTGGTGGAAACAGACAGCTTCTCTTTTTCTTTTCTTTTTTCTTTATTGATGCAACAGTTCTCAACCTGTGGGTCGCGACCATCGGAAAACACATATAGCATATCAGGTATTTACATTACGATTCATAACAGTAGCAAAATTACAGTTATGAATTAGCAACTAAAATAATTTTATGGTTGGGGGTCAAAGGGTCCCGGTATTAGGAAGGTTGAGAACCACTGAAAATGTGTCCTTATCCCCTCATTGTTCTCCCCAACCCCCCAGTCCTGCCCTCACCCTCACCCCCTGTTGTCTGTGTCAATATGCTTATATGCATGCATACACTTTTTAAACAATGATTGAAATACCTGTTTTCATACCTGGGCTAATGGCAAATACCCTTAAGGGAGAGAAGAGTAATGAATGAGGTCAGTCCTACAATTGTGTCAGCCTTCTGCCTGGAGGAAACTTACAGATCGTTGTTCAGGTAATTGGTCGGAATTGAGGAGGTAAAAATGCAAGTTGGGGAGACTGAGGCAGCTGGAACCATAATGTAGAGCTCTGGACAGGATAAAATGTTATATAAAAAAAGAGCTTGAGAAAAATGTCTTGGGCCATCCTAGACCAGCTGCACAATGTGCTCTGAAAGGGGTGACATAACTCTGTGAGGCCAGCAAATAAACGGGAGCTGTAAGCTAAACCAATTCCACAACCCAAACTACAACCCAAAAAGGATGGGTATTTGTCTAAGCTCAATACAACCATTTTCCCCCAAAATTTTTGAAAACTGCAGTCACTGATCCCGAAGCTCAACAAACCTGAAGTAAGATGAACAGGAAGAAATTATAAAAGGATACATCACAACCAAATTGCTGAAAACCAATAATTGAAAGAAACCACATGGGGGGGAGGGAGGGCGGCGGGAAATACAGTATACCAGTATACAGAGATACAAAACTTCACTGAAGAGCAAATTTCTCAGAAACTAGACAAGCTAGAAGATGACAGAATGACATATTTAAAGGATTTGAGAAAAGGACAGCTAAAATCATATATTCAGCCAAATTATCTTTTAACGTAGCCTCGACTGTCCTGGCCAGTGTGGCTCAGTTGAATGAGCGTCATTCTGTGCACCAAAAGTTTGCCTGTTCGATTCCTATATTTTGTGATGCCACCAACTCAAGAGGTAGTTTCCAGGCCCTGTGGATTCTAATCATGTCTGTCTGGAAATGACACACATGAATTTATATCTGATCCCTTTGGCTAGCTGGGGTCCCATCACCTTACTTCACTGCTAGAGAAGGGGTCTAAAAATTATAGGGGGCACATGGATATTCAGCGAACAATTAGTGTCTCCAACACTGTCACTTGGTTTTGCATGATCTTGGCAAAGTATTCATCTTAATCTCATTTGCTTATCTATGATCTGAGACTAACTGATGAACTGGGTCAAGTGAGGTTTCGGTGTAAGAGACTCACAGAGGGCGGTCCTGGCTTCACTCCATAGGGCCGAATGAGCTTGTGCAACTTTTGAACTTTCCTCCGTCTGTTTATTGCTCTCTCACATGACAGTAGTACTACCGAAGAGTAAATACAATTTAAAAGTTTTGGTATACTGACTCGACTACAGAGTTAAGTGCTCAAAAACTGTTAGCTATCTTCATGATCGTGGTATAATTTTAACCTAACTAGTATTATTTACTGGCGTTCAAAGTTGTAGCAAGACAATCGAAAGTTATAATCCTATAAAAGTTAAGTGAGCCTATACATCTTGCTTTGTAAAAGCTCCCAATACTTTCAAAAGATTTGTTTTCTTTCTCTCTGGGATGTGTTATTTGAATCATATACCGGGTTTGTTGAATTTTCCTTAGGCCTTTAAAAAAAATAATGAAAGTATTCTGCACCTCATAATATGCAATAAATTGTTTGACTGCCTAGCCACCCAGTAAGGAAGTTGGACAAGGCAAAACTCGCAAACAGTAAGTGCTGTATGTTTACAGTGATCTTTGTCCTCCTAGTGTTTATTTCTGAACAGCCAATGAAACAACACAGGGAGCAGTGGAGTTTGTGTTCAGGGAGTTACATAACACTTTATGATAGGTCCAAACCTGGCTATGAAAGTTCTGTCTCTGAATATTTCAAAGTGTATTTGCTGTACTGGCAAGGAGAGCAGACAGGAAACAGCATGGGAAGAAAGACTATTTTGCTCCTGTTGGTGGGCATTTTCACGGCATATTATGGTTATACACCTCTCCCAGATAATATAGAGGAGCCATGGAAACTGATTGGGTTGACCTTCATATTAAACACCATATCAAATGTGGTAAGTATAGAATTTTATTGACTCAATATCTAACAGTTTAATCAGGAGAATATATCTGTTGTATTTCTTCTAACAACTTCTATTGTCTTGGACATTTTCGCTTTAAGTTGCTGATTTTAAAATTTTTCTTATATTTTAACTATTCCTTAAGGCCGACCACTAGCAGAATGAAAATGAAGGAAGTAGTCAAGTAGTTTTGATTCTAAATATTAAAGGACAAATTGTGTCAGCTGAGAAAAACAAAAAGTCTTCTTTTGAGTCATGGCATGAACACAGCCAGAAGGAAGCATGTTAAAGCATGAACTGCAGGAATGGTAGGACTGAGCAATACTCTGGTTAGTTACAACATTCTGTGCAATGATCTTGTATTCAGACATGAAAATGAATTCTTACTGAGATATTTGGAAACAGGTCGCTGGTAAAGGCCAGGGAAATGTGTGATGTCCAGTAGATGGTGAGCTGCTGAAGTGACCAAGCAACTGGCTGACTAGCTGTCCACCATGGCTGGTCCTCAAAGTCCTATGGTTCTTTCTGAGTGAAGCTCATTACCTAGAAATGAAACCATTAATTATCTTCTTTAATCCTCTAGGTAGCAATTTGTCTGTAGCAGAAAAAAAAAAAAAAAGATAATCCAAGGACAATTAGCCTGACTAATAAAACTCTTGGGTTTTATGGCTTTCCTTGCTTCTCCCCCTGCCACCACCTCCCCACCCCCCCACACACACTCCCTTTTTAAAGTTATTTTAACAATCTCTTTTGGCATTTAATATAGCTTTGAATAAGTGCAATGTATAACATAGGCACTATTTCTTAGCTTTGATCATCAGAAATTCAACTGTTATTTACTTCCTTAGCTGATAGAGCTTTGTATGACTAAGGTATAAGAAACGATTTTGTCCATACACTGAGCATATCAATTCCAGAGTTGGTCAAAATTTTCCCTCTTTATCATTTGAAATTTCAAATTTACGTCAAAAATTGTTTTGGGGATTTAGAGTCAGTATAAAGAGAGTAAACTGGTCTGAGATATTAATTTGCTGCTCTAATTCACAATACTTTACTAAAGGGAAGAGTCAAAGAAACTTTAAAACCCTAATTATTCAATTCAAACTGCAGAGATATGGGTGATAGTTTTAGCACACACTGGTGGCTTTTTGGTCTTCAGTTTTATGTTTGTCATACTTCCTAGTATAATCTAAAAACTTGTGGAATTATAAAGTCACATTAAAAATTTTATACTTTGTACTTTCTTGTACAACATTGCAATTTGTCTTCATAGCTAAATTCCTGTCCTTAAATGGCATAACTTAGTGCCATTCTCTATCACTTAAAAAATATTTGAAATAGTCTCATTCTTTCAGGATAAATGACTTGAGCCCAGTGATAAATGTTTTGAAAGATTGTCTTGTATTTTCTGTACTTTAATTTAAAGCCAGAAGGCCAACTAAATTGGCATAAACTACTTTTATGGGATAATTTTTGATACCTGATCTATGTCATAGGTTGTAGAAATTTTAAATTTATTTGCTAAAATTGAGTAAGTAAATGCTGTGACCTGCATCTCAACTTTCTGTGTTAACACTTAAAATCACTAATATGTATGTGATTTCTTCAAAATCACGCTGTTAATTGATTGGAGTGCTTGTGCAAAACACACTGGGCAACATGGGGAAGCATATATAACACTACTGGAGGCCCAGTGCACAAAAATTTGTGCACTTGCGGGGGCCCTCATCCTGGCCTGTGTCCTTTTGCAGTCTGGGACCCCTTTGGGGATGACCACTTGCTGGCTTAGGCCCACTCTTAGTGATATTGGGCCTAAGCTGGCAGTCAGACATCCCTCTGGCAGCCCAAGAGCCCTGGGGGGATGTCCACTTACCAGCAGGGAGCAGACCTAAGCTGCAGTCGGACATCCTTAGCGCTGCTGAGGAGGCAGGAGAGGCTCCCACCACCACTGCTGTACTGGCAGCCATCACGGGTGGGGACTGGCTGGTTTGCCGTAAAGGGTGTCCCAGATCAGGGTGGGGGTCTTGCGGGGGTGCCTGGCCATCCTGGATGAGTAGCTGATGGCTGTTTGCAGGCTGGCCACAGCCTCTTCAGGGTAGGGGTCCCCCCTGGGATGCCTGGCCAGCCTGGGTGAGGGGCTAAGGGCCATTTTCAGGCTTGCCACACCCCCTTCAGGGTGGGGATCCTGCTGGGGTGCCTGGCCAGTCTGGGGGAGTGACTGATGGCTGTTTGCAGTCTGGCCAAGCCCCCCAGCGGGGACCCTCGCCCCATGAGGGTGTGGCCATCTTGGGTGAGGGGCTGGTGGCTGTTTGCAGGCGGGCCACAGCCCCCAGCCAACCAAGCTCCAATTGGAGGCTGGCTGGAAGCAGGTCTCTAGGATTTATTTATCTTCTATAATTGAAACTTTGTTGCCTGGAGCAGAGGCCACAGCCGACCAGGGCAGGCAGGAAGTCGGCTTCCTCCATCGCCAGGGCAATCAAGCCTCCTGCTTGCTCCAGCTCGGTGGCTGCTGGCCACCATCTTGGTTGGGTTAATTTGCATATAGTCACTCTGATTGGCTGGTGGGCATGGCTTGGGGCATAGCAGAGGGGCAGTCAATTTGCATGTTCCTCTTTTTTTAGATTAGATAGAGATAAAGAGCACAGATGATGGTCCACTGGGGGTAGGAGTCTCCACCCCTTCTGTCACTGTAGAGAGGAGCAGGTAGAGGGCACCCTCATGCTGGGGCCTAGTCATCATGTGGAACTGTCTGTCTGGCTGGTGTGGCTGAGTGGTTGAGCGTCGACCTATGAACCAGGAGGTCATGGTACAATTCCTGGTCAGAGCACATGCCTAGGTTACTGGCTTGATCGCCAGTGTGGGGCTTGCATGAGGCAGCCAATCAATGATTCTCTCTTATCATTGATATTTCTATCTCTCTCTCCCTTTCTTTTCCTCTCTGAAATTAAATATATTTTTAAAATGTATTTCAAAGCTCATAATAAACTGAAGCCTAGATTTTTCCAAGTTGTAATATCTCAAGAAATCTTTAAATATCTTTTCTTTTTTTAATATGAGGCAAGTATTATGGTAAAGATTCTGAATCTCGAATATTTCTGTGTCATTCAGATACAGCTGTGGTAACAGGACACAGGGCTCGTGGGAGCACATATGCATGCGTCTGTGTTCATAAACAACACTGGCACCTGTTGTTTGTAACCTGGGATGGTGTTTGTTTTCTTTCTTTCCTTTTAGGCCCTGGTTGGTGAAGTCCTGGGAATCAACCATTACATGAACACTATGAATTTTTTTATGAGCTTTCCAAAGGTCCCACCCACATCTGATGAAACTGTCACTGTGATGGACACAACTTTCAGCAATGTTCCTGTCCGTGTATATGTACCAAAGCGAAAGTCAGAGGCCCTAAGAAGGGGCTTATTTTACATTCATGGTGGCGGTTTCTGTTTGGGGAGTGCTGGTAGGTACCCCTTGTTGCAAATTTTTCTTATCATATAGCATATATTTTATTAATATATTTACTCCGACATACCTTCAATGTCAGAGTAAATATATTAATAAAATATATGCCATATGATAAGCATCTATTAATTAATTATCACAGATAACAGAATACCTCAGCTGTCTGAAATTTCTTTAGTTGGAATTATGTTAGTTTAAAAAGTTACTTTAAATTTATTTCTCAAAGGAAATAAATATTCAAAGCTGTAGCAAATCTCAGGGAAGGAGAAAACTTTCATGAACATAGAAATTTATTATTAAGATTGTTAATTGCAAATAAGATGGAATGTTGTAATGAAAACCAAAATCAAATGAGTTGAAGAGTGGAGGAGAAGTGAGGAAATGAAGATGGCAATGGCAGTCTTTTAATAAATTTAGCCATGAAGGAATGATGACGTTTTAGATAGAAAAGAAGCACAGAATTGAGTAAGTGCACTTTATTTTTATTTTATGTAAAATATATGTACAGCTGGCAAGTGTGGCTCAGTTGTTTGGAAGGTCTTCCCGTGCACTGAAAGTTTGCCTGTTCAATTCCCTGTCAGGGCTCATACCCAGGTAATGAGTTTGACCCCTGCTGGGAGCACATATGAAAGGCAAGGAATCAATGTTTCTCTCATACATTGATGTTTCTCCCTCTCTTCCTCTCTCTCACTCTTTCTCTCTCTCTGTCCTTCTCTTCCCCTATCTTTAAAATCAGTAAAAACAAACATATGCTTGGGTGAGGATTAACAAGAATTAAAATGCACATTTTAATTTATTTTATGCACTCACTTCCTACATTTCTACAAATATATCTAAAATATATCATTTTATTATATGCAATATAAATTTTATATCTTATATAAAGTTTACATATTATATATTTATGTTTAAATACATATTTTATATTTATATATGGAAGGTCTATGAACATGTTTCTAAGCTGAAGTTAGACAGAGCAAGGGCTCTAGACCAGCGGTTCTCAACCTTTGGGTCGCGACCTCTTTGGCAGTTGAACGACCCTTTCACAGGGGTCACCTAAGACCATCCTGCATATCAGTTATTTACATTACGATTCATATCAGTAGCAACATTACAGTTATGAAATAGCAATGAAAATAATTGTATGGTTGGGTCACAACATGAGGAACTGTATTTAAAGGGCCAGAAGGTTGAGAACCACTGCAGACTGAAGGGTCCCTGGCTGGATTCTGGTCAAGGGAATGTACCTTGGTTACAGGCTCAATCCCCAGTAGGGGGCAGGCAAATGGCAGCTGATCAGTGTTTCTGGATGTTTCTAACTCTCTATTCCTCCCCCTTCCTCTCTATAAAAATCAATAAAAATATATTTTCAAAAATAAAAGAAAAAGGTAGCAGTAAATAGAAGTGTGTTGAAATGTGGGAGGAGGCACGGGAGGACGGGATGAAGTTTGCCTGACCTATAGGATGTGGAAGGGAACTGGACTCCCTACAAAGGGGAGTATTGACACCACACACAGGGAGGAACCTAACTTTCTCTGTTATGCTTTCTCTCTGTTTTCAGGAGGAAAAAAAAAAGAGGTATCGATGAGTACTGATGTAGATTAGAAATGTAAATTGGATCAGTAAAGGGTGTGATCCTAATATTGTCTATAAATTCAGGCAGTGACGTCATCAGCTGGCAATGAAGTGATGTTTTTAGGACTAAATCTGAGAAAAAAAAATCTGACTGTGCCACTATGTCATGCCTCAGTTAGTTTCCATGAGTTCCTGCTGCCCAAAGCAGTCCCTTAAAAAATCTTTCCATCCACGTTCCCCTAAAGAGTTGGGAGCATGCTACCCTAGCCGGTTTTGCTCAGTGGATAGAGCATAGGCCTGCGGACCAACGAAGCCTGGGTTTGATTCCCATCAAGAGCCCATACCTTGGTTGCAGGCTCCTCCCAGCCTGGGGCCTGGTGGGTGTATGTGCAGGAGGCAACCAATTGTGTTTCTGTGACATCAATGTTTCTCTCTGTCTTTCCCCCTCTTTTCCACTCTCCCTAAAAATCAAAGGGAAAATATCCTCGAGTGAGGATTAACAAGAACAAAAAAGAGTGGGAGCATGCTTACCAAGGCAAAAAAACTAAATAAGAGTAAGTTCTGAAGCAAAATAGTATTTGCCTGATGCTTTCTCTTTCAGTATTAAAGAAAATTATACTAAAAATGTGTGTCCTAATCCAAAATACAAGCATGAGTTTGTATAGGAAATGTTAAATAAAAGTTTAAAATTTAGTGTGTATTTTACATTTGAAGACTATTCAGCACCCAACTTAGTAAACATCACAAGAGAATATCTACTCTTCTTTTTATGGTCCACAGGATGTACCTTTTGTGACAACTTTATATCCTGATATTTCCAGTCAGTACTTTATGATCTCTCCCTCCTCTTGTTACTGGCAAATCCTATTTTATTTTCTTAAGTTTTCCTTATGTGCCTAAGGAAGCACTTTTCCAAACACAGTAGCAAACATGTGTGAGCTCTCCTCACCCCATCCATATAGATGGCCAAAATAACCCCAGAAAACACATATCTTCTCATCTGCCTTGGAAATATGAATGCCAACATCAGGTCTCAGCTCTCCCCATTTCCTTTTACTCTTCTTTAACATGCTATGGCAAATTTTATGAAATCTAATACTATTCCACAGAGCACTCTCTCTACCCCTCCATTAAAGCAACTAGTATATTGCTTTTAGTTTACATGCTTGACCTTCCCAGCTCCTGTCTCCAGTAGGCTGTGACCTCCTGAAAGTCAGGGAGGTATATCTATGTTTATTCATTCAACACCTAACACGTGCTGATTGACGAGAGCACAGTTTAATCTTGAGAAGAGTGAAATTGCTTAAATTATACAGTGTAAAATGTGGGGAAGAACAAGAAACCTGACAATGTGCATGTCACAGGATCACTGAGCAAGAGAATTCATGTTCTGGAGCTGTGATGAAATAGTAGAAATATTTTTCCAAAACATTTTCATGAGGAATGAGATGTCGTAATAGGCTTTTTGCTGGGGGGAAAAAATGTCTGTCAATTTATTTGTCAGTTTCTGATTTTCTTTTTGTTTATTTCAGCTCAGTATTCTTATGATGTGCTGTCAAGACGAACAGCTAATAGACTTGATGCTGTTGTCATTTCAACCAAGTAAGAGCACCGTTGGTTGGTTTGGGTTTTGGCCAGGTGCCTTATAGAGTGAGATGTTTTCCGATGTTCTGATCATCCCATGGTTATGCCAGGTGTGTTTCAAATGGAAATCAGAGGATGAGAATAGAGAAAGTGAGCTTGGGCATGACCAGAAAAGAGACTGAGCGAAACGAGTTGGAGAGGTGGGGCAAGTGGGGATCAAAAAACAGGCTGTCAAGAAATTGTTAGAATACAATTAAAATGTTAAATTTTATTAACTAATGACCTTTGTTGGATTTCTCCCCTACTCTTAGCAGAGTGAATAAGGAGCGCTTCAGAGACAGAGAATCAGGCTCAAAATTTGGTTCTAGAATTTACTGAGTGACTGTGACAGTTAAATCTCATATTAACTCCATTTTCTCATATGTAAACGGGGATTCATATAATATTTCCTATGTCATAAAGTTATTTTGAAAATCAAATAATAATAAAGTATGTGTAAAGCAATTAGTATAGTATATTTTGTGGTATAATTCTTCATCAAAAGCAAGTAGTCACTAAATAACCTGGGAATACAAGCACAGTCTATTCTAAAAAGCATTCTAGATCAATAATCAATAATAGAAAATGAAAAAAAACACATAGTAATGACTGCATGCCAACTTGATCATTAGGTTAAGTTGGAATAAAATTGTTTAATATTTGTTTAATATTTTTTGGTTAGTAAAAAAGTATAATGATTACAAAGAAAACAACATTCTGGAAGAAGTTTAGGTATTTATCATCTGGGATTTTTTTCCTTAATCTCCATCCAAGTTTTGCATTCAGGCCTCTACTCATGCAAAAATGACATTTGTGAAAGTTTTCATATCCAGCATTATCATTAGGATTAAGTCTGGCTTTAGATTCATTGTAATTCAAAATATGTTTGCTAAAGAAAAAATTTTACTTTTGATTTTAAGGCAAAAGCATGCACACAAATGGGTACGTGTGCACACCACACACACACACATACATTCATTTTTATTATAAATATTGACTTAAAATTGTTTTTCTACCCACAGCTATAGACTAGCACCTAAATACCACTTTCCAAATCAATTTGAAGATGTGTATAATGCATTAAAGTGGTTCTTACGCAAAGATATTCTTAAAGGCTATGGTGTAGATCCCAAAAGAATTGGTATTTCTGGAGACAGTGCTGGAGGGAATTTAGCTGCAGCAGTGACTCAACAGGTATGTTGCTTAGATTTATTTTTAAAAATATCCTACACTTAAATTTATTTATTTAAAACATTAAAATATTAATGCAAATGTGTTATATTAATACATTAGAGATACATAGAAATCATCTCAGAGAAGATTAATATATCTAGTACCTCTAATCCTA
Source organism: Myotis davidii (assembly GCF_000327345.1). NCBI lineage: Eukaryota > Metazoa > Chordata > Mammalia > Chiroptera > Vespertilionidae > Myotis > Myotis davidii. The sequence goes on along the minus strand of NW_006296225.1, from coordinate 593,120 downwards.
CCTCCTGCCATATTTAAAAAAATAAAATGATAAAATCTTCTTTCTACTGTAGATCATTGGTTTAAACCTAATTGGTATGGTCAGGTAAGTACCACGGTGTTTGTTATATTAGGAGATTGCACCTGTGAAATCAATCAGTGACACGAATCACCATGACCAGAGAATCAGATGATTTCAGTATTCTTTAGTGGAGTATGATAAAATGTGCATGAAAACTGTTACCAGAATAACAAAGTTGCCTATGGACAAAAAAGTTAGCAGGTTCATAAATACTCTTCACTTGCAGAAGGAACTATACTTTTCATATATCAATTAATACACTATTTCTATGACATTTAGCTAAAACTAGACACCTATTAACTATCAATTTAATGTGGTAATAATTAATTAGAATTAGTCTAATAGATTATGAGTAAAATTGCTTTGGATACTGGTTTATCTAACCAAAGAAATAAATTCAACACTGATGGCTTGGAAGCAATGTTCCTATAGAGAAAAAAAATGCTAATTTTTCTACAAATAAATGTCTACAATTTAATTATAATCATAAATATTGCACAAAAGTTTATCGTGCTACAAAACAAACTTTGCTGTTGTTTTTATTGTTTATTTTAATATATATTTTAAAGTATATAAATTTTGGCTATTGGTAGTTTTAGGATAATCATCTTGTTCTCAACAAAAGAAAAGATACCAAAAATTATGTGCCCATAGCCTACACAGGGATGCACCTGTGTGCCCAGCTCAGGTGACTTGGGAGGCTGAGCCACTAGGTCCTACAGGACATCTATTGCACATGGCCACTTTACCAATTCCAGGAGATATAACAGCTCTACCTAATACATAGAAACAAACATAGGGAAACAGCCAAAATGGGAGACAAAGAAACATCACAAATGAAATAACAGAAGAAATCTCCAGAAAAAGAATTAAATTAAATGGAAGCAAGCAAACTATAAGATAGAGAGTTTGAAACAATAGTTATATGGATGCTCAATGATTTAATAAGAGCTTCAAGAGACTTAGTGGGAATTTCAAGGACCTTAGTGAGAATTTCAAAGACATGAAAAAGAACCAGTCAAAAATTAAGCATTCACTAACTGAAATAAAGAATAATTTACATGGATTCAACAGTAGAGTAGAGGATTCCAAGAACCAAATCAGTGATTTGGAATATAAGGAAGCAAAAAACACCCAAGTAGAAGAGAAAAAGTAATCCAAAAATAAGAAGGTAGTGTAAGGAGCCTCTGGGGCAACTTTAAGCATACCAACATTTGTATTATGTGGGTGCAAGAAGGAGAAGAGAAAGAGCAAGATATTGAAAACGTATTTGAAGAAATAATGACAGAAAACTTCCCCTAGCTGGTGAAAGAAATAGACTAATAAATCCTGGAAGACCAAACAAGATGAACCCAAAGAGGCCCACACCAAGACACATCATAACTAAAATGTCAAGGGCAAAGAGAGAATATTAAAAGCAATGAAAGAAAAAGCAGTTAGCTACCTACATGGGAGTGCCCATACAACTGTCAGCTGATTTCTCAACAGAAACTATGCAGGCCAGAAGGAAGTAGCAAGAAATATTCAATGTGGTAAATAGCAAGGACCTATGACCAAGATTACTCTACCCAGCAAAGCTATCATTTAGAATTGAAGGTCAGATAAAGAGCTTCACAGATAAGAGAAAGCTAAAGGAGCTCATCACCACCAAACCAGTATTACATAAAATGAAATGTTGAATGGTATTTTTGAA
>NW_006296225.1:568548-591256 GCF_000327345.1 Myotis davidii | reverse complement strand
GAGAAGGAGAAGGAGAAGGAGAAGGAGAAGGAGAAGGAGAAGGAGAAGGAGAAGGAGAAGGAGAAGGAGAAGAAGAAGAAGGTGGAGGAGGAGGAGGAGGAGGAGGAGGAGGAGAGAAATAAATACTATCTATCAGCAATTGCATCTAAAAATCAAAATAAACAGACAAGGAATCCAATGAACAAAATAAACTGATGAATAAAATAGTACTAGAGGCATGGAAACAAGGAACAGATCAATGAATCTCAGAGGGAGAGGGATTGGGGGGGAGGGGCAGGAAAAGATTAACCAAAAAATTCATATACATATATGCATTTCCTAAGGACACAGACAATAGAGTGGTGAAGGCGAAGGCGTGGGGCAGGGCAGGAACCAGGTGGGTGGGGGCAATGGGGGAAACAAAGAAAAACATTTGTAATACTCTCTACAATAAAGATTTAAAAAAAAAGAATGAAGGAGAAAAAGAAACATTCAGATAAGCTAAAACTAAGAGAACTTGCTATTAATGGAACACCCTAAGACTACTTTGAGTAAAGTATTTCAGATGAAATGAAAATGCAGATGAAATTTTAACATGCAGGAAGAAGCAAAGAGGAAGAATGTGGTAAAATGTGAGTAAATCTTAATAAACTTGAATATTTTAAAATAATAAGATATATATAGAATTAGAATATGACAAAGAAAACTATAAGTTAAGGAGAGGATAGATTTTAAATCTTATAAGGTATTTTTTATCATCTAAAAAGAAATAAAGACTTAGAATTGGCTTTTGATAAGTTCATTAGTCTTTGAGAAGTTAAGAATACATATTTTAATGTTTAGGGTAATCAATTAAAGAATAAAAACAGGGTATAACATAACCGACTACAGGAAAAAAAATATGAAAAATCAACCAACCTGAAAGAATGCAAAAAATAGAGAAAAAAGAAAAAGAAGATGCCCAAAGAAGGTGGTAGGTCACAACTAATTATTTCAGTAATTATAACCATTTGTGTTCTAAATGATCTTGCTGTAGTATGAAGATTATCAGACTAAAAAATAAGTAAGCAGAAAATTTGAAAGCAAATGGATGGAAAATGTACACACTGTAATAACATTTAAAAGAATTGCTAGATAAATAAGATCACATCATTTCAGAAAAGGTTTCAATGGCCAAGGAAATAAAACTCTAAATCTATATGGATTTAATAACATTAAATACATAAAAGAATGACAGGAGAAAACACAAGTTTATGACCACAACAAGAGGTTTAATAATAATACTTTTAGCGATGAAGAAAACAGTGGGCAAAAATAACAAATGTAGAGAGGAGTGGAATAACAATCAATGTTTCATTCAGTGGAACAGGCAAATAAGCAAGTACATGTGATCATATTTAAAATTCAACCAAGTACTGGGCCATAAAAAAGCCAGTCTCAAAAAAATCACAGAATTTAAATTGTGCAACATTTGGACTTTTACTATAATGAAATAATGTGGGAAATCAACAAGAAAAAGACAAATAACATATGCTTCTATGGAAATTTGGAAATTTTAAAAAATAGACTAAAAACCTATGAGTCACTATTTAAAAGAATGCATCTTTTCACATGTTCTCTACATTTAGAACTATATTTATAGCAAATTGTACTTTCTCAAAAGCACGTTAGAAAATAAGGAAGGCTGAAATAAGCATCTGACTTAAGAAATAAAGTCAACAAAATGAAGATAATGACAAGAACAGAAATTATGATATTCAAACAAGCTCAGAGTAAATATAACAAAAAGCAAAAAGTTAATTCTTTGAAAGGACTACTAGAATTTTAATTCTCTGAAAAGACAATTGAGGAATAACAAAAGTTAGGTACAAATGTCAGGATTGAGAAAGGGACAACTCTTCAGACATAAAAAAATAGTCTTTAATGAGTTAAGAATGCACATTGTAATTCTTAAAAGCAATATTTGAACAACTTTGAAATTAAAACATCTAATAATATTTTAATTGAATTAAAAAATAAAAAATATATCATGCAAAACAGGATAAGAAATGAAAACCTGTCATTTTATAATCACAAAATAAATTACATAAATAATAAAAAAAAATAGTTCCAGTAAGAAACTTCACTGGCAATTTGCTTGAGACATTTAAGAAGAAATAAATCCAAAATAAATATAAAATATGCCAGAGAATGGGGAAAATATGTACACTCTTCAGTTTTTTTCAGAGAAACATGGTATTTATGACTGACTAATCACATATTAGTCTTTTTCCCCACCCATGAGGAGAGTAGTACAAATTGTTTTGTTTATATTTATAGTATTTAAGTGTAGATACTGAATCTTAGGTATAATATTGAAAATTGGCAAGTTCTTTGAGATATATTTTTTATTATTTCTGACTATCTTTTTGAAATTTTGAATGTGTCATATTAGCCTCATAAATGAAAATATATACTATTAGTAAAAATTATTATTTCAACAACTTACTTTAAATAATTTTCAGCTCATAGATGATCCAGACGTCAAGATCAAACTCAAGATCCAGTCTTTAATTTATCCTGCCGTTCAGACTCTTGATATGGATTTACCATCTTTACGGGAAAACTCGCAGATTCCACCTCTGCCCAAATCACTCATGGTCAGGTTTTGGAGTGAATACTTTACCACAGACAGATCACTTGAAAAAGCCATGTTCATCAATCAACATGTACCAGTGGAATCAAGCTACCTCTTCAAGTTTGTTAATTGGAGCTCTTTGCTCCCAGAGAATTTTAAGAAAGGGCACTTTTATAACAGTCCAATTCATGGTCCTTCTGAGCTAGCTAGAAAGTATCCAGGGTTTCTAGATGTAAGGGCAGCCCCCTTATTGGCTGATGACAACAAGTTGCGTAACTTACCCTTGACCTATGTAATCACCTGTCAATATGATGTTTTAAGAGATGATGGAATCATGTACGTCACCCGACTTCGGAATGCTGGAGTGAGGGTGACCCATAACCACGTTGAGGGTGGATTCCATGGACTAATTTCCATTCCTGGATTTAAAATTGGACTTAAAGTAGAAAATCAGTATCTGAGTTGGCTAAGTGAAAATCTATAGTAAAAATCTTAGCAGTGGTTTATAAAAATATATAAGCCTCAAATATAACACAAATGAGTGAGATTCAAAAGGTTATGTTTAAATTTCTCTTTATCACTCGTGACCTTTCTAAGATCCTCTGAACCACGTGATCTTGTTGTTGTTTGGGGTTTTTTGTTTATTTGTTTGTTTTGTTTGCTTTTTTACTGAGTGGATTCTTCTCTATTCTTTATTCTAAGTGTTGTTTACTCACATCTGTATCTTAGAAAATGTCTACATTCTTAAATATTTTTTCTTGCTACTAAAGTGCCTAAGAGACCACTGATATTAATTTTGGTATCCTAGAACAAAATAGGCTTGCTCACATTAAGAAGTGGATTTTATAGTAATAGGTGGCATTATATTGAAGCAAATACTTTGAAAAACAGTTGGCACAGAAGTCATATTAGTGACCTGCAAGGTTGTTTTAAGGCACTAAATTCATTTCAGTAAAAGCGCTGGTATTTTACAAGCCAGATGTGTTTGTTTAAACCCTTTTTCTCAAAAATAATACTATTAGAGTTAGACAATCAAAAAACTAAGGCTATAAATTACAGCTATAAGAAATGAATAATGTAGACTGTTTGTTTTAAAGAAAATGCCACGTTTATTACAAAATATGTATGGAAATAAAATGGATATCAAAAAACATGATTTTTGTCTTGAAGAAACAAATTTGGTGGATTTACAGATTGCAAAACAATATAACGCTACCATAGTCATGATGGTATGGTATTTCAATACAGATAAGCAACTAGATAATACAACAGAATCCAGAAACCGTTTCATATATTTAGAGTCAATTGTTGAGATAAAGTTGCCAATGTAATTCAATTCCAAAAGTGTTATATATATTTTAAAGGGTGAGTGAACATTTGAATATTCATATAAAAATACCCTTAACCCTGACCTCGACTTACTTCACATTATATACAAAAATTAACTCAAAGTGACTCATTGATCTAAATATAAAAACCAAAATTTTAAAACTTCTATGAGTTTTATTTTTTTTAGATAGGACTACATTTTACTTGAACTGTTGCTTCATATAAGCGCTATCATTGTATTGTAGTGTCAGCTGTGTGGACTATTTCCAGTATTATACAAAAAACACAGTCTAGGCACTGTCAACAGACTGACTTAGTACAAATGATTTTTTGAACACTGGTGTGCCATTGTAATGTGTGTATTTGAATATTTCATGAAGAAAGCGGGAGCTTTGTGATATTTTTATAAATCTTAATTGGAAATTACATTGAAATAGTTAATAATTTTATTTACAAGTCAGTCCTTTTTCTAGTTTGAAAAAAATAACTTGGACACATTTTAATGCCTAAAATGAATGTATAAGACTAATGCAGCCCTAACTGGTTTGGCTCAGTGGATAGAGCGTTGGCCTGCAGACTGAAGGGTCCCAGGTTCGATTTTGATCAAGGGTGTGTAGCTTGGTTGCGGGCACATCCCCAGTAGGGAGTGTGCAGGAGGCAGCTGAATCGATGTTTCTAACTCACTATCCTTCTCCCTTTCTCACTGTAAAAAATCAATAAAATATATTTTTAAAAATAGACTAATGCAGTCAAACAGAGATGCATAAGCTAGTGCAGTTCCTGAAAGAGCTACAAAAAGACAAGACTGGAAGAAAGTATATTGAAAACTTTATAACAAGTGGCAGCTGAAATTTTCTGTAGCAGAGAAAAACAAGAGGCTACTTGTCTGTTGTATAAAACAAATTGTGAAAATAATAAAGTGGATAATATGAATAGACATAGTAGCTAATGCATAATTTTAATAAGTTCCTTTTCAAAAGTTAAAAAAAATTAACACAATTATTTACCTGAAAACAGAATTAAAATTTCAAGAAAAATTTTGTAAATTATTTTTAATGTGATCTGAATTTATAACTTTGGCCAACTATAGTTTGGATTCTTACACTAAAAAAGAAAATCATTTTTAGATGGAGAGGTGGTAATAGATATTAATAAAACTACATATACATATACATGTAGTTTTACATATGGCATATATATTATTATAATTATGGTGTTTGTTAGAAAATTATGAAATAAAGGCTAAAATAATTGTTTAGAAAAGTGAAATATTTTAAATTAAGACACCAAACAATTATATGTATAATGCAAAATATTTGTAATAATACCAAAGATCAGTTAATTAAAAATTTGGAAAAGTACAAGCCCTTTTAGTTTTAGATGAATTGTGTGATATGAGACACTGCCCAATTAATACTCTGGGTATGTTTGTCTCAAAAATACTCCAAATTCACACACACACACACACACACACACACACACACACAAATATGTTGACTTGTGACCAAAACTATTGAACTCACAACATGGATATGTTTGAATATTTTGTATCCATCAAAAATTAGTTTTAACTAGTCATGAAAAAAATTATCATCACAGAAAGTGCTCTAGCTAGGTGTGTTAGGCAAGATTCAAGACTTAATGGAATTTTAAAACAAGAGACAATGTTTCCTTACTGCTTCCTTCCCCTGTGTGCTATCTACTGAAAGGGTTTGGCTCAGCTTTCTTAAAATAATTCTGAAAAGTACCATGGATACTCTTTTTGAAATTTTTATGTGTAAATTTATATGTGTAAATGTTATGAATCATTCCTAATTTATGAATCTATTGAAATAAACAGAATATAATGATTTTAATCCTCTTGTGGTCTTTAAAAAATGCTTGTTGTTAAGTCCTTAGAGAGTTTTTTTTTAAATATATTTTATTGATTTTTTACAGAGAGGAAGGGAGAGGGATAGAGAGTTAGAAACATCGATGAGAGAGAAACATCGATCAGCTGCCTCCTGCACACTCCCCACTGGGGATGTGCCCGCAACCAAGGTACATGCCCTCGACTGGAATCAAACCTGGGACCCTTGAGTCCACAGGCCGATGCTCTATCTACTGAGCCAAACCAGCTAGGGCATCCTTAGAGAGTTTTACAAAGATTTATTATACTATTCACTTTAAGGTTTTCTTGAAACAAAATGAATGTTTGCCAATTGTATAAAAAAACGGCAGTGTGACTTGTTTCTCATATGAATAAGCTAACTCTGAAGCTCCAAGTAAAGAAAAACTTACTTGTGACGTAGCTAGACAGGTGCCAAATTTTGTATCGAAACATACACTTTTTATTATCAGAATCAGTGATAATGGTTTGTGCACATTTCTAACAGGAATCAGTATACAGGAGGTGTTAATATACAATTGAAATAATTATGTAAATTGGCTGCAAAAGGGACAAGAAATATTGGAGAACATGTCATGCTATTGATAAGTTTGGAGCTGCTTCTCAATTTAGTCATTACTCCTTTAATTTTAGTGTTAATTATATTGAGTTGACACAGGAGTTTTTAAATTTACTTACATTAAATAAATATAGTTTTAAAACTGATATCTTTTTTCTTAAAAGTCAAATGAATTATTTTTTTAATGATGAAGCAATTTGTCAATATGGATGAATGTGAATAATAAAGAAAAATTATTTTTGTACTTAATTCATTATTGTAAAACTTTTCAGTGTGCTTATGAAAATTTGAGTATATGATTCTATAGTTTCAATAATAATTTCATAAAGGGTTAGTACCAAAAATCTTATTTTATATTGATTATTAAATATTAGTAACATTAACTTAAACTATTTTTACCTTTCATTGATGTTTATGCTAGAAAATTTAAAATTACATATGTGGCTTGCATTTGTAGCTCACATATTTCTAATGAAAAACAGTGATATAGGTTATTCTTAACTTGTTTTTGTTATGTATGAAATTTCTAGAAAGTTCACGTTAACACATTTTTAAACTAGCTATAAATACTATGTGATCATTTTTTGGAAGCCTCGTGGAAGTTTCAAATAAATTAGTTATCGTTGGATAGGAAATTTTGGGGATATGTTTTAATGTCAACATACATATTTAGAAATATCCTGGTATATATTTTACTGCCCTGTCTATATTTGAAGGTTTTATTATATGTGTAGTTACAACCCCTTGTTAAAAGAGAGATACTAAGCCCTGGCTAGATAGTTCAATTAGTTAGAGGGTCATCCTGATACACCAAGGTTGAGGGTTCGACCCCAGTCAGGGCAAAAACAAGAGTCAACCAATGAATGCATAAATGAGTGCAACACCAAATTGATATTTCTCCCTTCCTCTCTCTCTTTCAAATCAATACATTTTAAAAAAGAGATACTAAAAAGAAAGCAAATACTTAAAAAGAGGTTTAATTTATTTGACTGTAAGAAAGGCATTATAATTCCCTTTCAGTTAAAGAAAATATCATAAAAGAAATTAACTGAAAGGCTATTGTGCATCCGCCTCTGAGTTGGGGATTGGGCAGATAGCCATGAAACAAGTTCTCAGAGTTAAGTCTCTATTGGTAGAGAAAAGCAGAGAGAGGAATTAAAACATGACTTATGCTTTAACAGAAATATACCTGTAACTGTATGGGTGCATGGGTGAGGGTCCAGCCTGTTCAGGTGCTGTCTTCAGTGAGGCAGAGATGTTAGCTCATATTATAAAACCCATTGCACTTGGAGTGTTTTCTAAGCCACAGAGATTGCCAGCCTGAGGAGATTACAAAGGGAGGTGAATACATCGGCTATTTCTTCAGCCTCGTGCAAGCATGCGAAGTCTTGGCACTCAGAGGCTGCAGCCTGGCCGCTGAAAATCCTCACTATGGGAAAGAAGCACCCCAAGATTGTTTGTGCTGCCTGACTTACAGCCATGTGGCGAGCCCATGAAGGATATAGCCAAATCTTCACCTCCTCGTCCACAGTTCTCTCCTGCTTCCCAGCGTACAACCAGTGACCCTAGCCAGGCTGAGGCACTGCATTGCAATATTAACAATTGCCATGTTTCTGAAGTCTTATGGGCATGCATTACGATTTCCGTCAGTGTGGGCCTTGTGTCTTTCTGCTGCAATATATATCACTTTAGTTAAATTCCTTTGGACCATCAACAACGGAGGAGAACCCATTTGATAGATGAGTTGGAGTCAAGCTAATTTTCCAGGATGGGGTGAGAAGATTGAGGAAATGCACCCACTTTCATACTGGTTTCTCTAGTGTGAGATTTTTAAAAATATATTTTTATTGATTTCAGAGAAGAACAGAGAGAGAGAGAGAGAGAGAGAGAGAGAGAGAGAGAGAGAGAGAGAGAGAGAGAGAGAGAGAGAGAGAGAGAGAGAGAGAGAGAGAGAGAGAGAGAGAGAGAGAGAGAGAGAGAGAGAGAGAGAGAGAGAGAGAGAGAGAGAGAGAGAGAGAAACATCAATGATGAGAGAGGAGAATCATTGATCAGCTGCCTCCCGCACGCCCCCCCACTGGGGATCGAGCCCACAATCCAGGGATGTGCCCTTGACCAGAATCAAACCTGGGACCCTTCAGTCTGCAGTGCTCTATCCACTGAGCCAAACTGGCTAGGGCTTATGTGAGATTTTTTTTACAATATCCACAGTATTTCAAGATTGTGAGCAGATTTCTGAATCCTTAGGTATTAATTAAAATGCTGAGATGGGAGGCTAGGGGACTGTCTAGGGCGGGGGAAAAAATGGACACATATGTAATACCCTTTGTAATAAAAAATAAAATTTGAAAAAAAATGCTGAGATGAACTCAATGAGAATCATATACTCTCAAATTGCAACCTTTGCTAGGCATGTGAGAAAAGCTTTAATTTAGGATTGGAAACATATTTAAATATTAACACTTCATTGCTTAACAGAAAATAGAATCCTAGATTTCAGATATAATTTAAATTCTAAGTGCCAAATATTTTGGGAATTTATTTACACCTGCAACATATGTCCTGCCTGGGTGAAAGTTTCTTTGAATCTGAGTGAAACTGAATTCAGAAAAAAAAAAAAAAGAAAAAGTTGAGAATTTGCTTTACCAACAAACTCTTATGTCAGTATGCTTACAGTGCAGTGTAGGAAGGCTTGGTGTGTCATTATTTTTATTTCCTTGTTTGTTCTCTAAACAGCCTTTCCTAACATACTTGCCCTATGCACCATGCTTCTCTGTTCTCAACCTTTGCTCACAGGTAAGGAGGAAGACTTTCCCCATCCATTCATTCTTGGAAGGGCATCTTGTTTGAATCTTATGTAATGTGCGTTACCTAAAAGCGGCAGTGTGATCCAGGTGGACAACGGGGCGGGGGGGGGGATCAGCAAAATTGTTTTCATACTCGTATAAAAGCTTTGTCTTTAATTCATAGACTTCCACTTAGAAGACATGATGCCTTTTATCTATTTTTAATGTACTAATAATCCATCCACAATCAAGGTGCAGGAAGTCTTGGTTCCCATTGGTCACTATGCCTTTATTCAACTCCACTTTCTGCACTGTACAATCTTGGCCTTTTCTGCACGGCCACCCAGTTTGCAGGAGCAGTTCCTAGGGCTTGTGCATTAAATTGCTGCTCTTCATTGTTCAATCCAGCAGTTTAGGCAACACCAAGGAATACATATTTTTAAAATGGGCAATGGATTAAGTCAGATCCATCTGACCATAAATATAGATTGTGTTCCTTTCTCACTGTAATGTTAATAATAATGTAGTATACAGTGATAAGAATAGCAATTACAACATTACCATTTATTGAGAACCTAGTAGTTAAATTCAAATGACCCTATTCAATATAAATTAATATGCCTTTATTATAAATGAAATTATTGCATCAAGGATAATCTAAGAAATTTCCCGGTGATCATACAAGTAGTGAATCATACAGGTAAGTTTCAATTACAACATCTTTTAAATGAGAAGCATAACTCAGCCTTATTCTAGTGTTGAACAATAAGCCCCTATAGTACATGGGCTGTGATTGAACAGAGGAGGACTGCCTTAGCTTTCTTTCCATCGGTCTTTCTCAGAACTCCAGCTTCTCAATGTCTAGCACACGGCAAAATTTTGATTACACTGGAATTGAACTGACCTCAAAGTGATGGACGCCAGAGTGCACCCTGCTAGAATTCCAGCTGAAACCTGCTGATCCTAGCATTCTTTCTTCATAGGGCTTTTGAATCCCCTTCTTCATTCTTGGGACTATATAAATGAAAGGTAGAGGTTGGTTAGATAGAATTCACTAGGGCTTCCAGCTCACACAGTGAAACGCATCAAAAAAAACAACCTGCTCACAATTGCAATTTTTTGAAAATCCACACACACACGATGGGGGAGAATCTCTTACGGTGTAATCTGGGGAGAAGAGCAGCTGCTGGAGAAGAGTGACGGAGGTACATCAGGACCTTCCTCCGCTGTGTCTCTTAGAAAGGAAAACTTTCATGAGCAGGAGAGAGGGCACTAGGGAGAACTCACTGCAGCTGCCATAAGGGAACCGAACTCAGCAGCAGCAACAAAAAATTTCTACACTGCGGGAGAGGCAGCATTTAAGTGGAAAATGTTACAGTTAATAAAGTAGTCTTTTTTTCAGCTTTATTGAAGTATAACTGACAAATAAAATAATAAGATATTTAATGTGTACATTTCTATTCTGTTTATTACTGTGGCTTATTAATTTTATGTTCTTTAAATGTTATATACATACACACACACATATATATATGTATATATGAACTGTGTTGAACAAGGCAAAAGTAAATCAGTGAAAGAATAGAAAGAAATATGATATGTGACATTTTCCCATGGGCCTTAAGCTGCTATTTACTTCTATCCAATAGCTTCTCCCTACAGCTAAATTATAAAACAAAGACTATATATTGTATTTATATCTATCTATCTATCTATCTATCTATCTATCTATCTATCATCTATCTATCTATCTATCTATCTATCTATCTATCTATCTATCTATCCATCTATCATCATCTAGCTAATTCTGAGCTAATTACCACATAGGCAAGAAGTTCATTGAGTCATTCGCTGAGGAGGAAAAGACATTTGTAAGTATTAAAATGTGAAGGGGTCTGGTCCATTTTGGCTATGGTAATTAGGAATTAAAAACCAGCTCTCCACATAGTACAAATGAGTCCATATGTCTGTACACAATAGGTTAAAATAAGTCTCATGGATCATTAGTTACAGAAGAATCTTCAGTTGGATTCAGGTTACAGTTATTTAAAGTGCGTGGCTCTTTAAGAGCATTTGTGTCAAGAGAGTTCTAGTGAAGTACAGCATTAAGTTTTGATTCAGGGCAAGTACTGCTGTGGGTGAAATTTTTACTTTTATATCACCTACTCTCCATGCAAGAATTTCCTTGTAAACACAGAAAAAGGAAAAAGGTGGATATCCAAATTCTTTTACCTGCTTCCCTTGAAAGAATACACACACACACACACACACACATCTCACGTTAAACTCAGCAGAATTAGCTTAATGACACATCTAAAACATTTCCATTTCTGATATGAGTCAGTGGAGTTACTCAACATCATGTGAATTGAAGTTATATACATATTAACCAGGATTGATTTTTGAAAGAGAAAGAAGTTATATATTAAGCTGAGAAATGCACTTTAAAAATTGGACTTACAAGTTTTTACTTCAATGCCTTTTATTTTGCAAGATCCTTTATCCTTCTCCAGTCTATCAAACAATGAATATTTCTAAGACTTGATTCAAAGTTACCTTTGCAACAAAGTTTTCCATGATTCACTCCAAATGACTCCATTCACTACATAGCACTTAAGATATTCAATTGCAATGCATATAATTATTTGGCTTTTATTAAAGATACTAGAGGTCCTGTGCACAAAATTCATGTATGGGGGCAGGGGGTCCCTCAGCCCAGCCTGCACCCTCTCCATTCCGGGACTCCTCGGGGGATGTCCAACTGTTGGTTTAGGCCTGATCCCTGCCTCGTACATTCCTCTCCTAATCTGGGACAACTGGCTCCTAACCGCTCACCTGCCTGCCTGCCTGATCACCCCTAACCACTCTACCTGCCTGCCTGGTCGCCCTTAACTGCCCTCCCCTGCCAGTTGGGTCACTCCTAACTGCCATCCCCTGCCAGCCTGGTCACCCCTAACTGCTTTTGCCTTGGTCCTCACCACCGTGGCTTTGTCCAGGAGGATGTCTGGAAGATGTCCAGTCTAATTAGCATATTACCCTTTTATTAGTATAGATAAGAAATATATATATTTAAAATATTGTAAAATCTGTTTGAATCCCTTTTCTTTCCTCTCCTCTAAGGGGAATGTGCTCTACTACATTTTCCAAATTCTGAATATGAATATACTCTTTTCCAAGTAGGTGTACCACAAATATTTGCCCAGTGACTAAAGATAGAATCGTGTCAGCAGATTTAATAGAACCTGCCTGGGGAGAGTTTTTTTCTGTTACAAAGCACACACTGGAACTTGAGCTTTTATTAGCAACACTACCTGTTGATAGTTGCCACATGAAAATCTGGTGAGCTTCTGAGGAAACACTGTGACTGAGAAGTCAGATAATAGTTTGGATGGGACTTTCCCAAAGTCTATTTTAGTTGCACCATTGAAGTAACATGTAATAGTCTTGTTGAAGATATGATATGGTTACAATATGGGGAAAACCCTTTTACTTTCTGCTATTGGGAGTCCTCCTAGCATATTATATTTGATACCACTTCCAGATAACATTGAGAAGCAATAGAAAATAAGGCTGTTTGATGCTGTTATAAAAATAGCATCATACTTGGTAAGTAAAAATATTTATTAACCAAGAGAGGAAAGTTTTCTAAAATTCTTGTGTGGGTTTGGTTCCTTCTTTCTTTTCTTTTCTTTTTCTTTTTTTATCAAGTTGTACATGCCTTTAGCTTCTTATTATCAAATTTTGCTGACTTGTTTTATTATATCTCTGAATGATCTCCTAGCAGACCACTAAAAAATGACCAAGGTGGCAATTGAGTTATATTGCTAAAATGATTCATTCCAGTAGCAGCTCATTCTTTGCTTGGTAGGAGGCATGCAGGAGGCAAGGAATCCATGTTTTGCTTTTACATCAAAGTTTCTTTCTCTCTCCCTCTCCCTTCCTCTCTCTCTCTCTCTCTCTCAAAAAAAAAAATCTTTAAAAAAAGAAAAATGTAAGTTTTATATAATAGCAAACATCTATATATCATGCTGGTAAAATAAAGTTTACTTCTGATTTTGTATTGGGAGTGCATGCCTTGTTTTAGTACATAAATAACAAGTAATGGTTAAGAAAACATTGGTGTGTCTTTTTAACCTATAGCTACAGACTAGAACCCATAGAATAATTTTCCAGTTCAATTAGGAGCTGTATACACTGCATTAAAGTGGGTTTTACAGCCCAAAGTCCTTGAAAGCAACAGTGCAGATCCTGGGACAGTTGGTATTTCTGGAGATAGTGCTGGAGGGAATTTAGCTGCAGCAGTCACTCAGCAGATAAAATGTTCAGAATTTTCATTTGTTATGTTTTCTTTCATCTTTAATTTAATAATAGTTGATATACATTTAAATTATAAATACAATGTTTCAATATTTTTTTCTTTTACTTATTTAGGGAACATTGAAAAAAATAATTTCATGCTTTAATACTGTTTTTTTTTAATTAAAATACTGATATAATTTCCTATATACTATATCAGTGTTTTGAATGAGGAAAAAATCAATAATGATAGCAATAACCATAATAACAAAGTCAGCATATTACATGTATTCTGAGTATAGTCAGAATATACTTTCAAGGATGTTGTATAACATAACATAATATGTGGATGTATGCTCACAGCAGCAAATATAGGTCATCATTAGGAGAAGGCAACATGAACCTAGGTTTCAAACTGCTCCTAAAAATATCTATTTTTATTTGAACAAACAATAGCAAGTTGAAGATAGCCAGGCACAAAGGCAAATAGAAAAATGAGAACTAAGTAACAGGAACAGCTAGATTCATATATTGTTATAATTAGGAAAAAGAATGTTTTAAGAGAATGTGTTCTGATAGCTCTTAGGGTATGATTTACTGGTATAATTTTCTATATAGATAAACATTGTATTCAAGTCAATCAAACTGAATACAAATTGAAACAAAGGAATCTAACCACATATCATATTGGTAACATTACAAGAGAATAAATTTGTAGTAACTATTTGAGTATTTGACTCAAGTGGAAGAATTTAAGGTAGAAAATATTATAAACAAATATTAATTATCCTTGGGTGATGGTAGGAATCTTACTATTGAAATTTTGAGATAATTTTTTATATTTCAACTAGTGGCCTGGTTGTGCACCGGTGGAGGGTGGGGGAAGTCCCTCAGCCTGGCTTGCACTCTCTCAATCTGAGACCCCTCAGGGGATGTCTGACTGCCGGTTTAGGCCTGCAGTCCCCCCAACTGCCCTCCCTTCCTGGCCTGATTGCCCCTAACTGCCTCTGCCTTGGCCCCACCACCATGGCTTTATCCAGAAGGACATCTAGAAGGTCTCCCAGAATGTCTCCTGGTCTAATTAAAATATTACCCTTTTATTAGTATAGATGTAAAGCAAACATGAAATAACATTAACCAAAAAAATCATGTTAATAAAGATATACAGCTAAAAGGTGGTAAAGTAAATGCAAGTCCAACCTGTCTTGCTCCAAAAAGAATAGGTGAGCAAAGACGTAATTCCACATTTAAGAAACAGACTCTGCAGTGGTAATAAGAAACTATTTTGGTACAACAGGATCAATAAATGTGTGCCGTTGGTGAGTTAGTTCATCTTTCTCTGCTGCAGTTTTATATTTTTAATTGTAGATGATGTCAGTTAATCCATGCTTATGAGGAGAAGTAAATGAGAAAGCCAAGTAGTATCATTAATGTTAACTTTAATTATTATTTTTTTCTACGATCAATTTCCTTCCATGAAGAAACCACGACTGCTGGAGCGTCCCTTAAAGAAAAGACCTCCAGCAGCCCTTGAATGATGAGGACATAATCCCTACAGGGCCAAAAGCGGGAGGAGGAGTTTCAATGACAAGTGAAACAGTCAGCCTGTTTCAGGGAAGGAGCCATCGTCACAGGAGAGGGGAGCAAGCAAGAAACGGTGCAATGTTCAAACAGGCATGATCCAGAAAGGCACACATGGAAACATCATTGAGTCAGGTGACTGGAATACAAATAAGACAGAATTTGCATTAGTTTCCTATTATTACTCAACCTTGAACTTGTACTCACATGATTATCTCCGGACAGGCAGTGAACTCTAAACTTCATTATGCCAACCCTAAAACTAAGTGTGCAACTCCACGCTCACAGATTAGATCAAGCGCTAGGTGGCGCTGAAGCTCACTGGCTGAGGGCACCATGTTGACATATGAGGCAAGTTCAATCTCTGTTTCAGAGGACAGAGCAGCACAGGAACTGCATCATGGGAAGAAAATCCCAGTCCCTTCTGATCGTGGGGGTCCTTTTCGCATATTATGTTGTTTTTTTTTTACTTCTGCCACGTGAATTTGAGGAGCCATGGAGAATAATAGGGTTGAACACATATATGAAAACTATAGTACATTTGGTAAGTTTGGAGTTTTATGAATTCACATGTGCATATGCAACCATTTGATCTGGAGGAGTAGCTTTTCCATGATTTTGATCCTTTGGTGTTTTTATTGACTTACTGATTGATCGATTTACTCTTTAAAAACAAACGCTACATCCTTTGTCTCATTTTTATTTAAAACATTGCTACCTTGTTTGCTTGATTTCTAGTTTCTATATCAGAATCATGTTAAAAAGAATATTAAGAAAGCCAGGCCTGTGTGGCTCAGTGGTTGAGCATTGACTCATGAGCCCGGAGGTCATGGTTCAACTCCTGATCAGGGTATATGCCTGGGTTTGGGGCTTGATCCCCAGGAGGAAGTATATAGGAGGCAGCAAATCAATGATTCTCTTTCATCATTGATGTTTCTATCTCCCTTTCCCTATCCCTTCCTTTCTCTGAAATCAATTAAAAATTAAGAAAAATAAGTGAGGAAGCATTTGAGTAGCTCTTACTAAAAATGTTTTGTTTAGGTAACATTAATGCCACAAGAGTGGTGTTGGTTTGCAATTAGATGTTTTTTAGCATTTATTTCATCAGCAAATCAGAAATCTCTGACTATGCAGCACTGTGTTAGAGACTTTCACGCAATCATTTTTGGGTCCAGAGGGTAGACTAAGGACATGTAAGTTCTCAAGGAAATACTCTGTCAGCCTGCTGGTTAGCAGGTGCTCAGGGTTAATGATAAGAAGCATGATGCAGATATGGAGGAGGGGGAGACCCTGGAGTGTCATGGTGACTGCCTGCCTATGACTCTGGTGGTGGCCAGGAAAAAAAAATGTGACCCTCTCTGGCTTCTTGGGAATGTTTTTCTATTTCATCCATGGATGAAACTCCCAGATTATAACTCTCAGATTGATGTTTTATTTCTCACTTATCCAAAAACTGAATTCTGTATCAAATCCTATTAGGCAAAGAAAGAGTCTGTCCCCACAGAGCTTACATTCTAGTAGTGGAGAGAAAGCACAAATTAGAATTAAATGGATGATTTCAGATCATGAAAACTAGCTTGAAGGAGATAAGCAGGAGGAAAAGAAAGCAATTTGGGCAGATGACAGGGATGGGGCTTCTGTGTGCAGTCAGAGAAAGCCTCTTTGAAGAGGAAACATCTGCTTAGAGACCAGATTATGAAAAGGAACCAGCTCCTCTAGATATTGAGGGGAGAGTTTCCCAGCAGAGGCAGGAACAAGTACAAAAGCCCCAGCTACAGCCCTAGCCCAGTGGTTGGCAAACTCATTAGTCAACAGAGCCAAATATCAACAGTACAACGATTGAAATTTCTTTTGAGAGCCAAATTTTTAAAACTTAAACTATATAGGTAGGTACATTGTTATTAACTTAATTAGGGTACTCCTAAGGCTTAGGAAGAGCCACACTCAAGGGGCCAAAGAGTCGCATGTGGCTTGCAAGCCGTAGTTTGCCAACCACTGCCTTAGCTGGTTAGGTTCAGTGGATAGGTCCTGCGTTCGATTCCAGTCAAGGGCACATGCCCGGGTTGTGGGCTCGATCCCCAGTAGTGGGTGTGCAAGAGGTAGCCAATCAATGATTCTCTCATCATCATTGATGTTTCTATCTCTCTCTCCCTCTCCCTCTCTGAAGTCAATAAAATATATTTTCTTTAAAAAGCCCCAGCTACAAAATATTGATAAGGTCAAGAAACTATGTGAGACATTTGGGATTTATGGGGGGTGTTGTAAGTGAGTTAGGAGAGGTCAGAAGTCATACCACACAGTGGTCTGTGGGCAATGGCCTCAAGTTTTAATTCTATGTACAATGTGGACTTATCAGAGTTCAAGAAGCAGAACAATTTTTTCCCCTTTTATCTGCTCTCTTTGCTTATAATTTGTGTGAGGCCCTTGATTATTTTCTTTAACTTTTCTTCTTATCTGGTAACCTTTCTTTTCCCCAGCCTATCCACCATTTATAAATGTAATATATTTTCAAAGCTCTCAAAAGATACACATTTTAAAAAATTGTTTAAAGTCTTTCTTCATTCCTGAAAAAATTCTATATTTTTGTGATTATTCTCTTGATTCATCTTGTTTTTCCTGACTAGCTTGACTGGCTTCCTTCTCTGATGATTTTTGAGTATCTGTTCAAGCATCTTATTGAAGGACTAGAGGCCCAGTGCATGAATTCGTGCACCTTGAAAGGAACTGTGGGTCATGAGGCTGCAGTGGGTACAGTGGCGGGTCTTGGCCCATCCTCTGTACTCCCTCCCAGCCCCTCCCACTGCAGCCCACCGGCCCATGGCTGCCTGCAGCCCTGCTCCCATGAGCTGACAGCGCCGAGCAATTGGGGCCAGCACCAGCAGCTGATGTGAGCTGCAGCTGCTGTCCTGATCACCCCTCAGGAGCAAAGGGAGGTGAAGAAGCCCTGAGGGGCGATCGAGGCAGCAGCCACTGCAGGCACCTGCTGACGGTCCAGCAGTGAGTGCAAGCGGTGGCTCTGGCACTGGCAGCGGGTGCAAGTGGGGCTGGTGCTGGCAGCAGGTGCAAGTGTCAGGCGGGATGGCAGCATGAGGAAGCAATGAATTTTCAGTAACTATGAGAGGCTCGCCCCAATGACAGCTACCGATGCCCCACTTTGGTCTGGCGCTTCCACTCACCTGCTCCACCATCCCACCGCACCCAACGCCCGCCATGTTCTGTGCTCTGCCACCTGCTGCCCCCTGGTGGTCAGCACATGTCATAGCGACCAGTTTTTCAGTTGTTCTGCTGTTCGGTCTATTTGCATGGTAGCCTTTTACTATATAGGATTATGATATGCACATAAAAAAAATCAAAGTACTGGATTTTGAATCCTGGTAAATATCACTTAATAAACTGAATGACTTTGGACTACTTATTTAATCCTGGGATTATTTTCTTCATCTCTAAATATGATAATAGCAACCTCATATGTATGTGAGTCATTAGTATTATTGAGATGAATACACATAAAGTGCTTAGGACACTGACTTGTTTGAGAGTGAAAGTGTTAGCTGTGCTGGCGTTAAACCTTGGTTCTTGTGTTCAGCAAAGAATGAATTCAGAGCCAAGAAGTCTAATGCAAGAAGTTTATTTATCCTTTTAGAAAGAACATCACAGAGGCAGAAGAAATGAGCCAGCTGGGTTGTGTGGACTCAGAAACAAGTAGATGCACAAAAACAAAACAACAACAAAAACACACACACACATCAACAACAACAACCCTTGAAGCTTAGGAGAAAGAAAGTAAAGAATATATGACTAAGGAAAGAGAGGGGAAAGGTGTTGTGTTCGAGGGAGAGAGGACACTGGGTCCCTTGTCTTCAGGGTTTTTATCTATTTTTTAAAGGCAGGGATTTTAGGAGAGGTTTCTGGGAAGGATGTAAATAGAATATTTATCAGCTTTCCAGGTGTGTCCTTTCAGGGCCGTGGTCTCTACTAATTAGTTAGCACTAGGGTAGAGGGTCATTGGTCATTGCATTGAGTCCTGTTGTCAGCCATGCATTGCTTCATCTGGTTTTGCTGATTTTCTGGGCCTGGTGATGAAACACAACTGAGGCCTAGCTGTTACCTCTAGTTTAACCAAAATTCTGTCTCTTTGACAGGTAAGAACCTTATTTGTTCTGATCAGAACCTTATTTTCCTAAAGGCTTTGTGCTTAATGGAGTGGTTGTATAAGAAAGAAGGGAGCAGGTGCCGGGGTTCTTGTCCCAGCATCAAGAAGGGTTCAGGAATCTGGAGAAGGCTGTGCATAGATTAAACAGGAATCCGGAGACTAATAAAGAGTCTGGAGACGAGATATAATTTTGAAAGGCATTTGGGGGTCAGAGGAGCTTAGCTAAAGGAGCTAAGTTCTAAGGTCTTAAAGTCTAAGGTCTCTCCTTGTCCCCAGGACCCTATGCTTTTTATTAACACAACTTGTCCTGAGGCAAGGCAGAGATATACACTTCAAAGGGTCAGGGTTTGATACAGAGTCCATTGTCAGAATTGGGGAATTAGCCTATGGCTGTTCAGGTGTTTGGCCAGTAGGAGGCAATATCATGTAGATTAAGATGCCTTTTAGCTCTCTGGCAGCCAAGAAATCAATTTAATGTATCCTGTTCAGACTTGGGGAAATGCCCTCAGCTATTCCCAGATGCAGCCCTGCTGTCATGCTAGAATTGGTCTCTGGCAGCAGGTAGGTTAGGATGCTGAATGGGGCCAGTTTGAATCATCTATCCGTCTCAGTTTCCCCATTTCACTTGCCAAGGAATTTTTCTAGCTTCTTATTAGCCTGCCTGAAAAGGACAGTTTGAAGGTAGCAGGCTGGGCTTCCCTTTTATTTCCACCCATTGCTTCACTCCTAACCCTATCTCCCACCCCCATGTGCAACCATACCTCCCTGGGTCAATAAAAGCCTCCCTATTTGCATGCTAACCTAGTTCCTGGAAGAGGTTTTCCTTTCTTTATATGTTTATCAAGATTCTTTAGAAAAAGCCTTCCAAAGCTCAGATAAAATCCAGCTTCCTGTTAGAAACTCTTTTCCATTTGCTACTCCAGCAGCTACACCTGCTGTCTGCTCCCCCAAAAAAACATGTGCGGAGCTCTATGGAAGCATTTACATTTTTTAACAGTTTACTTATCTGTCTTTTCAACTTAACTCTGAGGTTCTTAAAAAGAGCATTTCTCATATTCTAATCTGTGTAACCTGGAAGTTTAGTAGAGAACTCAATACATTTTTTGTGGAATAAGGACTAAATGTGCACCTGGTCTCTGCTCTGCTGGTTTTTCTTAAGACAGGCAGCTTGCAGACAACCAATCACAAGGATGTTGCTAAGGCACAATTTTTTGAAAGAACCAATCAGAAGCCAGAAAAACATATATCTACCTCTAGACCAGTGGTTCTCAACCTTGGCTGCACATTAGAATCACCTGGGAAGCTTTTTAAAATCCTCATCCTCCCAGAAATCAGGTGATTCTAATATTCAGACAAGGTTGAGAACCGCTGCTCTAGGGTGTAGAGCAGCGGTTCTCAACCTGTGGGTCGCGTCCCCTTTGGTGGTCAGAGGACCCTTTCACGGGGGTTGCCTAAGACCATCCTGCATATCAGATATTTACATTACAATTCATTACAGTAGCAACATTACAGCTATGAAGTAGCAACGAAAATAATTTTATGGTTGGGTCACAACATGAGGAACTGTATTTAAAGGACCAGGAGGTTGAGAACCACTGAACTAGAAGACCAAGAATTTTAACTGGTAACACATTTTGGGCCCCCTTCTTGCTGCTTCTTGCTGCAGGGAGTCCATCTATCTCTCAATAAACTTTGCTTCCACTTATTGCCTTTGTCCATGAACTCATTCTTCAATTTTGTGAGACACAAACTCAGACCCGAAAATAAATTTGGCATCAAAAGTACTGAAGAGGGTTCATGTATGAGAACTTAGTTCATTGCATTTTAGTTTATTAAAGAGTAATGTCTTGAAGGAGCCAAAATTCTGCCACCCTGAAGCTTCTTTGTGGGATAATGATTTTAAGCTGTTTATTAAGAAACGAAAGACTCAGGAAAAACTTCTGATCCTACCCGCCTTTTCTGCCCCAGAGATTTAGACAGAGAACCGTGCTTCAGGAAGGATATTTAGGATGTTCCCCAATCTAATTTGAATTAAGTATGATAAGCAAGAGGTGCTTCAGAAAGGGCCTATTAGCTTGCTTCTCCTTATGTCCCATCGTTTTTGAGTTGACAACAAGGATATATTTTGCTCTTCCTCAACTACCTCTTCCTTGCCCATTGTCACTTCTGAAATCTGATACCTGGTGCTCCTCCCCCACCTTTCTCCTTTGTCCAAAATATATTATAAACTCAATGTTGCCTCACTGTCTGGAATTTTCATGCCTATGTGCATTCCCCATGCACATGTCTTTTCTTCTAGTAATCTGTCTCTGCTAATTCGGTATTAGCCTAGCCTAGAAGAAAGGAGTAAAAAATAATAATATTTTTTAGCCCACACAGTGTTCTGATATATCCAGAGATCTCTGACTTTTGGAGTTTAAATTCTGAGATTCATTTTCAGGCTGAATTTGTCAAGCTGCTGGGACCTAACCATTTTGTGTATTCCTTGATGATTTTTTGAGCTCTAATGAGATCCCATCAACCTCAGATGAAAATATCACTGTGACTGAGACAACTTTCAACCACATCCCTGTCCGTGTATATGTTCCAAGGAGGAAGTCACTAAGAAGAGGTCTGTTTTATGTCCATAGTGGTGGCTGGTGTCACGGAAGTGCTGGCAAGCAAATGCTTTGAAATTTTTTCTCTCACTGAGATAGTGTGCAAATAGATATTATAGGAGATTACATCCTAATGGAAACAATCTCAAATCAGTTGATAAACTTATAAATCATACAGTGTGCTACAAAGTGATAAATGTAGAAAATAATAGATCAAGGTAATCAAGATTGAGTATGTAGGTTACCAATTTCTCAACATACAGAATTATAGTAGAGTGGAGCACTGGGATAAAGTTCCTAATGTGTAACTTTGAGAAAATCACCCAACTGCCCTGAATCTAAAATTGTTTGATATTTATCTGTTTACTTCAGACTGGGGTCTAATTTAAGAATTCAGAACTCCAGAGAGGAAGAACAAATTAGACTAATTGTGAAATGTTACAGTCCAGAAATTAGGCAAAATTTTCAGTTGATGTGGGTAGTTGAAAGAGAGAATGAATGTAAGGTGATTGCCTTGCTTCTGATAGAATGATTGAATAGGTGAGGACAGATCTTGGGGAAAGAGAGAGAAGTGTGGGTGAAAGAATAAGCAATCAGCCAAGCACTGCAAGTTGTCGAAGAGTAGAGGGGAGAGAGGTAAGTGCCAAAGGAAGTGAGAGTCTCAAGAAAAGAGATGAATTAAAAAGTATCAAGTGGTGTAGAGATACCAAAGAGTAGTGGGTGAAAGAATAAGCAATCAGCCAAGCACTGTAAGTTGTCAAAGAGTAGAGGGGAGAGAGGTAAGTCCCAAAGGAAGTGAGGGTCTCAAGAAAAGAGATGAATTAAAAAGTACCAAAGTTCAAATTTATGCAGTTCTTCTGGCTGATATTCTCGGTAGAAAGGATAGGACATCAGCTTTCTGATGAATGCTTAGTTTTTCATTTTA
>NW_006296225.1:561880-568480 GCF_000327345.1 Myotis davidii | reverse complement strand
GGCTTTTGCTTTACTTCACAGCATTCTTCCTTGCGGCTCATGGCCATGCAGACTCCCCCTCACCCCACCCACTCCACACACACACACACACACACACACACACACACACACACACACACACAATGGATTATTACTCAGCCATAAAAAATAAAATAAAATCTTGCCATTTGTGAAAACATGGATGAATCTAGAGAGTATTATATTAACTGAAAATGAAATAAGTCATACTAAGGGCAAATACCATGTGATCTGCTAACATGTGAAATTTAAAAATCAAAACAAAAATAGACTCATAGATATAGAGAACAAACTGATATTTTCCAGAGGAAAGAGGTATGAGTGGATATGTGAAGGGGAATAAGCGGTACAAACTTACAGTTATAAAATAGTCACAGAGATGTAATGCACAGCATAGGTAATATAGCCAAGAGTATTATAATAACTTTCTATGGTGACAGATTGTTATTAGGTTTATTAGGGTGATCATTTTGTAAGTTATATAAATGCTGAATAAGTATGTTATACAGCTGAAATTCACATAATGTGGCATGTGACCTATATTTTAATTTTAAAAAGCACCCTTAATTAAAGACTATGTAGTTCAAGAAAACCATTTTGAATATTTCAAAGTTTGTTGAATTTTATGTTTCATTTATTACTGGTTTTTCTGAGAGTATAAATTTATATATAGCTCATTTTGTTACAGTAATCCCTCTCTTGTATACACCATCAATTCCCTTGGCTCCTTGCTTTACTTGTTTGTTATAACCCCAACCTGAGTAAATCTATCTTTCTGTCTACTCTGTACATCTACGTGTGCAGATAAACACAGTTGATGAAAAACAAAGAAGCATGCTAAAATTTCCCACTGTAATCAATACTATAAACTAACATGTCTCCTTAATGATTTTCAGTAATTATACTACAGTTTTCCCATCAATTGAACCTTTTTATCTCCTTAGTTGCTCAACTCTTGTCCACCAGCCTTTTTCTCAGCTGATGACTTTGTTTTTTATTTCACTGGGAGAAGGGGAAAGAAACACAAAAAACCAGAAGCAATTCAAGCAAAATCCCACAAGTTCTCACTCCATGTTGACGCAACTACTGGTATCTTCACCCATAAAGTCTCTCTTCCTGTTACCAGATGAACTAAGAATTCACACACCCGTTGTAAGTACTGCTTCCCTCTGTGCACTTGGTCCCATTTCCTGTGGATTCTCAAGGGCTTTACTCCAGTAGTTCTCTCCTTTCACTTCTGCATTATCAATTTCTCCATCTCTACTGGATCATTCCCATTAACATACAAATATATTTCCTTCTCATGCATTGTAAAAAACAAATAGCAAACATAATGCAATAAAACTTTCCTGACATCATTTTCCTGTCAGCTTACTCCCTAGTTAGTGTTCAGTACTTGCTGTCTCTATTTTCTCTCACTCCATTCTCTTTTATATTTACTCCAATCAGTCCAAATTTTTCATTCATGAATTATGAGCTTAATAATGACCTCTACATTGTTAAATTCAATTAGTCACTTTTTCTTCCTTGAAATCATTCTTCACTTGGCACTAGGTCATCACATAATCATAAACTCCTACCTCTTGGGCAACTTGTTCTAAATCTCAATGGCTGCATCCACCTCTAACTCTTCACAGTGTGCTTTCAGTCTCAGTACTTGGACTTCTCTGTTTGCGTTCACTTCTCTGGTGAGGGTCCCTAGTATTGAGGTTTGCATGGCCCGTATGCTGAAAACCTCATCTCACATCTCTGGCCTGGATTTCCTCAAGTTCAGATAACTGCCTACTTGACTACATTTGGATGCATAAAGGCGTCTGAAATTTAAATTTCTGATTTTTTACATGAAATAATCGCTAGTCATAGGTCATCTCATTTTAGTAAATGGAAAACTCCAAAATTCCTCTTGTTGGCTTGGGTCAAAAGAACATCAAAGTCAAGTGTAATCACTTTATTTCTGTTATGTACCAGTGCATTATCAGATCATTTTGGCTGTGTCTTTAAAATATTTGGAAAATTCAGCCATTTCTTTTCTTTTTTCAATCCTCACCAGAGGACATGTCCACTGATTTTTAAAGAGAGAGAGAGAGAGAGAGAGAGAGAGAGAGAGAGAGAGAGAGAGAGAAAGAAAGAAAGAAAGATCAATGTGAGAGAGAAACATTAATCAGCTGCCTCCTACACACAACTTGACCAGGGCCAGCCATCCAACCTGAAATCTAGGTATGAACCCCAAGCGGGAATTAAATCAATGTAGAAGAAGATACTCCAACCAACTAAGCCACACTGGCCAGGGTTCATCATTTCTTAACACCCCCACTGTTAATACCCTCTATGATATGCCATCATTTTTCACATAGCATCCTAATTGTCCTCCCTCGTTTTCCTCTTTCCTCTTCGATACTATGTTTAACACACCAAACAAGATGGTCTTTTTTTTTAGTTATTGTTGTTGTTGGGATATTTTAACTAGTGTTGAGCCTATTATTTTCCATTGCTTCTTCAGAGAGAGTAGAAAGGAGGGAGGGGATCAGAGAGAGAGATGTGAAAGAGATACATTGACTGCTCGCCTCCCACGCGCTCCCAGACTGGGGACAGGGATTGAACCTGCAACCAATCCAGGTAGGTGCCCTTGACCAAGAATCAAACCCATGAGTCTTCCTTCGGTGCACAGGCTGATGATCTAACCACTGAACTCCACCAGCCAGGGCAAGATGATCTTTTTAAAAATGGAAGACAGAACAAGTGACTCCTTTGCTCAGAATCTTCCATCTCAGGCAGGATCTTCTCATCTCAGGCAGACTATAAGCTAAATCTGTACAATGACTGTAAGCCAGTTCCTTCTGTAATGGCCTATTATGTCACATACACTATCTAGGCTACTATTTATTTCTACTTTCAGTTCATATTATGCTTGCTTTCTACACTCCAACTACTCCGAACTATTTGATGTTTCTCAAATTCCAATCTCAGGGACTTTGCTGTTCCTTTATCTTTAGTAACCCACTCCTTTTCCCTCAGATACCTCCTCAAACATCATTTTCTCATGAAGGCCTTTCATCAGCACTCTATTTAAAATTTTATCTGACCTGTCCTGCACCTACCACTGTGCCCGATCTGTTCTTTTCTTTAAATAAGGTCAAGCTTAATCCCATTTGATTGCTTCATAGAATTTAATTCTCTAGGAGATTACCTTGTCCCCTTTATTCATTCATTGGTTTTTATTATTTGCACACCTTGGCATTTCTTTACAAAAGAATAGCTAACACATAGTTTTATCTATTCTTCTTTAACTAGTCTGTAACTAAAAGAAAATGTCAGATTAATTAGCAAACTTACCTGTTCTCATCAATATCCCCATCTGCAAGTGAGAAAAACCAAACAAGTCATTCAACTAACAGTAGACAAAAATTATTAATAAAGATATCATTGCTGGAAATTTCCCTCAAGTTTCTTTTGCAAGTGGGCCACACTAATGGGCAAATTTTAAATAGTGACTGAGTTGTTACTATAATAATGTCAAAAATTGGGATACTGTTGGAAATGGAACCCTGGTAGCCTTGGGCGGAATGGCTCAGTTGGGTGGGTATCATCCCATGCACCAAGAGGTCACTTGGTCAAGGCACATGCCCAGGTTGCCAATTCAATCCCCAGTAGGGGGTGTTCAGTAGGCAGCTGATCAGTAATTCTCATCATTGACATTTCTATCTCTCTCTCCTTCTCCCTTCCTTTCTGAAATCAATAAAACTATATTTAGAAAAAAGAAACAAATGGAACCCTGGTAGTATACTCTGGTATTGTGGTCTCCATTCAAGGGAAACCTGTGCCCATTAGTTCTCTTATCTATTTCAAAAGAGCAAGCAAGGACATTTCTAAACAGTAAGGCTTTATGCAGGAGATTTAAGGTGCCATATACTACTCCGTTAGTGCACTTACGCATTTCTAACATTTTGGAAAGAGAAAATTTATCCTATATTGTTAGAAGAAAAACATAGATTTAACCTGTCTCTCTTCATGAGATTTCACTGTGAAAAAGAGTTAAAAAAAAGCACGTTGCCTTAGAGAATGAGGAATATTCCTTGTTCACAGACAGAACTCCAACACTAGTTAAATGATTCATTTTCCCAGTAATAATAAATATCACCTAGAGGGCACTTAAAATGTGTCAGACATGGCCAGCCAGCGTGGCTCAGTGGTTGAGTGTCAACCTATGAACTAGGGGGGTCACAGTTGGAGTCCTGGTCAGGGCACATGCCCGGTTGCAGGGTAGCTGATAGATAATTCTCTTTCATCAGTGATGTTTCCATCGCTCTCTCCCTCTTCCTTCCTCTCTGAAATAAAGGTGTCAGACCTTACTTTAGGAGATAATACATCTTAGAATATCTTTTAAAAACAAGATAAAAGGGAAAAAAAGAGAAAAGAACACAGACAACAGTATGGTGATGGCTGGGGAGCATTGGCATAGGATGGAGGGAAGTGAAAGTGGCGATTAAAAATAAAGAAAAAAGAACTAAATGATCATATGTATATAAATATATGTGTGTATGCGTGCACACATGTGTGTAAGAATGTATATACATATATTTTCTCACAACTTTATGATGTATATAGTAATATTACTTTGTGATTTTCAGGGAAGAAAAATGAGGAAATCAGTTATGTGGATTCCCAAGATCACATGGCTAGAAAGTGACAAAGTTGGAAATTAAACCCTAAACAGGCCAGCTTTGAAGTCTGTACTATCAATTACTTAATGACACTGAAGGCTACTGTCCCCTGCCTTAAGATTGTGGGGAGAGGAGGGACAAACACAGAACAGTTCATTAGCCAAACAACCTAGGGCAAGGTTCGAAGTGCCTGGGCCTGTTCCAGAGTGCCACAGTTCCATTGTGGTAATATATTAGTGAATCATGTAGATCATTACCAGTTAGTTATTTTTAATTGTTCACCATATAACCCATCAACACCTTCACCGGGAACATATTTCTGATGTACCTCAATAGTGTAAACAACATTTAACACTCGGCAAAATAACCACCTCAAAGTATACATGTTGGGGGAGGCTCAGGAGGGTGAGCTGCACAAATACCCAATGTATGAAGAAGGTGCTCGGTTATTGCAGAACTCACCAGACTCTGGGGAGGCATAAGGCCCAGGAGCCAGAAGATTTCCTCTGTGCTCTGAGCATTTCAACTTGGACTTGAGCAGAAGCTGCCTGGCAGCCTAAGGGAAGTGGTGGGAAGAAAGCCACAGAGTGGTGGCTGGTGGACTTAAAACATTTTAGTTCAATCACGGAAGCTCTTTGCCACCAAATGCCAGGAAATCACCCAATATTGTTGATTTTACCGCACAATTTATAACTGCCTTCTAGACTTTAATTTTTTTCCACATTTTGGCATGCCTTTTCAAGTTTTTTTAAAAAATATATATGTTATTAAAAAGCATGACTTGTGCCGCAATTTATAACTGCCTTCTAGACTTTAATTTTTTCCCACATTTTGGCATGCCTTTTCAAGTTTTTATAAAATATATATATATGTTATTAAAAAGCATGACTTGTGCCTCCATCATCTAGCACCTGCTCAATGGTTCATTCAGCCTCATTTCTGGCTACACATTCCCACCACTCCCTCACCTCTATAGAAGCATTCTCCACTTCAAAGACATGGAACGACTTTCAAAACCCCAGTACTTCCAGCTATCTCTGATTTTGTCTTGCCCCACGGCCTTGCCTGATCTACCCATTTTGCTCTTTCAAGTTTCTCTTTAGATACTTCATAACTGATTCTAATTGCCTTTTAGATTATGAACTCTGTGAGAGGCAATGCATTGTTTCCTGTGACTGTCACAAATTACCACAGACTTGGTGGTTTACAACAACAGAAATGTATTCTCTCACAGTTCTGGAGACCAGAAGACAGCAATCAGTTTCCCTTGGATGAAATCAAAATGTCAGAAGGGATGAACTCCCTCAGGGGTCCCTAGAGGAGTATCTTTTTCATTCCCTCTCCCACACTCCCCTCTCCTTCTGAAGGCTGCCTCTTTCCTTGGCTCATGGTTCTGCATAACAGCATTTTTTTTTATACCTGCTTCATGGTCACACTGCCTTCTTCTCTCAAATCTGCCTCTCCCTTTTCTATAAGGACACCTGTGATCATAGTTAGAGTCCACCCAGATAATCCAAGGTAATCTCCCCTGCTCAAGATCCTTAACTTCATCACATCTGCAAAGTCTCTTTGCCAGGTTCCATGGGCTAGGATTTGGATATCCTCCTGTGCCATTATTCAGCCTATCACAGCCAAGACGGTAGCTTCTCTTCATTACTATATCGCCAACAGCTAGAGTTGGGTCTCTTGTATAATAAAGTCTCAGTAACATTAAAAAAAAAAGTGGAGTCTAATCTTGGTAGACATTAGTCTAGATAGGAATGTCCTCCCTGGACCGGTTGGTATTCACTTTTTTCTTTTGATTAGGGCTGGAATTATTTCTAATGGTATTTCTAAAATTCTCAGTTCTTCTTTTTCCCTAGACTCTAGGCTAGGGTATCACTATTAAATAAAAATATAATCCTTTTGGGAAAGCCTAAGT
>NW_006296225.1:559301-561789 GCF_000327345.1 Myotis davidii | reverse complement strand
AGCCTGCAGCCTGAGGGTGGGTGAGGCAGGGCCTGTGGGAAAGCAGGGCCAGGGAGAGGCCTGTTTGCTTTTTCATTTTAAGAGAAGTTTAGAGCTGGGAGGTGTTTAGCTTCAGAAGATTATTATCTTCTGCTTTAAGTGGGATGAGTCATCTGTGACCATGGCATTGAAAAAACAGAACAACAGAAGCAAAAATAAAAAGTTTAAGTGAAGCCGAAGCCGGTTTGGCTCGGTGGATGGAGCGTCGGCCTGCGGACTGGTGGGTCCCGGGTTCGATTCCGGTCAAGGGCATGCACCTAGGTTGCAGGCTCCTCCCTGGCCTGGGCCCTGGTCGGGGTATGTGCAGGAGGCAACCAATCAATGTGTTTCTCTCACATCGATGTTTCTCTCTGTCTTTCACTGTCTCTTCCACTCTCCCTAAAAACCAATGGAAAAATATCCTCTGGTGAGGATTAACAACAACAACAACAAAAACTCAAGTTCCTTATAAAAGTAGAATTCTGAGAGGAGGCAGGGCGGGCTTCTCTTTCATTTATCAGTTTCTTGAAAACAGGAGGGGTTTTTTGTTTGTGCATTTAAATTTCTGAAGAAGATGAGGTGTCTGCATATGAAGAATAACTGTTTTACTCTAGCACCGTTTTCTCTCAGGGAACATCTGCTGAATCTGTTGGAGGGTGCGTCTGAGTGAGAGATCCCTCCCCCAAGTAAAGCCCTAAAGAGCCAACTCTATCAGACAAGCACACACTCCATTTTGTCTCTTGAAATGATGTCACTCTTCTCTTCCAAGCTGAGGCCTCAGATTCTCAAGAGGCCTTGACCTCCTGTGAGTCCTCAGGAGGTGACTCACTCTAGTGAACCCCACCCCACTATTATGTCAATGACAGGTCCCAGCAAAACTCTGCAGTCTCTCCGACTTCTGAGACCTGGAGAGATGTGTTCCAAGTATTTCTGTATGAATCAGGAACATCACTATGAAACTGTGTCATCCAAAGTGAAGCTTAATATTCTTTTTAACTAAGCTTCTAAAACATGAAGTTACATTTTTCTGATCCTGGCAGAATCTCCAAAATTATGCTGCCTTGTAATTAAACTCCCTTCTTTCACCAAAGTGTCTGACCCTATTCAATGATCATTATTTGTCAGCTTTTGTCTTGGGCTTTAAATTCTATGCTTTTAAGAGACCTGAAGGTTAGAGAGTGTATGTCTTCCTTTTTAAACCCTTCTCCTAAACTTATGAGGGGTGGGGTCAGTACAACAAGATGACATATGAGTTGGCCTTTCAGCTGTAAACAGTTTTAATATCAGAAACCATCTGCTCTTTCATTCTCCTTATCCTAAGGTTAAGATGCACGGTGTCTATTTAGAGGTTTAACTGCATTTTATAACTTTTAAACCTTTGTTCTATGAATGAAATACCAACTTTAAAGATAGATAGATAGATAGATAGATAGATAGATAGATAGATAGATAGATAGATATAGATATAGATAGAAGTATATCTAGGTCTAGATCTAGATAAAATTAGATGATATAGATGTAGATAGATATAGATATATTAAATCTCAAACAGAATTGGCAGTGAGATTAAATTGTGATTACATAGATATAGATATAGATAAGATATAGATAGATAGATATAGATATATTAAATCTCAAGCGAAAGAATTGGCAGTGAGAGTAAATTGTGATTATTTGGCGAGTAGGAGACATTATATCTGGGCTAGAGCTCAATCAATATTTTGGAATTGGAGATGGGCTAAGTGACTTGGAAGCTTCATACTTTGCCGAGAATAATTTAAGTGAAACGCCTCACTTGAATATATTTAAGTACAAAGGCTGTTAGAAAACATTGACTTTTAAGTCTAGCTGAGATTAGAAGTAATATAGATTAACATATTGACTAAATCTGATTTCTTTATAGTAGATCAAAAGGCTGACTTGTCTTCAGTGAAGATTTTTTTAAACATTTCTTTAAGGATTATTAAGGATTTTGTCTCTCGACAACAATGATGTCACTCTTTATTAAGGATTAATGTGAAAGTGATCTTTTCCTTCTTTTGCCAAATAATGGTTTTCGATGGTTTAGTCCCACAATTGTTACATAATAGTTATTATTTAACAATGATGTCACTCTTTATTAAGGATTAATGTAAAAATGATCTTTTCCTTCTTTTGCGAAATAATGGTTTTCAATTGTGGGTTTAGTCCAACAATTGTTACATAATAGTTATTATTTCTAGATAATGAGCACCCACAAATATAACTCACTGAAAAAATAGCTCTTTTTAGAAAAAGTTCTCCCAAATAATCAGATAATTTTCAAGTAAATCTAGAGAGATTTTTCAAAGTTTGATTTTTTTCAATCAAACTATGAAGCCACAATAAGAATAAATACAAGAGCACCCAAACTATTTATTGTGAAGATACTAATCTATATAATTAGTAGGAAAACAAATAAGATATTAATTATGATAAATATCATTTCCAC
>NW_006296225.1:558568-559004 GCF_000327345.1 Myotis davidii | reverse complement strand
ATCCAATAAGCCAAGTTTTAATACCTCTCTTAAAGTGTTTTAGAAAAATGTCTCAACCTGGGCTGGCTCCCCTTAGGTTGCCTGCAGGCACCTAGGACCCGGACTGGCTCCCCTCTGGCCCGGCTTTGTCAGGAAGGACGTCCAGAATGACATCCAGAAGACATCCGGTCTAAGTAGCATATTACCCTTTTATTATTATCGATACTGTTTGTTTTATCTGTTACATTGCACACATTTTTTCCATGAATTCCAGGACTTGTCTTTGTTTCGTTTTCTTTTTTAGTGGTGCAATTGTTTTTTTTGCTTTCCATGTTGAATGGGTGAGTAAATTGGTAAATGAAATGAATAAAGGAAAGAATAATCACAAATATTTTAATTGCAAGGCCATCTTCCAAGTAGTAGTTCGGTTTTCACTATGACCATAACCTTTTAGTAA
>NW_006296225.1:549929-558479 GCF_000327345.1 Myotis davidii | reverse complement strand
GGCACAAACTACGTTATATGCACACACACTCACACACATGCACACACACACACTCACACACACTCACACACATGCACACACACACTCACACACATGCACACACACACATGCTCACACACACTCACACACATGCACACACACACACTCACACAATTTTTACCAAGGCTTCTGCCTATAACCCTTAGTGACTCTCGACAGGGCCACGGCACCTTTTGGGACTTGGCTTTCTCACTTGTAAAATGAGTATAGAAGCTGGTCAGTATTTTTCAAATTAAGATTTACAGATCTATTTCTAAGTGCCCACCGGTCCTCCAGAAAAATTTTTAAGTATTTTATTTTCAAAATTGTGATAATCTACGCATACCTGCAGATTACAATTATTGTATAACTGAGACATTGCCATGAAGCCAGAACCTAAATGAGAGGTGGCAGCAAAAATGAGTCCAAGAATCTTTGTAGTCTTCCAAAGTATCCTTGATAATCCTCAAGTGTTTAAATTTGAGAAACATTTCTTACATTCTTTTCAGCACTTAATATTTATTTTAAAATATGATATTCACTTGCCTTAGATGAAGCTGCCAGCAGAGGGCAGAGCATCGCAAAAGAACCACAATTTTTCTCTCTTATTTTTGGGTTCTCAGTTCCTATAAGCATTTCAGAAGAAGAAAACCAATTTAGAAGGCTGTAAGTTATGTGATGTCTAAAGCAAAGCTTGCAATAATGATTGCTAAATAAAACCGACAACATCCGGAAGTGCTGGCTGAAATTTCTGCAAAATAATGGTGATAAGGAGTGCTCGTTGGCAGGGTAGGGGGAAGGGATGTCATGAACTCAGGAAAACATAAGCCAAACAATAAAAGATATTTGCAACATCAATGATACTGAAGCAAAGAATGTTAAGAGATTCAAGGAAATACACTCCACAAGCACACCAAGGCATTCCAGTAAACCTTGGAAACTTGAGCTTATGCAAAAAGGAGGTTATATAAGCAAATGGACTGAACAATAAATAAGAGAAAACTATGAAAAACAAGTGATTGGTGGTTGAGTAGGTTTAGAATATATATATTCCAAAGGAGAAAATGATTCATCATATTTGGACTAATCAATTGAAATAACTACCGACAAGGAAGTAAGAGGTAAAACTAAAGGCTGATATGTATTGGGCTTCCCACACGTTTGTTTGTAAGTAAAATAATCTACTAATAAAAATAGTAGGTTCAAACTCTGTTTCTATTAACATATAGTTAGTGGATACACAAATAGTTAATGGATCTACAAATTTGTTAAGATCACTAAGAAAAGCAGTATTCAAAAATTGTCAAATACAGTATTTATTATTTTTAAATCAACATAACTGGGTACCAAACTATTTAATTACTATTGATGTTGCTTTCCTGATCTGATTTTTTCCTGAGTTTTATTTAATTTGGTCCGATAACACAATCATGAGTTTGTTTTCAAAATATATAATGCTAAAAATGTTTCATTAAACTATTATAACTAAATAAAACTCCGTAACTGAATAAGCATTTTATTTTAAAACATATCATATCCTTCAGTTCATTTCTTTCTTATTAACATATATGTTTTATTTCTGTACACCACATATATAGTGGGGAGAGACTGCTAATTAAAAATGAAAGTGGGACTTTAATTTTAAAAAGCAATAATATTTCTTTATAAAGAGTATTTTTAAATACTGAATAAGACTCTTTATAGCCCCCTATGTATTCATTCCTGATCAAACACAGCCAAAATAGAAACAAAATCCAGATAAAAACAAAAACTGGACATTTAAGTTGGATCTGTCCCTTCCTCAATTTCCAATAATGGGAAAATAACCAGCTTAGACAACTTTGTAGAAAAAATACAACTGACCTAGAGTTCAAAGACAAACAGCAAAACAGTCCATATTTTACTATGACGCTAACACAAATAAAGGGGAAAGCACACATCTCTCTCACGGCTGTCATACATAGTCCATGGGATTAAAAGCAACAGCTGGCTTTGCCTTCCTGAAACCATATTCATGAACACGCAGGCCTAACCATGACTTATGGTTTTCTCATGCACTGAGTTGAAGGTATATGGAGAGAAGGGCCTATCATTTCTGTGCTGGGACCTCTAGCTGCCTGAGTCTTGTTACATCTACAGCATACGCTTGCATATTCTCCCTCAGCTCAGACCCATGTCTCAACCCATCAACTCATTGGTATTTTGTTTTTGCCATATATGTGTGCCACCTCTACTATTACTTTTATTTCTTTAGTAATTAACTATTTTAAAATTAAATACATTTATTCTTTTTTAAAATACATTTTTATTCATTTCAGAGAGGACGGAAGAGGTAGAGAGAGATGGAAACATCAATGATGAGAGAGAATCATTTATATATATAATAAATAGGAAACCAATATCACCAGCCATAAATGTAATGAACACAGAATGCCAATAAGTGCTATTCAAATATTCTTGCCTATCAATGCCTTGAGCCTGAGGCCTCATATCCTGTTTTAAAAGGGGTACAAATAAGTGTAAAGAATTTTAAGAACTTGAAATAATCAAAATTAGACTTCTTGATGGTTTTGACTCATGACATTTCAGACACTTTACACAGAAAAATAGGAATTTAAGATCAAGCCCTGAGATGACTCAGTTTAGCCTATCAGGCCTCTCCACGATGGGGGTGGGGTTGTCTGTTCAATCCTTGCTACAGGAGGCATAACAGGTTTCTGCTGGAAAGACTGTGCTTTGCATGTGTTCTGATCATGCCTCTCCCAATGTGTTCTTCTCCCACCAAGGTCACTCCTAGTCCACTGGTTATCAATGCACACTAGTTACCATGTAAGAGTCAGAACAACTGAGGGGTATACACTGAGAGGATTTGGCAAAAATGTGAAGTTTGACATTTGCTGTTTCCAAGTTTACTTACCTTCAATACTAGACTAAAATCAGAATTGTGTTTATTTTGTTTTCTCCTCAGTGTTATCAACCATCAAACGTTTAAAATCTATTTTTGTTTGCCTCCGAAGTCTGCCACTGAACAAACTGAAATTCCTTTTCTGGAAACAAATTATAAAAATGACAAAATAAATTGTGCTTAAATCCCATCGGGACTTTAGTCAATTAACACCACTTGGCTGAACATAATTCATTTTATTTTCCAAATTTAACTCAAAAGCATATCCTCTTCCTTTTTTTTCTTTGATAAGAAGTTTACTTATTTTCGATGACAATTTTGTTCCCTTTTTTATTAGTAGTAACTCACCCCCCCCTTTTTTTTTTCATTTCTTTATTCCCCTCTGGTCCTTATCAGTGTTTCGTATTTAAAAACTAAATAAATACTTCCTGGATCAGTTTAGGGAATGAATAAATAGAAAGTGATTATATTTAAACAACTCTCTCTTACAGTGTTCAGAAATAGTATATTGATTTTTTGGAAATAAAATATCTATCATTTCTTGTATAACAATATATTCAAACTCTAATAAAATGGGTTCTGAACATATGATATTTAGGAGGTTAACTTTCTACTTTAAAATCTAGTGTGTAGAATTGTTACATACATGACAGTGTTCAGTATATAAAGGTAGCTCCCTCTAAAAAGAATAAAAAAATTATACTTTTATCTTTATTTCATTTAATAGAATATATATTACCCCTCAGAGAAATTACATCACCAAATATTTATTTTTCATAAATTGAAACCACCATATATATGCCATATAATAGCAAGTTACATTTAGATGTAGAAACTAAATCTTTTAGAATTGTTTCATTATAGCAGAACTAAAAAAATCTTAAAACGTTTATTTTTTCTTTACTAGCTATAATTTATTACTGAGTAAGATATGAATCAAAGTTAATCATTCCCGATAGTTTTTATTGTTTTAAAAACATGTTGAAGTGGTGAATTATTGTCACATTGGAATTTTAATGAAGTACACATGTTCTAGTTTATAATTTATTTATTCAGCAAATATTTACCCTGCCCTTATATGTTGGGCACTTCAAGTATATCATGATTATTTCTGTTTTCGTTCATCCTGTTTAGTTGGGGACATTTTGGTTTCAAGTAAAAGAAACGCATTACAGCCAACTAAATAATAAAGCAGCTAGAGGAGAAGGAATGTGGGAGTGGGATTATTAAAATACCAAGAATGGCCCATAGAAAGCCAGGGCAGGAATCATATAGAGCAAGAAGAGCTCATGGAAACACCAAAGGCAATGCCCCTGGGAGCCCACTTCTTTCCCCCAAAAGAAGGTTCCTCTTCTGTGCTCTGGACTCTGATTTAAATATTGAATAAATGACAGCAACACCCTTCACTTCATAGAAAAACTTCATTATATGCTTTGGCTTCTTCTCTTGATGCTGCCTCATTTTCTCAGTTACCCGAATTTTTCAAAGAGGAATCCTAGTGCTGAGTTTACTTTTCCAAATGAGGCTAAACCAGGAGAGGCTGCCCCTAGACAGCTTTCATAATAAGAGCTTCTTTGCTCAACAGGGCCTGGGCTGAGCAGGGTCTCTGAAGGGTGAGTAGGTTTTCTTGGTCATTTCTTTCCAAAGCTTATATTTTGTTGAGGTAGACGAGAATATTATCCAAAGCCTTCTTTGCGTAGTCAGAGGTAGAGCCTTAAGTTTACCTATCATTTTTTAAAATAACATGTTGACATATTTTTTCCTATGTCATTTTCCAAGTAAAAATTTTAGCAGGCTATAGACTGAATTCTATTTTTAAAGATATTTTTAACACTTCATTTACAGAATTTTCTAACTATTTTTAAGGTTTTATTTCAGCTCTGTGTCTCTATCTTCATAATACCGTTGTGCTGACATTTTCCTTTCTGTTTTGCTCTGATTAAGATGGGGAGAAAAAACCACATTTATTCTTGGTAAAAGAAACCAGGCAATAAACCATGGTTTTTGTATCTGGGAGAAATATTTAAAACATAAAAGTTATTCATCAGTAGAAAATTTTGAAAAATTCCATGCAGTTTCTTTTTAAAATTATTTCCTTTTTTCCTTTTAATTCCTCCTTTATTGTTCCCGCCACAGTCCCTATTTGATATCATTTTTGTTATTCTGTATTTGGAGGTTGGTTTTGACTTCCAGTTGGAAATAAAAATATGGATTATTTATGAATATATTTCAACTGTCTAATATATAACCTTTCTCTAGTTCTTATTTTATTTAATGACACATCATCTCTTGTCTTTCATTAATTAGGCTGATTCTTTGTCTAACTCAGATAGATTGATTTCATTTGCCTTCCATTTTGTATACTTCTGCTCTTTCAATATTTCCTTTTGCTGAGTTCCTATTATCACTGTGGTTAGCTGATTATTGAGGGGAAAGGAAGCAAAGTGGGAGATACCCTTGAGCTTATTTAGCTAAGCGGAGATCTGTTTGCTTCATCAGGAAGCCACATCTTCACACCCCAAGGAATTGCAGCATTGTCTCTCCAAGAGGATTAACACCCCACTGTTCCCCCTCCTGCACCTTACAGGGAGCAGAGGAAGGTAAGCACATGCTTAATGAAGTCAATATGGCTCAGAGGGAGGCCCTTGACCCTAGGGGCCTGACAGTCTAACCTGGGGAAAAGATCATTGGCCAGTGGGTGGACCCCATCAGAGGCTCAGAAGTAAAGTTTAGGAGGCTGATTGGTTATTTTGAAAAGTTTCTGGTTTCTATCAAGCCTGAGAATTCATAATTCCAGGTGAATAAAGAAGCTCTCTCTTGCTCATACTCATACTTGCCCAGTTCCTTCGTGTTCTCTCCCCGCTGCCCCTGGGAACGCATGACAATGGGGGTCTAGTGGCCACCTGGAGCCCACAGAACACCACCCAGGCTCCAAAGGACTATGAAGCAGAAACTCTGGGCATTAGCCTGTGCTTTGGCCCTGCTGAAGACACGACTGAACTTTTTCCA
The DNA here is from genome assembly GCF_000327345.1 of Myotis davidii. Lineage (NCBI taxonomy): Eukaryota > Metazoa > Chordata > Mammalia > Chiroptera > Vespertilionidae > Myotis > Myotis davidii. The sequence continues at coordinate 552,547 of NW_006296225.1, read as the reverse complement.
TGGTGGGGTGGAGAGACGTGGGACATTGGAAAGCCAGGAGAACTCTTCTGATATTGCTTTGCAAATAAACCATGACACATCACAATCTCCTGTGTGAGGATCCTTGAAATGCTTTTCTCATGAATCCCATGGAAGAGCCAGCTTCCCACTGACAACACTATTAAGCTCTTTAGATGAAGGCTTAATGGAAGTAGTTAAGCTTTGTCTGTTTTACAAATGCAGACATTTAGCTCAATACATCACCTCTTAAGGATGGTCCGGTGACAGGCATACATACCTCCTGGAAAAGGTATGTTTTTATTTTCAGTTTGTTGTCCTTTCTTTTCCAACATTAAATATGAAAAACTTTAAACATACAGAAATATTTAAAGAATATTCATATATATACCACCTAGATTTAACAATAAACATCTCAAACACATGCTTCATTAGCTCTCTATTCATCTACTCTTTCTCTATTGATTCATCAATCCAACTGACTTTTTGATGCATTTCAAAATATCAGGCTTTATTACATTCCAGCCCTAAACATTTTAGCATGAATTTCACTAAATAGGAAAGAGTAGTTATTTTTGTTTTTGCTTCCTTTGAAGTAAAATTTATATACAATGAAATGCATAAGTCTTAAATATATTATCCACTGAGTTCTGACAAATCCATAGACCTGGGCAACCAAAATCCTATTCCTATTAAGATACAGAATATTACTATCACTCCCTAAAAGGTCTCTTATGTTCCTTTTCTAGTAAATACCAGCCCTGTGGCCACAGAAGCAACCTTTTTCTGATTTTTTCAACAATAGATTTGTATTTATAGCGTTAAGAAATCTTTTATATGCTCAGTTTTCAACATTAGTCAAAGCATTATTTGACAAGAATCTGCTAAATTACAGTAATAAGAATAATGTTATAGCATTCAAAAGTCTAAAAGCATTTCAAATGTCATACACTATATGATTTGACCCTCCCAGCAACCTTATTTTACAGATAAAGAATCTTAAAATGTTTAAGATAAGAAAACCTATTTCAATGCATTCAATATTCAATCCCAGATTTGCAAACTCTGGGGCAAATGTTCTTTGTTATTATTTCATATAGTGCAGTTGTTCAAATTTTACTGTATTATGAAATGAGAATGCCAAAAGTTAATATTTATTCATCTCCCTTAAATGACTTTAGCCACTGCCTAATCATACTGAACAGTGAAGCCCATCACTTGACAAACAAATCTATTTGTTTTACAGCACATTACTATTAAAATAAACAGAAAAAAGGGGGACATTTGACAATTGAGGGCATTTTTCAAAAAGAAAAACAGGCTAATATACAAAAGAAGAAAATCAAAAGTGAGAGATAAGGCATGTAGCAGGAAAAAGCTTTTCCAATCTATAATCAATATATTCATTTCTATAAAAAAATCTGAATAACATCAGTAAAACAAGAACAAGACAAAATGAACAGAAAACAAGAAAAAAAAACCCACATCTTGAAAAATAAATATGTGGTAGCATAAGTAAACATTTTAATAGAAATATTAGAATACAAAGGCACATAAACCTCATAAATGTAGATGCAGTAAAAAAGATAACTAGAGAATAGGAGATAAAGACAAGATAACTGGGAGATCTGAATTCAGGAGTTTCAGGATCTGAATAAAAGCCACTACAAGAAAAAAAAATGGATGGAGAATGGAGATATATTTGTTTGCTGGGGCTGCACAAAGTACCGCAGACTGGGTGGCTCACACAGCAGAAACTAATTTTCTCACAGTTATGAAGGTCTAGGTGTGAAATAAAGGTATTGGCAGATCTGGTTTCTTCTGCAGCTTCTCTGCCTGCCTGGTAAACGGTTGTCTTTCGTCTGTGTCTTCATAAAGTCTTCCCTTTGTACCTGTGTGTCCTAATCTTTTCTTTTTATAAGATCGCCAGTCGTATTGGATCACGGCCTATCTTAAAAAACGTCATTAAGCTTAATTTCCTCTTTGAAGACCCTATCTCCAAAGATAGTCACATTCTGAGGTCTTAAAGGTTAAGACTATAAAATATGAATTCTAGCTTCCATTATGTTCCCTCTAGACATAGAGCTCAATTCCCTTCATTCCTCACTCACCCTTTTCTGGTTAACGCAGTTGATTCTTCACCCCGTTTATGCAATCACCGTGAGAAACCCAGGACTCCCCATGCTCCACACACTTCAGACTCACACACTCAGAGCTCTGCGTGTTCCCTCATCTTACCACACCTCCATTCTTCTCCCTCCTGTATCTCTCGCTTGTTTCCTCCAGAAATCAGGGCTGATCACTAGCAAAACCTCTTTACCTCAAACCTCAAACTCTATTCTAAAAGTTCATTTTCTTGCTCAAACTAAAACCTCTGAAGCTTCTTTGTAGATCTTTGTCTCTCAGGCCACTCTCCCTCCTTCTTTAAAATCCCCAGTGTGGAATTTCCTGCCTCCAAACTTTAATCACCCATGTTCCCTCCTTATGGTTGTCATCTATAGATTTCTGAGCCACTACCCATTTTTCCGTGCAGATTTCCACTTGTGGGTTGCTGATAATTCTATCCACACAGTCAGTCAGAGTGATATTGTAATATCCTCCTAACTGATCCATTCAACACT
>NW_006296225.1:545224-549647 GCF_000327345.1 Myotis davidii | reverse complement strand
TCCTTCTCTTGTAGGAACTCTAAGTTACTTCCCTCTCACTCTCACTCCCACACTTAGTTGGCACAACCTTAATCATAGTTAAATCAAACTATCTTGTCTGTACACTCACAGCCAAATGAGCCTGGAGAAAAACAACTATGCCACTTCTTGGCAACAGACACAAATTGGACCCTTAAAATTACCCAGAAATTCCATAACTATCCCTATTCCATGGACATTCACTTGTATATAAACACCTTGTTCATGCCTCTTTTCTCCTCAGCTCTCCAACACATACTTCTCATTTTCAGTTGACCACCTATTTCACTGAAGAAATAGAAGCAAATGAAAGAGCACTTCCCAACATTCCCCAGTACCCTGTCTACCAATGTATCTACGTCTATTTGCAGACACTCTGCCTTCCATTTTGTAACTGTGTATTCTTATATAAGACTGACCCTTGTCTAGATCCCATTCCTCTTGCCTACAAGCTCATTGCTTCAAAACGCTTAGAGGAATGTTAGAGAAATGTTCTTCGCTATAGGATTTTCCTCTTCAATATTCAAACATTATTAGTTCCTCCATTAAGTGGAAGGAGGAAAGGAAGAAAAGAAGGCAGGAAGGAAAAAAGGAAGGAAGAAAGAAAGGAAGGAAGGAAGGCCTTGCACAAAATCATGGTGTCCTCCAGCTACCACCACAATTCATTGTTCTCCTTTATAGAAAATCTTCAAAAGTATTTATACTAAATTCTACTTCCTTTCCATTTATCCTCTCTTGTATCCACTGTAATCTGTGTTTAACTCTATAAATCCACCAACTTATTATTGGGAGTGTCACTAATGACTCTACACTGTTAAATGTAATAGTTAATTCCCAAACAATTATATCTTACTTGTTTTATCTGCAGGAATTGTAGCCATTGGCCATCTCCTGCTTTCAGAATGTGGGACTTAACCCTCAGTTCTACTTTTCTGGCCTTCTCAGTCTCCTTCACTAGCTACTTCCAACTCTTCAACTTCTAGTGCTGGCACACCTGAGGCTTCAATCCACAATCTCTCCTTTTTTCTATCTATATTCAGTCCTTAGTTTATTTTTTTTCTCCTCAGTTTTATTGAGATATAACTGACATATAACATTTTGTAGGTTTAAGGTATATAAAATAATGAATTGATATATGTATATATTGCAAAATGATTGCAAGAATAAGGTTAGTTATAGTTGTCATCACCTCACATAGTTAAAATTTTGTGTGTGTATAGTGAGAGCTTTTAAGATTTATTCTCTCAGACACTTCAAATATGTAATACAATATTAACTATGGTCACCATGCTGTATATTACATCTCCATGACTTATTCATCTTTTAAATAGAAGTTTGAACCCTTTGACCACCTTTACTATTTTTTTCTAGCAGCCACCAATCTAGTCTTTATTTGTTTATTTATTTATTTATTAGATTCCACAAGAAAGTGATTGCTTGCTTTATTTATTTATTTATTTATTTATTAGAGTCCACAAGAAAGTGAATTAGATAGTATTTGTCTTTCTCTGTCTGACTTTCTAACTTATTTCACTTAGCATAATGCCCTTAAGTTTCATCCAGGCTGTTGCAAATTGTAGGATGTCTATTTTTTTTTAATATCAGAATAATATATACATGTACTAGTATATATACTTTTATGTTTTCTTTACACATTCTCTGTCAATGGACACTTAGGTTGTTTCCATCTCTTGGCTACTGTAAATAAGGTTTCAATGACTATAAGAGTGTAGATATCACGTTAAGATAGTCATTTCATTTTCTTCAAATATAAATCAATAGTTGGAATTGCAGGATCATATGGTAATTCAATTAGATGATCTTTTCAGATGGCTTCATTTACTATCTTTGTTCTGGTGCCTTTAGATTTATATCTCCCACCTACTTATTTTTCCTTGATCCAAGAAACATATATAAATTGGCAAATTAACATCTATGATAGGTAATAAATAATAACAATAAAAAATAGCTGGTCCTATAATTTTTGTAAATGGAATTTTTCCTTCTAATTATTTAGGCAAAAAATTGTTTACCTTTTCTTCCTTTCCTCCTTATATTTCACTTCTATTCCATCAGCAATTTCAATTGGCTTTACTTTCAAATTATTCCAATTTAATCACTCATAATTTATATCACTATAAATCTGGTAGAAGTCATCATCACTCTTATATCAATAATGTTCAATAAATTACTGTACTTTGGGGAGTGAGTTAAAAATTACTTTTTAAACATAATTTATTATTTCTTATATTCAGCACTACACAACAATATCAACAGAAATAAATTTGTTTTTAACTAGGAATTAAGCGGAATATTTCTTAAATAATTTAAATTTGCATTTTTTTTTAACTACAGAAATGAGTCCAACACAAAATTTGCTTAGAATGTTATATTATGGTTGATATAAAAGTCTGAGTCAAAGTTTTTGGGGTTTTCTTCAAAATCAGTAAGATCAGTAAGATTTACTGGTAGGTACCAAATGTCTCTTGAAACTCTTAATGAATATACATGAGCTTAATTAAAAAATTATAGAATCATGAAAAATACTTTTAAATTAGGAAACAGGAAAATAAGCATAAGATTCAATTAGTTGAATAGTACTTTAACTTAGATAAAGTTCATGAGCTTTAACTGTATGCTCTCACTATGAGAGGTTTTTCTAGAACTTTAACAATGGAAAGAAAAAGCTGACTATATTTATACGGCAGAATATGTTTTGTGTCCTAACAAACATCTTTTTTAAAGCAGCTCAGGGAAGGCTAAGTTTTTGAATTGGTTAAAGGGAAGGAAGGTAGAGCATAGTACAAAATTGTGGCAAATAAGTCAATTTATATTTTCTCTAGAAAAATAAGTAACAGATTACAAATCAAGGTCTTATGGTACTGAATGGAAAAGATTTTGCATTTATGATTTCAATTGTCTCTGTAAATATATTGTTGTAAAATGAATCAGGAAGTGGGACATGGTAAAATGGTACATAGGTTTCTGTATGAATTAGACCAAGAACCAGCATCAAATAAATCATAGCTTTGGCCATCAATGTCTTAAAAACAAATGTACAACAATTAGATGCTTATTATTCAAGTTAAGTTATCAGGAGTCCTACATTAGTTAAACAATTATGGGAAAGGTTAATGAATTGTGCCTTTTTTCTCTAGATTTTATTTCTAGGTAGTAGTACTGCTGAGTTTAAGTGATATTAGATTTATTTAAATTTATCCTTTCAATACCTCATAGAGCAGATGTCTCAGCATTGAAAGCTGGGCATTCTAGTTACCAGAAATGGTAGAAATTCTGGCTGGAAAAGGGAATGGAAGCAGGAAATAATACAGACATAAAATTGAATCATCATTGTTTTGTAACTACCCAGCTAGTTTTCTTGCAGTTGATAAAGGTAGAAATTAATCAGTGTCAGCATTGAAAGCTGGGTATTCTAGTTACCAGAAATGGTAGAAATTCTGGCTGGAAAAGCTAATGGAAGCAGGAAATAATGCAGACATAAAATTGATCATCATTGTTTTATAACTACCCAGCTAGTTTTCTTGCATTTGATAAAGGTAGAAATTAATCAGTAACTTGCCCCTATAGAAGATTAACATTAGGAGTAAATAATTATAGCAAGTGCAAGTTTCCCTGACTCTCCTGGTTACTAATGTGTTAGACTAGGCAAAGCACTGCTTTCTGCAGAGATATTTTCAGACTCAGAGAACCTGAAAATCCCCATTCTGTCTTTTACATCTAGGTCACTTTGAGTAAGCTACTTTATTGCTCCATGCTTCTGTTCCCTCATTTATTCATGGAGATAGGGATGCAAAGAAGTCAAGTATAGTGTAGATGTGATGAGGAAGAATGTGGAGAAAAGAAAGATGATTTTAGTTTAGGTGTGTTGTGATTAAGGTGCCTATTTAGAAGAGGTGCCTTTCACTGCTTACTCCATCCATATCTCTTCCTAAGAAAAATTATATTAAACATGTACCATTTGACCCTACGCCCTGCCTATTCCTCATTCAAGACCCATAGACCCAACTGAAAAAAGTGAACTTGGAATGTTAGACCCCCTCATTTAAAAATTGAGAATAAGGTAATTAGGCTAAGGAAGTTGTAGTGAAGGAATATGTAGTCTTCGTGACTGATAATTTGAAACCATGCAGAAAGAGAAGATAATGGAGCGCATACTGAGAGATGATAGAAGACAGAGACAGACACATAGACAGATAGGTATAGATAAATAGAAAGAGACAAACTAGCTTTATTCATTAATTGCTAACCTTTAAAATTCCAAAATTATAGTGAGGCCTACCTGTATTACCATTTCTGTTCTTATCTGTGATTATATCCTTAAAAATAAGCTTCCTTTGCAACCAGATATGCCCTGACTAAAATACCATGGGTGTAACCATCTTTC
>NW_006296225.1:544620-545214 GCF_000327345.1 Myotis davidii | reverse complement strand
CCATGAGTGTAACCATCTTTCTAGTTGGTGTTTTCTGTTTTTTATAACCCCCAAAGGACTCTAACACAGTCATTACTACATCCTATCTAATAAAATGATAATATGCAAATTAACCACCACTCCATCACAAAATGGCAGCACCCATAGCCACAAGATGGCAGCCCCCAGTCCTCTCAGCCGCGCTGGAGTCCCCCAGTCCTGGCGGGCGGGGGGCGGCCGCTAAAACAGGGCAGTGTGAGCAGCCTGGCGGAATGCTTGCTTCCTTGCTGTAGCCTTCCTTGCCGCAGCATTCCACCCTGGCCACAGAAGGCCTCTGGGCAGCGGGCATGAAGCGGTGGGGAGGGGGGGCATAGGAGGGAATGCTTGCGTTGTCGCCCTGGCGACAAGGCAAACATTCCGCGCCTGGCCACAGATGGACCTCTGGGCCGTGAAGAGCCTCTGGGCAGCTGGCACGGAGCGGCCAGGCCCCACAGAGAGCTACCGGTGCACGAATTCATGTGCAGGGCTACTAGTATGATCAATAACAACAAAAAAAGCACTTTCACAACTTTAGGGTGATGCTATTTCAGAAACGTTCACATTGCAATCATGTAC
>NW_006296225.1:543877-544571 GCF_000327345.1 Myotis davidii | reverse complement strand
TTCCCTGTGTTGGTGGAGGTTAAAATGGCAGCATTTACTGGGATTAGAAATCCCAGGCACGTATGCCCTTAAATCTGCAACAGAGGACATAGTACGGTGGAACTGCTCTCACCTAGAAACGTTTTTGGAATTAAGCATGGGTTTAATTTTCCCCTGCAAGGTGAAGAGGGCCAATTCTTCAACACTGAACATATCAGTTAGCCCCCAGAAAACGCCCATTATTCTGACTTCCTAAGATTATGCCCGATTAGGTTCCTGGATACACAGGGACAGAGAAGAACTTCTTAGACACATTTATTTCTCACATGGATGAACATTTTTATAAGAACAACAATGCAACATCCTTTTCCTACTTTATTCTAGTCAGTCTTACATTGAAGTTATAAAGCATTTTTTTTGCAAAAGTTAAGACAACCCGCTTTATACTTCACTTCTCTTTTTAATGATACTTGTACAGTTTGAAACGAGATGCATTAGACTGGCAGAAATTTATGAACACAGCCATATAAATGGAAGTCAATATGATAAACACTTGAAATTTTATTTGCTCTTATGATTGCATCTAACAGCAATATGTAACTTTAAACTAAACTAAGGCAGGTGCAAATCTGGGCTGTACAAAATTTTCCCTCTGACGATTGTGAGACAATTATTTGTGTGATGACAATAGGTAATACTCTCAAATTTCATAATA
>NW_006296225.1:540273-543243 GCF_000327345.1 Myotis davidii | reverse complement strand
TGACTGCTTGAGTCCTTGTGGTGGTGGAGGTTAAAATGGCAGCATTTACTGGGATTAGAAATCCCAGGCACGTATGCCCTTAAATCTGCAACAGAGGACATAGTATGGTGGAACTGCTCTCACCTAGAAACGTTTTTGGAATTAAGCATGGGTTTAATTTTCCCCTGCAAGATGAAGAGGGCCAATTCTTCAACACTGAACATTCATATTTGTTAGCCCCCAGAAAACGCCCATTATTCTGACTTCCTAAGATTATGCCCAATTAGGTTCCTGGATACACAGGGACAGAGAAGAACTTCTTAGACACATTTATTTCTCACATGGATGAACATTTTTATAAGAACAACAATGCAACATCCTTTTCCTACTTTATTCTAGTCAGTCTTACATTGAAGTTATAAAGCATTTTTTTGCCAAAAGTTAAGACAACCCGCTTTATACTTCACTTCTCTTTTTAATGATACTTGTACAGTTTGAAACGAGATGCATTAGACTGGCAGAAATTTATGAACACAGCCATATAAATGGAAGTCAATATGATAAACCCTTGAAATTTTATTTGCTCTTATGATTGCATCTAACAGCAATATGTAACTTTATACTAAACTAAGGCAGGTGCAAATCTGGGCTGTACAAAATTTTCCCTCTGACGATTGTGAGACAATTATTTGTGTGATAACAATAGGTAATACTCTCAAATTTCATAATTTAAACAAGCCACACAATTTCAAGTCATGAGCCATTCAGTTCCTTAAAGGCAATAATAAGACACTGAAACAGAATCATTATCAGCTCAAAGCTAATGATCCTAACTATAAATCAAGTTTTCTCTTGGTACAGATATTATTCTATATTTAACTGATAAATGCCTGAAGGAAACCAGGAATAAAATAAATTAACACCCAGGATTTATTTCATGTCGCTTTCTCTCTTTTTAGACCTAGACAGGCAGTTTAAGTCCTTGTGTTTTAATAAATTAAAAAAATGAATTTATTGTAGTAGGGAGTGCAAGGAAGAATTATCTTCTTATTTAACAAACTGAATGTGGTTAAAGGATATATAAAAACACTCAAATCCAATGATAATAAAAAAGATACCCAACTAGTTCAATTAGAAAATGAATGTGCAAAACACTTGAACAGACATTTCAGCAAAAAATATATGCAGATAGAAAATAAGCACGTGAACTACATTGAGGAACAATCCATAATTAGATACCAGAAGGCCTATCAGAACAATTAAAATAAATATGGTGACAACACAAAATGCTGGCAAGGATGCAGAAAAACTTGAATTGCTCACATGTTGATAGTGGAAGTCTAAAATGGTGTCAATGTGCTGGAAAATGCATTAGTAGTTTCCAGTAAAAGTAGACATGCAACTACCACATAACTCAGCAATTCGACACTTGGGCATTCATTATAGAGAAATGAAAACTTACACTTACACCAAAATCTGTATATAGATGTTCTTAGAACTCTATTTCTCCTAATAGCCAAAATTTGGAAACAACCTGATGCCTTTCAACAGCTGAATAAGCCAACCAAGGTATATGCTCACCACAGATTATTACTCATCAAGAAAAAGGAACATACTATTGATACACGCAACACCCTGGCTGAGTCTTCAGCGAATTATGTTGAATGCAATAGCCAATCCTAGACTGTTACATATTGCATGAGTCCATTGAAATGACAAAGTTATAGAAAAGGAGGAGATCAGAATAGTGGTCACAAGGATTTAAGGAGGGGGACGTGGTTAAGAAGTGAGGATGGCTGTTGAAGGGAAAGATGAGGGATCATTTGGTGATGCAGACACAGGTCAATGGGGGGAGGAGGGAGCATATGTAATACTTTCAACAATAAAGCTAAAATAAAAAACATGCAACGTGGCCCTAACCGGTTTGGCTCAGTGGATAGAGCATTGGCCTGTGGACTGAAGGGTCCCAGGTTTGATTCCAGTCAAGGGCATGTACCTTGGTTTCGGGCACATCCCCAGTAGGAGGTGTGCAGGAGGCAGCTGATTGATTTTCTCTCTCATCGATGTTTCCAACTATCCCTCTACCTTCCTCTCTGTAAAAAAATCAATAAAATATATATTTTTTAAAAAAGCATGCACTGTGAATGAACCGAAAAGTGTGAGATGCAAATACATACTCTAATATAAATTTAAACACGTTTGTAGGCAGTATTCGTATTACTTGCTTTAGTGCCCTCACGGAGGTGGAGACTCTTATTAGTTCATAATAACTATTACTCATACATGTAATATTTTCCTGGACCCTCTTTATGTTCCACAGTTGAATCTTTGTTCTTTCTTTTAGTTTTACAGTTTACTAGTAGATGGTACATTATTGACTTTCCTCCTAGAATATATAATTTTATTATTTTTTAAGTTTCCTTGGAATTAAAAATAATGTTTATGTGTCAATTTAAAACTTCGTATTGCAGAATACCTATAAATAAAATTTTAAAATTATCATTGTCAAATATTTTCAACTTGCTAAAGGCATAGTGTGCAAATTAAAATGAACGGAAACATCAATTATGGCAAAAATGTTTCCCATCTGGGTAAATAAAATTGGACAGTTATGAGGTAAATGGAGTCAGCAGACTCTCTTAATTAAAATAAATGTGCAGCAAACCCATTTAAGAGAAAGGTAAGCTAGATTCTTTGAATATTGCTAATTTTTACCATCACCAGTATATTTATTGTTTACTCGATGAGGTCCTTCTTCCCATTAATTCTTACTCTTTGACCTTGACATTCATGTATCTATGATTCCAAACATTCCCCTGCGTCAGCCCCATTCTTTGACGTCATGGATTTCCCCCTCCATTTCTATGATTTATTTATTTTTCTTCATTCTCTTCTTGAATTCACAAAGCATAGCGCTATGTGATAGAATTATTTTTCCTGCATTCCCTCCTCCCCCGCCGCCCCCCCCCCCCCCCCACACCCTCTCCAACA
>NW_006296225.1:538851-540263 GCF_000327345.1 Myotis davidii | reverse complement strand
AAGAGGCTGGGTTTTCATTTCTCTAGGGAACAATATTTAGAAACTTCTTGCCCCTTGTTCTGTATACATAATTCTTCCTGCTACTAAAAGGAGGCTTGTGTAAAAACCAAAGATGGACAAGGCCCTTGCATTAGGCACAAATCCACCTATTACAAAACTGAATTGTAAAAATCTCAAGATCTGTATGTTGGATTCTAAATCAGTCAGCACACCAACACTGGATTACTTAAATTGAAACTGGTACACTATGAGTCTTGAACAAAATTATAAAGATCATATAAAGAATAATCACCGAAACATTAATTCATTTATTAATTAGTTGACATTTAGCAAAAAGTATTTGATACATTTTATAATAATTTTCAGATATAAAAAAACATTAAAACCAGATTAAATGAATCTAGCTAATATATCAACTGTGATCAAACTCATACCCCTCCTAACCACTGAGCCTGATGTCCCTGTGTCTAGGATGAGGTAGCTCTATGCAATGATTTCTCAGCAGCTCTCCAAATACAACAGGCCATGCAAGGAGTTCTGACCAGCAACAACTCTTAAATAATACAAACAATGGACTTAAAAGTTAGATTAACATGAAAAAATATTACTTGTAAACACATAAATAATGCAGAGTGGGTTTATGTTAAAATGTAGTGTTTGAATATTTTCTGAAATTTTTGCATTGTTTAGTTGTAATTGTTAGAACTGTTACGATCTGAAAATTCTTCGTTTACTGTAATACAATATTAACTTAACAGTGAAAATAAAATTTCATTAGTTTGCAGTATATGTCAGCACAAAACATATGTTAATATAAGAACTACATCAATAAGTATGTTGTAGAGGTAAAGATAGTAATACAGAAGAATCACACCACTGAATGTTTTATTAATGGGGACAGGTAGTTTCCTTAATTTAATTCATAAAGCTGTCACAAAGGGCTGAGCTCTCTTAATGAACACATTTTCTGTTCTCCAGGGAATTTTGAAAACCTCCCAATTCAATTACCAAAATGCTCTGTGAGATTCAATCAGACTGACTTCTTGTATTTTAGTCAAAGGATAAATAGTATATTGGAGCAAGCCATGGGTACAAGATGGGGAGTGGTTAATTCACACTCAGTCAAAAATGCTTATGTGTACATCAAAATGATGAATTAAATGTTGTTTTGTTGTGTTTTCATAAATAATGCAAATTAGTCTAAGAATCAAGCCAATTTGTACAAAATACAGTAGATGTGACTGGAAACGACTGTTTGAATAGCCAATTAACACATTTCAGTATTTTAGGCAAACACTTTAATCAAAAAGGCTATGCCTTGGTCATTGACTCTTAAGAATAAAATTTGTCTCCATAATTCACACAAATGTTTGAATTTCATATCAGGGAAACAAGACAGCATTTTTTGTAGG
>NW_006296225.1:534875-538799 GCF_000327345.1 Myotis davidii | reverse complement strand
ATTGAGGTTTACCATATATCATTAAAAAATCATGTAGCTGTTGGTGTTTGAATATTAAAAGGTGAGTTTGTTGTATTTCTAGATTAACTATTAATCACTAAAAGAACTTAAAATATTTTCAGTGATAACCAGAGACATCCAACAATTAACATATTTTAAATTCAGCAGAACACAATTCCTGTGAGTTGTGTGGAAAGATAATAAATGTGACATATTTTTTTTCAATTATGTGATAAGAGGAAAAAAACCTTTTTAAATGACAAGAAATTTTATATAAAGTGGAAACAGATTGCTTTGCAACAGATTAAATGGTCATATTGAATAAACAACTTTCCATGGTAAAAAAAAAAAAAATTGGTCAACAGTTTGTTTGGATTCTAGAATCTGGAAGCGTTTAGAGACAATCACATATATCCTCTATGCATTGTTTTCTTTTTTGCTGTTCTCTAAAAAAATTTTTCCTATCTAAACCATTCTTTGGACAGGAAATTAATCATGTAGCATTGGGTAAGTTCACCCAACACAGCAACACCAAAGTATCATCCTCAATAATCTTGATTTATTTCAACCTCTTTGGGGGTTTATTATTATTACTAGAGGCCTGGTGCACAAAAATCTGTGCACTCTGGGGGGTCCCTCAACCCAGCCTATGCCCTCTTGCAGTCTGGGACCCCTCGGAGGATGTCCACCTGCTGGCTTAGGCCCACTCCCTGGGGGGTCAGGCTCAAGCTGGCAGTCAGACTTCCCTCTGGCAGCCTGGCAACCCTCGGGGCTCCAGTGGGGACCCTCACCCAATGGGGGGGTGGCCAGCCTGGGTGAGGGGCTGAGGCTTGTTTTCAGGCTGGCCACAACACCTTCAGGGTGGGGGTCCTTACTGGGATGCCTAGCCAGCCTGGGTGAGGGGCTAAGGGCCATTTTCAGTCTGGTCACAACCTCTACAGGGTGGGGTCCCCTCTGGGGTGCCTGTCCAGCCTGGGTGAGGAGATGATGGCTCTTTTCAGGCTGGCCAAGACCCCAGTGGTGACCCTCATCCATTGGGGGTGTGGCCAGTCTGGGTGAGGGGCTAAAGGCCTTTTTCAGGCTTCCCACAGCCCCTTCAGGGTGGGGGGTCCCGCTGGGGTGCCTGGCCAGCCTGGGTGAGGGGCTGAGGGCTGTTTTCAGGCTGGCCAAGCACCTTGGTGACGGAAGCTCCCAGCCTCTTCTTTTTTTCTTTCTTTTTTTTTGGTCTGGGATTTATTTATCTTCTATAATTGAGACTTAGTAGCCTGAGTGGAGCTCAGAGCTGGCCAGGGCGGGTGGAAAGCTTGGCTTCCTCCATCGCCAGGGACAACTCAAGCCTCCTGCTCACTCCAGCTCCATGGCCACACCTGCTGAAAGCAAGTATCTGGGGTTTATTTATCTTCTATAATTGAAACTTTGTTGCCTTGAGTGGAGCTAAGAGCCTGCTGTGGCAGGCAGAAGCTTGGCTTCCTCCATCTCTGGAGCAACCAAGCCTCCTGCTTGCTCCAGCTCTGTGGCTGCTGGCCGCCATCTTGGTTGGGTTAATTTGCATATAGTCACTCTGGCTGGTGGGCGTGCCTTAAGGCATAGTGAAGGTACTATCAATTTGCATGTTTGTCTTTTATTAGTGTAGATGATGATGATGATGATGATGATTAATTACCACCCTTAAGGTTTTAAGAGAAATTCCTTGAATTGCATTCATTGCCTATAATACCCTGCCTGTTACTCTTTAAAGATCAATGTGACCCTTAGAGGGCTTATTTGTGCTATTGAAAGAATTTGTCTTCTAACCATCCCCAGAGACTTTTCTAGTAGAACCTTCTTATGACTGCTTTACTTATTTATTTTCAACATGTCTGGTTTCTTCTCTAAAATGTTCTATTTAGTTGGCAGACTTAAATAATTAAATTTGATAACCAATACATCTGATAACCAATAATTAACCTTTTTAAATAGACCATCCTGGGCAGCAAATATTCTCATATTGATAGCATTGGGTTGTCATGGTCACTCTGAAGAAGTTTGCTTCTTATTTGTTATAAATGTCTATAATAGCTGGCATTTATTTACCAATTAATTTGGACCCCACACTATATAAATAAACTATGAACTTCTACTACATACATAGGCCCATGCAATTGGCCTCCTTTACAAATAAGAAAACTGAGAGCAAGTAAGGGGTTAAGTTCAGATTTGAAAAGAGGCAGTTTGCCACCAGCCCTGTGCTCTTACCCAGTAAATTTCAACATCATGTTGTTTAAAGAAAAGAAAGAAGCACACCAAAAAATGAAAACTTTGCCCCATTGAAATTTTACATGCTGAATATAAATCATTTTCTAGGAAATTTGTACTCTCCCAGGCAAGACAGTTACATAATTTGCACAGTCTAGTGCAAAATGAAAATACAGGGCCTTTTATTAAAAAGTTATTAAGAATTTCAATTAAGCCCTGGCCGGTTAGTTCAGTTGGTTAGAGTGTTGTCCCGATACAATATGGTTATGGGTTAGATCTCTGGTGATGACATATACAGGAATCAACCAATGAATGCATACATAAGTAGAAAACAAATCTCTCTCTCTCTCTCTCTCTCTCTCTCTCTCTCTCTCATCTCAAATCGATTTTTTTTTATAAATGTAAAGAATTTCAATTAAAATCTGAGAGTAGAGCATTAAGTCAAGTGTGTGGTCTTTCAATGTGTGAGGCCCTGTGTGACTAAAGGATTGCACACCCATGATGTTGGCCCCATTCACAAGGTCCAGAATTCTGCATCTGTTCTTGACCCTGTGCAGCTATCTTTCTATAGACTGGAATGAAGTCTCATGACATGAAAAGAACAAAAGTACCGGAGACCTTTTATTAAATCTGTCCCAGAATTACTCTAGTTTCTCCACTGAGGGCATCCTAGGGCACTGGTGCCTTTGATGAATTAGGACTGGGGTGGAGAGCAAGGCCACCAAGCCACAGGCCTGATGACTTGCACTCTCTGAAAGAAGAAGTATAGACCACTTTTTATCTTAGCAGTACACGGTAGGATGGTAGCAGGATGTGGGGAAAAGAAAGAGGAAGCTCTGGGGAACTCCCACCAACCCCATAAAGAGGGAGTTTTCCATGTCTCCCACCAGAATGGTGGCGGCAACCTGTGAAATACAGCCATGTCCCTGGGTTGTTTAGAAGGGGTCCATGTTAATTTATGCTTCAAATTCATAAACCTCGCACTAGTCATGAAAATGCTTTGCCCTTTTATTTTTAAAATATATTTTTATTGATTTCAGAGAGGAAGGGAGAGGGGGTGAGAGATAGAAACATCAGTGATGAGAGAGAATCACCTATAAGTTGCCTTCTGCATGTCCCCTACTTGGGATTAAGCCCATAACCTGGGTACATGCCCTTTGACCAGAATTGAACCCTTCAATCCACAGGCCAACACTCCATCCACTGAGCCAAACCAGCTAGGGCTGCTTTGCTCTTTTCAATTACAAACAAAGTGATGTTATTTGTTTATTTTTCCCTCTAAAAGTACAAAAGAACTGCATTTCGGAAAAAAAAATGTCATTAATTCTTGGACTTTGATTTAATCTGTGAAGTACATCAAAGGTATTGTCATTCAATTTGTAAGGAAGTCAAGAGTCAGAGCTGGTGCTTTTATAATCAAAATATATAGATTTAAACTCAGGTCCCTCTCCTTACAGATTCTGTGATCTTGGGGAAGTTAATTAACCTCTTTGAAGCTCAGATTTTTAACCTGTCAAATGAAAAAAGTTTTAAAAGAATAACAACCTCAGAGAGTTTTCACAAGCATTTATTGAATGAAGGTGCTTAGTGCAATACCTGAAATATAAAAACTCAAAAATGACAGATATTATTTGATAAAAAAATAGATACACATACATTTCATGTATAAATACATTTATATTTCATTCA
>NW_006296225.1:507769-534755 GCF_000327345.1 Myotis davidii | reverse complement strand
TGTATATGTGTGTGTGTGTAGATAGACATAACATATTTTTTTAAGTTTTAGGCTTTCATATATTGAAGAAGGGGAAATGTGTGACTAGGAAGACTGGCTGGAATACATAGAATTTCTTTTTTTTCTGGACATGTTAAAATTTTTATTTTACTCACAATCAACAAAAAAAAAACCCAGCTAGATATTATAACCAGTTAAAAAGAGCATTTTTCAAAGAACAGCCTTACAGAATAGGAATATTGAAAGTTGCGGCAAAACTGAGACCAAATTGAAGATATACTGCAGAGGACCAAACTTCCATTGCTTTCATTATTCTACAACCCACCTAGTTGTAAAATAACTTCCCGATATAGGAATCATAAACTGAAGGGGTGTGCCCTATGCATAAATAATGTGTAGTTTTCTATTAATGCACAACATTTTCCTACACATGCAAAGCCTTATTTTCTGTTTTGTAACTATAAGATAAAGCTAACCTTTGTTCAAGTATAATAAAATACACAAAAGTGATATAATTAGAATGACTCTAAGTCAAAATGTTATCGAGTTACAGAGGGGGTGAAGCATTTGAAGATGTGGAGTTCATTAAAAAGCTCTTTCATAACGAAATCACTTATATCTTTATTACTGGCGCCTGATCTGCATAAATGCTGAAGCCGAAAACTTCCTGACCAGGTCTTCTTCCTCATGCTATACATCTAACCTATTACCCACCCACGCGCCTTACGTTTTACTTCCACTGATCTTAAATCCCACCAGTTCGCTCCATTTTTACTGCTCCTTTCCTAGACCAAGCTTGCATCATTTGCAGAGTTCTTTTTGGGCTTTTGCCTGTCCCTGCTAACTCAATGCTCAACTTTCATGTCATTCAAATTAAATCACCACTGCCTGCACAATTAGGGGCACGGCATAGACCCTATGGTATACATGAAGTAGACCAAGTGTCTACTTGAATATAAACCTAACATGACCCTCAGAAAAGCCAGGTGGGATTCTGAAACTGGTGATGCGCTTCCAGGTGCTATGCAGGGCATTGACTCCGATGTATGAATTTCCCAGTGCTGAGGTTATCTTACTTAGACACCACCTCTCTCCCTAATCTCTAGCCACCTGATGTATTTTTTAATGTCTCTTGATTTTGATCCTAGAAAATAAAATGGGAAATACCCTAGTATCCCTTTTGCCAGGACACTGACAGAACATATATTCAGATTTGCTTCCATAGTTTTTGCTTTATAGTTCCATCAAAATTGTTGATAACAGATATTTTGTTATTATATGCCCAATATAGAATTCACCAAAAAATATCAATTTTAAAAATGGGGGGGGGGGAGCAGAAGCTATCCAGGTCCATCTATATGCTGTCACAAAGGGTAAGATTTCCCTTCTTCTTATGGCTAAGTAATATTCCATTGTGTAAATGTACCACTGCCTTTTTAAAAAACTATTTTTTATTGATTTCAGAGAGATAGGGAGAGGGAGAGAGAGATGGAAGCATCAATGATGAGAGAGAATCATTAATCAGCTGCCTCCTACACACCCCACATGGGGGAACGAGCCTGCAACCTAGGCACATGACCTGACAGGGAATTGAACCATGACCTCCTGAGCCACACTGGCTGGGCTACCACTGCTTTGTTATCCACTTATCTACTGATGGGGCACTTGGAATCCTTCCAAATTTTGCTCATAGTAAATAATGCTGCAATTATGCACAGTGAAATAAGCCAGTCAGAGAAAGACGAGTACCGTATGATTTCACTCATATGCAGAATCCAAAGAACAGAATGAACTAACAAGCAAAATAGAGACAGACTTATACATAGAGAGCAGGCTGACAGCTGAGGGTGGGCTGGGGGAGGAGGGTGGGATTGAGCAAAATATAAAACAAAGAGGAAACAAACTTATGGACTTGGACAAAGTGGTATTGCCGAGGATGAAGAGAGTGGAGGAGGGTATGGGGTGATGGACAGAGACTTGGCTTGGGGTGGTTAACACAGCCAGGGGTGGGCAAACTTTTTGACTCGAGGGCCACAATGGGTTCTTAAACTGGACCGGAGGGCTGGAACAAAAGCATGGATGGAGTGTTTGTGTGAACTAATATAAATTCAAAGGAAACATCATTACATAAAGGGTACGGTCTTTTTTTTTATTTTTTACTTTTATTCATTTCAAACGGGCCGGATGCGGCCCGCGGCTGCACAATACAGTGCCGGATGCGGCCCGCAGGCCATAGTTTGCCCACAGCTGCACAATACAGAGTACAGATAATATGTTGTAGAATTGTGCACCTGAAACCTGTATAATTTTGTTAACCAGAGTCACCCTGATAAATTCAATAAAAGGAAAAAACAACATAAACAACAGGTTAGACTGTGGTGATGGTTGTACAACACTATAAATTTACTACAAATCATGAATTATATACTTATAATGGGTGAATTTTATGGTTCTGTATGTTATATCTCAATACAGTCTTTTAAAAACTGGTTTTTAAAAAGCAAAAGCAATTGTATACCCAACATAAACAGTACTAACTTTTAAATATGCAAATAAACAAAAATAACACATGCGTTTCTGTTGTTTTGAAAGACAATAAAACTATTTCAAAGGCAGTCTTTTCAAGAGCGACTTGTGAAATGAATTTGTTTTGTGTCTGGACTTGACAGGAAGTTCCCTTGCTTGAACTTGGCTTGGAGGTTTGACTGAGTAAGTTGTTCCTTGACTTTTGAATTATTCATCTTGGCTGCATGATACGCAAATCACACTGCTCTCACTATGGCTAGAGGCGCAGCACTGGGTCAGAAGCTGCATCAAGTTGCTGGCAAAGAATTTCTGTCCAGGGATTAGGACTTTCCAACAGAACGGTAAGTTGTAATGTAACTCATGTTGCCCAGGTATTTAAAGGAAATAAATGCCGTTGGTTAGGGGTTTCCTTAAAAAGTGGCTTGTGTGCAATTAAAGTTTAAAGCAATGTTTAAATGAACTGTCTGAACTGTTGTTCATATGTACATGTAGGGCAGCAAAAGAAACTGAAAGGGAGTCATATATTTTTCCTTTACATTTATTTTTTTAACAAATGTAATGCCTTGTTTAAATGGCCAAATAATAAATTTATTTTCTTCTAAGAGGTTTATTGTATTTGCTTATGTTTTGGTAACTATATTTCATAAAAAAAGGAACGAGAATTACTTAAATAAATTTAACTATTTGAAAAAAATGTAAAGTTTCTAAATCATATGAAACAAATATCATATATATATATTATATAGAGAAAATAATGTGCTAGACGAAATACTAAAATTTACCAATTGTGTTTGTAAAAATTGCATGATTCAAGAATATAGCTCACTAGGGAAAAAAGGGGAAAATTGCAGAAATCATTGCTATTATGTCTTCCAAAATGTTTTATAATCGGTGAGTTATTTTTAAGAAATTTAAAAAAAAAAACACAATTTGACATCATACTTTAACATTTTAATCCTTTGACTTCTGGTGTAATTTCTGCAATATATAATATACATCAAGTCATCAACATTAAATGATTATATCTTTTCAGTGTAAATATGTTCTTTATTCAAATGGATTATTAGTGAAAAAAATCAATTTCATAAAAATATACACATATTACTGTGTAAATTTGGCTTAATAAAACAGTTAAGGATAATATTTCATAAATGTTCTATATTATGATGAATATAAGGAAAACAATTTAAAAGTTATTAAATTATCAAATATGTTTTTAATTTAAGTTTCAAAAGCATACACCTTTAAAAGGCTAAATATAATCAAAGTGAAAGAAAGATATTCTCAAGTTAAAATTAAGAACTGCTTATGTAAGTGAAATTAATATTCCTTGTAGTTTAATAATTCTAACAGGTATAGGTATAATATTGAATAAATAATTAAAGATTTTACTTTAATTGCCAATATCTAAAAACCTGTTAAAAATAATTGGTCCAAATCACTTATAACAATTTTTATTTTCTAAAAATTAAAAATCAACCACTAGAAAATGGGAGAGAATATTCATTTTTCATAAGGAAATTTCCCTTCAATTGGGAATTTTCCTTAAAGGACCAGCTTATTTCATCAATTTGTAGAATTGTGATGGCTACACTAAGAACACACTTAACTACAAGCATCATCAAACTTGGAATCTATTACCCTGGAAATTGAGGATCCTGGCAAGGTTAAATTGGTTTGCAAATATTAGACAGACTTACATTTATAAAGCCACAGTTTATTAGTATTATGAATTTAGGAATAATATTTTTAAATAAAATAAATCTATCAAAAACAGATTGAAAAACATATTTCTATAAAAATAAATTCAAATAAGTATTAAACAGTAGGATGATATCCAAAAATTAGGAGTCATTGGTTTACATAAATTTTGATTTCTTCTTTTTGCCTCTCTGCATTTTCTGAGTGAGTGTTACATAATAAAATGTTTTTGTTGTGTGTTTTTTAAAAGAATGAAGGAACCACTCTGAGAAAAAGGTCAAAGTTGACTAGCCATTTATTTTTCTTATTTCAGTCCTGATATTTTCTATCCCACTTTCTCCTTAATTTCTAATCCCAGTGGACAACTCAAAAACAGAAGAATCCATGGCTTCAACTTGGCTGAGTGTTAGCTATTGGTAATCTGCCTTCTAGTTATAGCTGTATTTTTCTTTCATAGCAGTCAAACTTTTCTGCTGCATGTAAGCTACTGACATAAGTCAGTTTAGTACATTTAAGAACTGGCTAGGCAGAAAAATAAGACTTATAACTAAAAAAAGAAGAAACTGAAAAATGAGACAATTTTTTGTCTTAAATACTTTCTATTGTCTTAATATTCATTTGAGTGTGTACACCAGTTTTTTAAGTATTCCCAAAATAACTAAGTTGCCCAGAACTGAGCTTTGAAGAGCTACATTTAAAGCTTGGGCAAGCAATGATTAGACCACAGAAAAGTCTATAAACAGAGAAAGGACAACAGGAGATTGCCAGTCATAGAAGGCAAGGAAGAGAGCCTCTAGAAGTTATGGAATTGAAACTAGCTACAAGTAGAGTTAGAAGTGATAGTGAAAACTTACCAAAACTTAGTCTAAAAAATAAAACTTATTGTTTAAAAAATACTTTTTTAAAAAATTTAACTTTTTTTTTGTATTCCTAAGAATTTTTAATAATATTAAGTACAAGCTGATATGGAGAAAATACAAAGTCTAGATAAATCAAAAGGAGAATGCACACTATAAAAATTATCTGAAATTTTATCACTACTGATAAAACTATTAATACTTTGGTACATGCCCTTGACTTTCTAATGTTTCTTAATTTCAGATGTAAACTCCTAAGTCTTTAATTATCCCTCATTTTTAAAAGTGATCCTAGAAAATATATATTAAATTTTTCTTTCTTCCAATGTGTATCTAAATCACACCTACCACTATTACAATTGCCATTTTTGAATATTAGTCACAATATTTGCAGTGTCAGCTTTTATAGTAAAACTAGTGGCCTGTTGCATGAAGATTCGCGCAATAGGCCTTCCTTCCCCTGGCTGCCAGCACCAGTTTTCCTCTGGCATCTGGGACCCAGGCCTTTGGTCTGGCCGCAGCAGCGAGGCTTGGCTTCTCCACTCCAGCTGCTCCCAGCCCCTCCTTTTTTTTTTTCCAGTTCCTCGAGCAGAAGCCAGGGCTGCCACTCATTGAGCAGAGCCCAGGGCGGGCTGGAAGCTTGGCTTCCTCTGTCTCCAGGAGCAACCCAAGCCTCCTGCTTGCTTCAGATTCGTGGCCGCTGTCATCTTCAGTCATCTTTAGTCTTCACTCTGTGCCTGCATATGCAAATTAACTGCCCTCTTTGTTGGGTTAATTTACATAGTCACTCTGATTGGCTGGTGGCTGTAGCAGAGTGATGGAGTGATGGTTAATTTGCATGTTTCTCTTTTATTAGTGTAGCTAGCAGGGGTGGCCAAACTTTTTGACTCGAGGGCCACAATGGGTTCTTAAACAGGACCGGAGGGCTGGAACAAAAGCATGGATGGAGTGTTTGTGTGAACTAATATAAATTCCAAGTAAACATCATTACATAAAAGGGTACGGTCTTTTTTTTCAATAGTTTTATTCATTTCAAATGGGCCAGATCCGGCCCATGGGCCATAGTTTGCCCACGGCTGAGCTAGAGCAATGGGCTTAATTTGGTGGACTTACTACAGATTTGATCATGGAGAAAATATTATAAAAATATTTTCTAAACAGTCAAGTGTTTATATTATCTCTCCACCCTGCAAGCATTTATAGGTCATCTACTATCTGGTAGTCACTGTGCCAGGTCTAGAAGATCCACTATGAGTAAGATAAAGTTGAGGGAAGTGTTAAAAAGAAGCTCAGTATGAAATGAGAGCATAAAATGTGAGGATCTAATTTAGACTGCTGGGTCAGAGAGGCTATCTTGGGAATCCCACTGATATCTGAGAGAAGCGTAGATAGAAGACAGAATACGTTATGGGGCAAGAACCACAGTGGGGAAGGTCAGTGAAAAGAAGTTCAATGCACTGAATGTGAGTAGTCTTCTCTGTGCACTCAGAAACAGAAAAGAAGATGAGCAAGGAGGTGAGTCATGCTAGGTGAGGCTGAAGTGGAGTACAGGAGGCAGTTCATGCTGTGAGGTCCCCATGAAAGGTTTTGGAGTTTATTCCTTTAGTGGAAAGTCATTTTAACATTTTGGTTGAGGAGAGTAGTTGTAGTTTTTAAATATCATTTAGCTGTCATGTTGAAGGCAGATTGAAAGGGGGACAGAGATGTGAGGAGACTAAAGGAGGATATGGTACAATCCAAGATAGAGATGATGATGGCCCAGACTAGGCTGGTGATAAAGGTGTGAAGCAATAGAAATGCATTTGAGAAATATCCATACATTATAGACTATGAGACCTGGTAGTTTATTTGTAATTGGAGGCAAGCTATAGGTAACTTCAAGGATGTTTTTATATTTTTAAGGTAAAATGGCCTGGGGAAATGGTGAGGTCATTGATGGAGTTAGGTAGGGGTATAACATATCAGGAAGGAAGTTGAAGAGTTTAGTACAGGATTTCTGGAGGCAGAAGTGCCTGTAAGCAATGTATCAGTGGTAGTAAGTATAAATAACTCTTATGAGACAGGTCCAGGCTTTGATATACATTTGAGAGTTGATATCTGGATGATCATTAAAGCTAGAAAGTGGATGAGATCATTCATGCAGTGTCTAGATAAAGAAATTCAGTACTGAGTCTTGAGACACAAAAGTGTGTCTAGATAAAGAAATTCAGTACTGAGTCTTGAGGAACTCAACAGTAAGCACTTAGGTCAAGAAGGCTTAAAAAGAGCCTGCAAAGAACAAGGCAAAAAGAAGGAAAATGAGGAAATGGTCATTTTATAGAGGGTAAAGGAAGAGAGTGTCTACAGAAGTCATGGTATAAAAAATAGCTGAGAAGTCAAGGAAGAAGACTAGTAGTGAATAAATGACCACTGGGTTGAGCAAGGTGGAAGCTGTTTTGGTTGTGTGGCGGGTCAGAAGCCAATTGGAGTAAAGGGAATGGGGTGTCAGGATATCAAAGCAATTAGTGAAGACAGCTCTTTGTTGTAATACAAGCTAATGAGAGAAACCTTTGAAACCCAGAAGAATTGTTAATGTCTGCTCTTTATTTTTAAGACAAGAGAGAGTGTTTATATGCCAATGGAAAAGAAGTAGCTGAGCAGGAGAAGAAGGCTGAAGAGATAGGAAAGAGAGAGTTTTGATAACAGTTAACATCCCTGAGAATTTGGGAATGAGTTGGATCTGGAGTAAGTCCAGAGGAATAGACATTCTCTGTTGTCACCGGAAGGAAGGAGAAGACAGATGCAGAGGCCGGAACCAGAGATTGGACATCCATGAATGGGCTCTCCCTCAGGGAACTCAAAGACAAAAACATCTGCTAATGAGGAGTAGGGAGAGTAGGTAGAAGTGCTTTGAAAAATTGGGAAAGATATGAAATTGATAAATGTACTATATTCCTGGAGATGTGAGAAAGCAGGAGAGCAGTAGAATTAGATATGCTCAAAGATGGAGAACGCAATTCTTCAGCAGCGTTCATGTGCCTCCTGCCCAAAGAAGTTCCTATCCAGCTTTGTCTAGAGTTGAACTCAGTGGCAGGTTGCCCTGGAAAGACTTGAGGAGAGGCTCAGAGGAACTTACAATATTCTAAAGAGTGATTAAAATAACATCAAAATATTGAATTTGTTATATCTACAATTCCATGAATTGTTTTCATAAATAAAACACTCCCAAAACACCAGCAATCTTTTACTGAAGTAGACCACTTAAATTTGACAAAAGATATGACTTTTCCAGAAGCTTTCATGATAGAGAATTCTGTTCAATGTTTTCATGTTTCCCAGAAAAACAAACAAACAAACAGTTCAGGTCTTTGACCTTATTTTGCTATATTTACCAAAATACTTATATGAAAGAATCATTTGGTTGCAACAACTAGCACACAGAGTTCCATATGACAAAGATTTTCAACCTTGCTTTTTTCCTAACTAGAAATAAGTAGGATTCAATATTTAATAATGGCAATTCAGTACATTTTTAAGAAACTCGAGTTCTTTAAGTACCCTACTCAACCAGAAACAATCTGTTCTCATTACAAGAGAAAACATGGTAGGTGAGCGAGATATATATGGTTTGAATGAATCAGGTTGCTTATTTTTATAACCCTCTGTTTTGAAGATGCTATGATGGAGGTATTTTATTAGATGTAAGAACTGGATTTTCATTTTATGAATTTAATAAAAATAAGCATAATACTTTAACAATATAGAAACAAAGTAAGAGCTATTGAAATGTCAAGACTGGAGTTATAACAATCCTTGTTTCCTCTTCTAGGTTACGATTCAATCTAATTTAACTCAGCAGAACTTGTCAGACAACTACAGTGTGCTGGGGAACATGGTAGGTCCTGGAAACGTCTGTCTTCACTTACTTCACTGCACTTTTCATTGGTTTCTTTGCAGTTTTTCAAATCCTCTATGTGTGTGTCCACCTCACGGCCTTTGCACATGCCTTTACTAATGCCTGGAATACTCTTTATCATATACAGGGTGGGCCAAAAGTAGATTTACAGTTGTGAGTATGTGAAACACAGAGTTTATTTTTGTATTGTTATTTATTAATTACTGGAGCCCCAATGCACTAATTTGTGCACCAGTGGGGGGCCTGGCCTTCGGGATTGCGCTGAAGCCAGCTCTCTGACATCTCCTGAGGGATCCTAGATTGGGAGAGGGCTCAGACCAGACCAAGGAACCCCACCGGTGCACAATTGGGGCTGGGGAGGGACACAGGAGGTTGGCCAGCTGGGGAGGGACTGTGGGAGGACTCCATGGAGTGTCCTGCCTGTCTCACAGTCCTAATCGACCGGACCCCAGCAACAAGCTAACCTACCGGTCAGAGCGTCTGCCCCCTAGTAGTCAGTGCACATCATAGTGACTGGTCAACCGGTTAACTGTCTGCCCTCCCCCCCGAGTGATCAGTGAACATCATAGCAAGTGGTTGAATGGCCTTAGCATATTATTAGCATATCATGCTTTGATTGGTTGAATGGATGACCAGACACTTAGCGTATTAGGCTTTTATTATATAGGAATGTATTATTTTCCATAGGAACAACTATAAACCCCCACCTTTTATGATATGCACTTTTTTTTCAATTTCTGATTTTCTCAAGATATTATAAATTGTTTGAAATTAGAAACTTTCATTCATTGTTGTTATTCCCACTGGCTAGCACACAGTTCAAAGGTATTAATAAATATTTTTTGAAACATTAGTCACATATACATGCATAGACATGTGTACTCCTTACTAATGTAAACCAGTCTCCATATAGTCAACTTTTTTGAGCGTTCTTTTAGAATTATTATGTTAAGTGCCATTATGTCCTTAGCCATGCTCTCGTGTTTCATCCTTATATTTTCTCTCTCTCCTTTAGGCATGGAATGCATCTTGTGAAAACTGGCTTGCAGCAGAGGCTGCCCTAGGAAAGTACTACCTTTCCATTTTTTATGGGATTGAGTTCGTTGTGGGAGTCCTTGGGAATAGCCTTGTGGTTTTCGGCTACCTCTTCTGTCTGAAGAACTGGAATAGCAGTAACATCTATCTCTTTAACCTCTCTATCTCTGACTTCGCTTTTCTCTGCACACTGCCCCTGCTGATCAAAAGCTATGCCATTGAAAACTGGACCTATGGAGATGTGCTCTGCACCAGCAACCGGTACATGCTTCATGCCAACCTCTACACCAGCATCCTCTTCCTCACTTTCGTCAGCATCGATCGCTACCTGCTCATGAATTACCCTTTCCGAGAACACCTTCTGCAAAAGAAAGAGTTTGCTGTTTTAATCTCTTTGGCCATTTGGGTTGTGGTGACCTTAGAGCTCGTGCCCATGGTTCTCTTTATAAATCCCGATACAGGTGGCAATAAAACCAGATGTAGGGATTATGCAAGTTCTGGGGAGGCCAAGCCCAGCCTCATTTACAGCATGTGCCTTACCTGCTTGGGCTTCCTCATTCCTCTTTTTGTGATGTGCTTCTTTTATTTCAAGATCGCTGTCTTCCTAAAGCAGAGAGCCAGGCCAGAGGCTGCCACGCTGCCCTTTGAAAAGCCCCTCAACCTAGTCATACTGGCCGTGGTGATTTTCTCTGTGCTTTTCACTCCCTACCACGTCATGCGGAACCTGAGGATCATTTCACGGATGTGGGACGAGAATGAGGCCAAATGCCCCAGGGCCATCATCCACTCCTTATACATTGTGACCAGGCCCTTGGCCTTCCTGAACAGTGTCATCAACCCCATCTTCTATTTCCTTGTGGGGGATCACTTCAGGGAGATGCTGACGAATAAGCTGAGGGACCACTTTCAATCCCTCATGTGCTTCAGGAGATGTGCTAATGGACTCGTGTTTTCATTCAGAAAAGAGTGAGGTGCCTGTGGAACAGAACGTCTTATCCACGCAGTTGTAGGCCAGTTAGAGTTTGACGGACTCGGACATAAACCAGAGCGGGTCACAGATCCGCCCCTGATTTAAAGACCTGGTGTACTCAGAGCACATAAAAAAGAAGAGGATGAGAAGAATTTATTTGTTTGTCCACTTACAAATTGAAGGAAGTCGGACAAGCAGGAACATCTGGGCATACAAATTCAAAATCCTAGATGTTATAATACCTCAATCAGTGTAAGAAAATAGAAGCTAGATAGAGTAGCAAGTTTGCATTTAATCATCGGTTGGACTGTAAAATAAAATTGTTTTGGCAAAATTCTCCTGTGTTTTTCTTATTCATACTCTCCTATAACTTTATGTGAGAATTGAATAGCAGGTTTTACATACATTATTAAGTATTATTGTTAGAAGTTGTACTCTTAAGCAAATTTAAAGTAAAGAGAAACAATAATTAGCAGCAAAGCAATAAAACAAGTTCAAGGATGCTTAGATATCCCTTTATATTGGTCATGAATTGGGTCAACTCTCCTTTTTGTTGTATGGTTTATAGTATAAATAATCATATTGAATAGAGATAGTTAACAATGGGAAAGGAATCTTTGAGCTTGGTGGTTAGGGAATTTAGATGTAAATGATTTTAACAAAATACTAGAAAGAGATACCAAAGACAATTGCAAAAACCTCAGAGTTATAGAATACAAAGTTCCTATCAGGAAACCCAAAGCAAGAAAAACATCACAAAAGTTGAGTAGACTGTGGGAAATCATTGTGCCATCTGGCATTTAATTATCATACTTTGATCATCATTCCATAGAACTATATTTAAGTTTATTAGTCTTGCTGTTGATTAAATAGGAAACTTTAAAGCAGTGGTTCTCAACCTTCTGGCCCTTTAAATACAGTTCCTCATGTTGTGACCCAACCATAAAATTATTTGCGTTGCTACTTCATAACTGTAATGTTGCTACTGTTGTGAATCATAATGTAAATATCTGATATGCAGGATGGTCTTAGGCGACCCCTGTGAAAGGGTCGTTCGACCGCCAAAGGGGTCGTGACCCACAGGTTGAGAACCTCTGCCTTAAAGTATATTAATATGATAAAACCAGCAAAAAAGAGGAACTGAAGTGTTAATACTAGAATTTGTTGGCTTATTTTTCCATTCTGGAGGAAAAATCATAGTTTTTCTTCTCACCACCCCTACCCACCCCCCCACCCCCCAGATACATTATTTCATAAGCACTGGGATAATTTACAAGGAAATTTTGATCTTAGAGAGAGTGACTCACATCTTGATTGAGCCTTGTTTGCATAGGACATTACTTAAGACCTTTGGAGGAAATGTTCTAAACAAAATACATTTCATGAAATTATAAAGTAAGAGGAATATTTATGTACATATCAATATAGATGATCTCAGGATGGTAAGACACCATTCCATGCCACAAAACAAATTCAGGGGGAAAACGGTGCTTTTTAAAGTTAAACAAGTATCATGTAATAATTCACTTATTATATGCAACGAGATGTGTCTATGGCCACAAGTCTACGTTCCTTTCCTTGACGTCAGTAGTTATAAAGCGTGAATAACATGAAGGATAAAATAAACATGAGTGCAGAGACATAAAATTCAATTTTCCTTCCTGTTCCAAGGTACTCTGGCCGTATTGTACTCTGATGTTCAAAAAGGCCAAAAAAATCCCAGTTAATTCCTTTACTTCAAGCAACTGAAATATTATAAAAGCTCATTACTCCAAAGGATTTATTTTCTAACCTAGTATTAGGCTTTAAGATTTTTAAAGTTATTGCCTTGCCTTTGTTATTCATACTTTAAAATTTTCAATGTAATTTTATAATTGCCTGATAATGAACTGCAAACAGAATCTTCTGAATTTCCTCATCAGAAAAAAGCCACAAAATTAGGAAAGAAGTATTTGCTTATTTCTGCAACCTTTACAAGATATTTATGCCCAGCCAGGGTGGCTCAGTGGTTGAGCATCAACCTATGAACCAGTAGGGCATAGTTCAATCCCTGGTAAGGGCATATGCCCATGTTGTGGGCTTGATTCCCAGTTCAGGTTGTGGAGTAGGTAGCCAATCAATGATCATCTCTCATCATTGATGTTTCTATAACTCTCTCCCTCTCCCTTCCTCTCTTATATTTTAAAAGATATAACTTAATCATAACTTGTATTTTATGCATGGGTTTTAATTTGTAAATATGAAATTAAATTTGCCCCACCCCTACCCCAAAAGGTGGTGGGACTGGACTCTTTCTTAATAGTTCAGTGAAATATTTTGTAAAACCATAAACTCTTACATATATCTTGTAACCAAAATGTTAAGTAATTTCATAGAAAATGTCTTCATTTTTTTTTTGCTCAAAGCTGTCATGTAGTAACTTAATTCTTAGAAGACTAAACAGAATTTTACTGAAATTATAAGAAGTATTCCATTTGCTTTTTGTACTACGTGATTGTAAGAAGTACAAACAATAAATTCTTTTTAGTTTTGTGGTTTTCAAAGGAAATAATGTTGGGTGTTTGCATCTTGTCTTTGAATTGATGCCTCAGTGTCTTCAGAATCATGTCTAAACTCTTTGGTCCAGCACTTTGCCACCTTCATACATCATCTCTTGCCATTGTTGTCACAAACTATATCCTCCAGCCAAAGATTGCTACTTTATTTATTATATTCAGATCTTTCTTCACAGTATGCACTTGGGTGCTCACCCTTATTCCATCATGCCCACGTGTAAAAAAATAAATATGTTTTAAGGTCTATCACATCTGCCTCTCCTTCACAAACCATTCTTTTATATCTTCTCCTCCCAAAATCTGGAAGTATATCTGTCTACCTCAAAGACTTCAGACTAATTTTAAGCACTGCTTTTATAAGACACATTAATTTTCACCTTATATTATAATTGCTTCAATTCAAGTCTACTCTAAGGTCTATGAAGTTTTAAATGGTTATTTACCATGAATGAATGTCCTACAGAACAACTTTGAATTCAATGTGCCTTTTGAGTGTGTGTGATCAAACTATTTTCAGTCACCCCCCCTTTTATAAGAATTGCTGTTTTATATAAAGAACAAAGTATATGTACACAAATATATGAGCCAGCTGCCATTGCCCAGTTCCTTATAATTTCCTCTATGCCTTTGATCAATTTAAATGAATGTTTATATTCTTTGTCTGCTAGTTCCAAATCTAGGTCTATTCAAAGTTGGTCTTCATTGATTGCCTTTTCTCAAGTATGGATCATAATTCCTGTTTCTTCATGTCTAATAAATTTGGATTATGTTCTGAAAATCATACACAATATATATGTGGAGACTCTGTATTTTGTTATGTTCCACTGAATAATACTAATATTTTCTTTCATGGGTGAATTTAAACTCCAAATTCTGCAATATTAGTTTAGTTATGTTAACTTTGTGCTGATTAGAATATACCCAGATATCCATCACTTGGGTCAGCTAAAGACTTGAGCAGAGTTTATTCACAAGATACAGGGCCCTGGATCATGAGAGGGATGTCCGAATGCTGGTTTAGACCCAATCCCCAGCAGTCAGACATCCCCCAAGGGGTCCCAGATTGGAGAGGGTACAGGCTGGGCTGAGGGACACCCCTCCCCCCAGTGCATGAATTTCATGCACTGGGCCTCTAGTATATAAATAACAATGTTGAAAAGACCTTAGGTTTCCCAATTGTCATATCTCTGATTAGATATACATACAAATTAGTGGGGAAATCCCAACTTGGTCTTGAATTCAAGCTAATTCCAAGCTTATCAGTATTGAGTCAGGTGCTTTGATCTCAATTTGTTATGGATTTCTGTGTGAATAATCTATTTGAGAATCTCAGAGGGAAAGAAATAAGGTTGGTCAAGATTCAGGCACTAAATCTCATATCGAGTGGTCACCACAAATGACAATAATAGCAAAGACTTAGGTAGCATTTAAAATGTGCCAAGCACAGTTGCTCTAGCACAGTATTCAACTCTCACCAAGGCCTATGAAAGTTACAGATGAAGAAATAAGTCATGGGAACTTGAATGTCTTGTCCACGCTCATACAGAAAATAGTGGTAGAAGTTAATTCAAGAAGCATTGGTTCATTAGAATATTTATAAAACATTGGCACAAGCAGCCTAGCTCTGTGAGCAACATTCTCCTCACACATACACATTATCCCAATACCCCATATATTGCAAGATATATAGAAGAAAATATAATATAAAGAAAATATAATATAAATATAAGGAAGAAAAACCCCCTCACAGTTAACTTTGGAACCTCCAGCTATTTTGAAACTTGAGTGATAAAATACCCATTGGCAGCCAGTGGTGGTGGTTCCCATTAGAGCTCACGATGCCAGATCTAAGGGGTATACCCATCAGTGCAAACTGTTGGTCAGATCTGTGTTCAGCAATCCCAGCAGGATGCCCTGAAAAGCAATCTGTGACAGGAGAAGGCATAATGAGCATATATATGAACATAAATGAGACAGAACCCAGTGGCTTGGTATAAATTCCTATCTGGGCTGGATTTTACACATGCTGAGTAGGTGAAACATAAGAAAGAACAAACGTTGGAATTCTGTGATTTTATTTGCACTCCTCAACTGGTGGAACTGGAGAAAATATGTGTATAAATTAGTCTACATATTTAATACATTTAACAAGAAAGAAAGCTCACTATATCAATCATGCAAGCATCTGGTTCCTATGCCACAGTTTCTCATTAAACTTTGTCTATAGCAGAGCTCGATGAAACTTAAACTGAGATGTGCTTTGGGTTCTGAATGCACTCAAAATAAAAATCACATTATGTAAACAGGTAGAATTATGTGGCAGCTTGCCACTTGTATATCAAATACACTTACTCAACAAACATTCATTGGGTGCCCAGTGTTTGTCAGAAATTGTGTCATTGATAAAGCTATGAATAACAAATAGTTCCTTCCTTTAGTTAGCTTGTGGTTTTAGAGGGAAAACAGATGTGTGAACAGACATACATGAAGTGGTCAGGGAAAAAATAGAGATGTGCCCAAATTGTTAAAAGTGCATGGGGCGAGGTCATAAATCTGTCTCAGTAAATTGGGGAATGACTTGGAGTGGATGCTAACCCTACTGAGGCCTGGCACTGGGGTGAGCAGAGCAACAAAGTGGGGCGCTGAATACAAAGGCATATACATTCCTGGAAGGTGGACATTTGCAGGAAAACCCAATGAGGAATCAATTCTTGTCCAAATGGGCATTTGTGAGATGATCAGTGTCTCTTTGGCAGTAGAGAAACGAGACACACAAGCAATGCTGTGCAGCTCACAATGCAGGATACACGGAGCCATTCAAGAGTATTCAAACTAGGACTTTCCCAAAAGTTTACATTTAGGGAGACTTGAGAAAAGACAGGCAATAAAATTTACTAAACTGTTAACTCATTGATTTTACCTACTTCCTTTCACTGCTTGGCTAGCTTTGTCCTCTGATCTCAGTCACCTCTTAAATATTGGTGTTTTCAGCTCCCTCTTCTTTTTCACTCTCTTTCTCCCTCAGAAAATTTTATTCTCATCCATTGATTTATATCTTACCTCTGAGCTTAAATTGATTCCTATGCTACCTAAACATGGAAAGCTGATTTTTATTTTTAAGTCTCATTTCAAGATTTTTATAGCTATCGTTTCAAGAAAGAGAAATATTTCAAAGATTTTGGGCTCATGTTAATTATAGAATCAAATAATTAGGAAAATGAGAAAAAATGAGTGTCACCCTTCAGCTGCTTAAAGCAGTATTTCTCAAAGTTCATGAAAAGAAGATTGAGGTCAACACCTAAAAATCTCTCAAGCTATTTTTTTCCAAATTTCTGAAAATATTCATGCCCTTCTGAGGTGAAGGAATCACTGTGAATGTCTGTTCATTTCAAATGCAACATGCCAAAATATAAAAACACCTAAACCATTTTCAATTATAGGGAGCATACTTTCTTATATTCAAATTGGCACCGATAGCCTGCCTCCTGCACACCCTCCACTGGGGATGTGCCCACAACCCAGGTACATGCCCTTGACTGGAATAAAACCTGGGACCCTTCAGTCCGCAGGCCGATGCTCTATCCACTGAGCCAAACCGGTTAGGGACAGAATTCCTTTACACAATTTAAAATTATACAGGTGGAATGTCAGCTAACTTTTAGAGTGCTTACTATTTGCAGGACCTAATGGTTCGAACAGCTACACATGTATTATCATTGGACTCTTATGGCAAACACAAAGGCACATCAAGCATAAATATCCTTCCAATGGTTAGAGTTAGTAAAAGAAGAAGAAAGGATTTGAACCTAAATAGTCTGACTCCAGAATCCATGCTCCTACCATGCAATGGAGATGATGATGGTAATGATAGAATTAATAGTAGCTACCAAGAGCCAAATGTTTTCTGTCTGTAGTGCCAAGTCATATACAGTGGGGCCTTGACTTACGAGTGTCCTGACTAACAAGTTTTTTGAGATAGGAGCCGTCTCTCAGCTGATTTTTTGCTTTGAGTTGTGAGCTAAAATTCAGGTTATTAGCCAGCTTCAGATACCCCACTGCTAGGTGGCGCAGCGAACGTCACAGTGAACACCTCAACATCAGCTCAGTATCACATGTCTCATTCACTTCTTGATTTGACATACGAGTAATTTGAGTTACGAGCTCCATCACGGAAAGAATTAAACTCGTAAGTCAAGGCCCCACTGTACTATGTTTTTGAAACCCATCTCCTGGAATCCTATCCACAACCCTAAGAGATACAGCTGAGAAGACTAAATCATAGCACAGTTATGCATCTTGTCTCCACAAATGGTAAATGGATGGGGATTTGAGCCCGGGGCAGAGGGGGAGGGGAGTGTATTTATATAATCCCTGTCTTAATACCCCGTGTTCTTCTTGCAATTTTGTGCAACTATGGTCTTCCCACCTCATGTCATTATTTCCTTTGGTGTGGTCCAACTCTATTGGTGTGCTCTCCCTCTCTGCTTGGAAAACCTGTCTCAGATGGCCATTCATGCTGGTATAAGGAGCGGGCAGTTCCCCAAAGCAAATCATATGAACTTGAGAGGTGATTCTGCCTCATGGGCTCACTCACCATACTGCTTGAGTTCTCCTTGAAGAACTCGGGACCAGTTGCTGTGTGGCATGCCTTTCAGGGAGAATTATTAGCATTTATTAGAGTTCAAAACTCTAACCTGAAGGAAGAACAAAGATGGTGTGAGATTTTAGGTCTCATGTAATGTCTTATTTGATTTCTCCAGGACCACAGAATTTATGACAGGTTCACATTTCCACAATGTACTTTATATAAACTAGCTCTAACTGGAAAATTCCTTTTCACTGCTACCTTAATGAGACTTGGTGATATGTCTTAAACTTCTCAGTCATTCTTTTTCTTTTCCTCTTCCTTTACCACTGTGTTTTTAATAACCAATATTTAGTCAAGATTATTTAAAGACTTGTTGTCCAGATGCTGCACTTCATAAAAAAATAATAATAAAAGAAAGTAGATTTCTCATTTCTCTCTAAGTGTAATTCCAGAGGCCAAGGTGCTGAGAAATCCTTACAGGACAAGCAGAGTCCATGGAGCCTGGGGCTGGGACAGCGGTGACCACTATGTCGGCCATGCTGAGTACAGAAGGAATACTGCTGAGAAGGCTTTTCGTTTTACCTTTTAATTTGTTTTTCTACACCCCCCCCCCAAAAAAAAATTGAGTAATAATCTGTTGGGTAACAATCTGTTGGGTAATAATCTGTTTTTGACAAAAGTTAATTATCTTTGCTACATTAACTCTTCTAGGTCATGACTAATGACTTTCTCATGACCCGAATTTCCTGGACGTGTTTACTCAGAACAATTAAACGGGTCAGTTCTACACATATCTTAGAATCTTAAGAAGTTCAACTGTCTCAGTGGACAGTGCCAACGTTTCTGAATAAGACTGATAAGGAATATAAAAGATGCGAATATATAAGTGTTTGTGCCATCTGTTCCACTAGGTGAAGCAATGCCACAGGCAATGCTGTTCAAAATGGATGCAAATGAATTCTGAATCACATGATGTTCTAGTAACAGCTTTTCCTTTCTTGAAAATCTCATACTCCAATATTAAAATCAATTTGCATCCTTTAAAACAAACAGACTGTCATAGGCAGCAGTGTGTTATGCTAGATGAAAATAAGAGATTGCCCCAGGACTTCTAATTTTCTCTCTCTCTCTCTCTCTCTCTCTTTCTCTTTTGTAAAACTTTTTAAAAATATTTTTATTGATTTCAGATAGGAAGGGAGAGGGAGAGAGAAATAGAAACATCAATGATGAGAATCATTGATCAGCTGCCTCCTGCACACCCCCTACTGGGGATGGGGATCGAGCCCGCAGCTGGGCATGTGTCCTTGACCAGAATCAAACCTGGGACCCTTCAGTCCTCAGGCCGACTCTTTATCCACTGAGCCAAACTAGTCAGCGCTCTTTTGTAAAACTTAAGAATTGCTGTACTAGTATGTATTTTTCTTGGTTCAGATATCATATATCTTCATTTCTACATCGTTACATAAGTCCAAACTAAATCAATTATTTACGTACACTAAAAACTCTAGCTTTAGGCACCACACCAAGACAACAGCTAACAGTGAATTACAGACATGAGGCTCAGTTTAAGACAAGAGTTAAGCGGTGGCTCAGGAGAATCTAGAAAAGGGTCAGAAACCAAAGGCAAGCACTTGATTATGAACCAAGCCGCCGGGGAGCACGGTCGCCTCTGTATGCACCCCAGCTATCAGAGAACAGAAGAGATCAGGCAGCTTCTATGTAGAGACAGAGGGCTTTTACATAAAATCCTGGTTTGCTCAGTGGTCCAGCCTCTCCCAGCCTCATATTAAATAGGGATAGTAACACATCTTTGCAGGTCATTGTGAAAATTTAGAGAGTACATGAGCTTCAGGTGCCAGACACATCATGAAAACTCAGTAACAGGGATGTTCTCTTGCCAAGATCAAAACAGAAGAAACAAACTGAGTCCAAATTGGGATAGTAACATATACTTCAGCCAGTTAGCGTGGGATATCTTACAATCTCCAGATTATTTACCACCATGTTTGCTCACACAACTGAGTTGCTCAAGGTAGCTTGTGTTCTCTCAAAGAAGAGTTCCAAAAGTCAGGCCTGCTGCACGGTGGTACCTGGGAAGGGAAGTGGTATTGAAGCAGTGTGGCCTGTCTGTTCTGCACATTGTTTTGCCAGCTGACGGACTACTCACGGCTTCCTGAGACAATGCTGTTCTGTCAAAAGTGTGATCCTAAAAAAAAAGTGGACATGTTCAAGGTCAAATTAAAGGCAGAGCTGGGAAGGAAACAGTTGTTCTCGAGGCATATTATACCATCTTCGCCATGTATAACCATCAACTGTGATACATTTTTATAAAATCATAGAGCCACAAAATTTTAGAATTGAAAGTTGCAGTAATAATCTCTCAGTTCCAAAAATAATATCAATAACAACAAAGGTGTGGATAGAAAACATGGGGGTTTTATGGAAAGTAAACTTACAGATTGATCTGATCATAAATTCTTTTTTTAAAATGAAATCTTTATTGTTGAAGTATTTTCTCATTGACCCCTTCTAGCCTGCCCTTGTCTCCTGCCCAGGCCTTCATAAATTCTTAACCAAGTAGTTCATGGTGGGTAGTCACACTCCAGGCATATAACCTTTGAAAGGTTTTAAGCCAGTCCTACATCCACATTATTCTTGTACATGTAGAGTAATGCACCTTTGAAATACGAGAAGTAATGCCTCTAGAAATGGTTATTAAGTCTCAAGAGAGCACATAATCTTGTTCGCTATCCGGTAATCCAACACTAGCCTTGCTTTGTCCTATCTTTATGTCCCCTCCTTAATTTCAAATGCATAAAAGCTGAAAAAAAAAGTCATTCTACAGAGCA
The DNA here is from genome assembly GCF_000327345.1 of Myotis davidii. Taxonomy (NCBI): domain Eukaryota; kingdom Metazoa; phylum Chordata; class Mammalia; order Chiroptera; family Vespertilionidae; genus Myotis; species Myotis davidii. Next base: position 513,779 of record NW_006296225.1, on the reverse strand, counting down.
CTTGAGATTTTGTAACTAAGAATATGTCATCAGTTTGGCTCAAATAAACTCTCATAAAAATTCTTTACAGATTTGGACTTTCCTTATGGTGACAAAGGTAACATGCTTAATTAAAATACGAGTTATTATTTTAACATATAAAATATAAATAACTATAAATTGTTTAAGATTTAAAAGAACTAAAAATCCTAAATGTCTAACTTCAAGTTAACTTGTTAAGACTCTGCCGTAACCAAAGCTACGTCTTCACTTTTGCTCTTCTGGATTAACTTTTATTTGAATTCAGATATCAAGATTCCTGGACTTTAAGGGAAGTTGGAGTCTGAAAACAGCTAATGGCTTTGCTGTTGAGAAATTCTGTCACTGACCTCAGCCGAGGGAGTCCAGATATGAATCCTGCTGTCGATCCACTTAATCAGGAGCAAAGCCTTCGCAGCTCTATAGCAGCCCTGACTTCTTATAGACAGAAACTTAGCATTTCAACGCCAGCCCCGGGCCCAGCCTCAGTCCTAGGCCCAGCCCCAGGCCCAGCCCCAGCCCCAGACTTAGGCATCGCTCCAGCTCTAACTCCAACTCCAGCTCCAGCCTTACCTCTAGGCCCAGGCTTAGTCCAAAGCTAGATAAAACCCCAGACCCAAGCCCAGGATTAGAACTTGTCCCAGCCCCAGTGTCAGCCTCTGCCTGAGCCCCAAGTCCAGCCCACGAGCCAGGCCCAGGCCCAGGCATCAGCTCCACAGGCTGGCTCCTGAGTCCTGTCTCTTTTCTTTGCCCTATTGCCTGAGTAGTCACATCTCTGCTAATGCTAACACTGTTTTTTAAACAAAGCAGAATAGAATGGTGTAAAGTAGGGGTGTAGTTGAATTACTTATATTTAATTTTTTAACCTAATTTTTTTAAAAAAATTTAAATTTGGGGCAAATTTTGGAGAAAGATACATGGTGCCTTTCAGTTCTCTGTATTATATATATATATATAATTTGAAAGCTTCATAATTAAACTTTCCTCACAAATATTTTAATGGTTTTATTCACCTTGCCACCTGACTGTGGTTGTTTTTGTGAGCCTGGTTACCCAGAACATGTAGCTTATGTCATGCTAGTGACACTGATTCTGTTTGCCCGTACTTATTGCATAGAGCTCTAGGATCAATGGAGTGGGGAGGAAGGCTAAATGCTTCTTGTCCCCTAAGGTCTAGTCCTGCATCCTGCAGGACTCCCTCTCCTAACCACAGGCTCAACTTCTGTCTCTTTTGACTGAGAAAATTACCCTAAGTCATCCTGCATTCTTCCCCTTGTGGTTGCTAATCTCAAAACTTGGTGGTATTTGCATTATAGAAATTTGCTTCTTACATGTACTGTATTTCTCATAACTCTGACTCTTGCATCAGCAAACATTGGTATTCTGCATTCCTTTTTGTACAATAGAAATTGTTTAACCATGAGTGGTAACCACTTGGCAATTCATTTTCGAATGTATCTACTCCCCTTCTGCAGCAATAAGTCTCCAGATTCCAGGACTGGGGCATCAAGACCTTTGGGGATGGGAGGAGGAGGAAGATTCAGATATCATCCCCAAATGTATCTCACCACATTTCTCCCTCCAAAGATGCTCTCTTCAAAGATTACTATTTTAGCTCGTTGTTAACTCTTTCTTAAAATTTGGAAACTATTGTTTTTGCTCAGAATCCATTTCTTCAAAACATCCCCTTGACTTGGCAACATTTTGTGGATAATTTCACCTCCCTCCACTGGAGGTCACTGTGTATTTATATAGAACGTTTATGAGATTTTTTCTCTGTTTCTTTTGGGTAAACAGTCAATTCCAAGTTGTTTTCATTCCCCTCTCCCTCTTTCCTCCAGGGGATGACATAAATTACTTTTTGGAAGGATTTATGCATCGGCGTATGTGGAAGGGCGGGTGTTTCTTTTTCTTTTCCTTACTTTCAGTCCCATGCTGGGGTCTATTGCTGTACATTCATCAGCCTCTAGCCCACGTGTACCCACAGCCAGATACCCTCATCCCCTCTACTGCCCCTCTGCCGTGTCTGAGGTCACTTTGCATCCTGATTATCCCACCTGTAAGGTCTGTCCAAATTCTCAAGCAGCCCCCTCGTGCCTTTCTCAGGACATGGAAAACTTTTGAAAATTCCTCTGTGCTTCTCCAAAATGGTGAGAGTCTTGGGATGGGGTGCCTGTGGCCATCTCTGATGAAACATCTCTGATTCTGCTCTTTTATTGCTAGATGATGATGACTTTGCATGGGAACGTGTACACTGAAAGGACCTCTCTTCTAGGCTTGCATTCCCTCAGGCTTCAGGGATCTCCTCTGTTCCAAGAACCCTACCGAATCTGTCTGAGGTCTGCCTTTACCCCATCCAGAGCTTGGCTGGGCTGAGAGTAGGGCACAGGATAACATCTCAGTCACCCTCAGTCTCTGAATGCCAGCTCCTTCCCCTCAGAGAACACTCTCCCCGCTCCCTTACCAAACTTCATCTCCTTGTGTGTGGGAAAACACTCTTATCTCAGCATGCATTTCCCCCCCAACTTTACCCTCAAGACTCCCTGCTCCTCAGCCTCCAGAGGCTTAACCTTTTGTAGCTCGAAAATCCTTTGTGATTCGGAAAGTTTGGCTCTTATAAAACATGGCTTTCAAAATGCCTGGTTCGTAGGAGTTTTAACACATCTCTTGAAGAACTAGATTTCCTCTTTCTCAGCTGCATGTGCCCTCTTCCCCCAAAGGATGAAAGCCATTTACTTTAAGGGTGGGAATTGGGGCTGCAACCAAAATTGTAGGAAGAAAAAGACGATGGGCATCATACATTGATGCTGGCTCATAAGCCTTATGAGTGATGATCACATTTTAAAAATTTAAATAACTGAAGAAACAAAACTCTGCCATTTGCTAGTCTATAGCTAACAGTTCAATCCCCCATTCATAAACTAGACATTTTAGCACTGATGTGGGCTCCATGGTTAAATGCAAGGTGTGTTTGTATTTAAATGCCTTTTCGAGGTTGGACTGGCAACAACACTTTCACTTCTCCGTTATGTCCTTACTTATTCTACATTGGGTAGAATAATACTATAAGGTTAGCCAGCCAAAAGAGAATAATTTATTCACTTGTTACTGGCCAGACTTCAGCCAGAGGTGGTGCTCTGTAAGGCAGTTTCACCCTCAGACCACTGACACCCCCATTTGGGAGTATAAATTGGATGGGCCTCTCAAACCTAGGTGGGCAGAGACGTGACAAGGCAGTTTCACCCTCAGACCACTGACACCCCCCCCATTTGGGAGCATAAATTGGATGGGCCTTTCAAACCTAGGTGGGCAGAGACGTGAATGACAATCTGGGGCTACCACCTGAGATTGTGCCAATAGCAGCTGAGGATTGCATAATTTTAAATATAGTTTCTCTCTAGATGGAAAGAAAGGACTCAAAAATAGGCCCTTTGGGCAGATTTGGAGGTACAGATGAGAGTGGAGATGCAAAGGACTCAAAAATAGGCCCTTTGGGCAGATTTTGGAGGTACAGATGAGAGTGGAGTGAGATGAATGAGCACTCCAGGCTGGATACATCTACACTTTTCCTAAAAGTGTGAGAACATTATTACAAGAATGGGAGAAACTATCATCATTTAATGGCTCCTGATATTGTGTACTAATGCCCATTGCAGGGGCAATGGAAGCAGTTGGTGTTGCATCAGAAATAATGGCCCCTCAGCCTGAGAGTGATGCATGATGACTTATGTTCTAGGGAGGAGACATACCCAAACCAATCAGTATGCATTGATTTTTTGTCTTTAGTACCAGAAAGACAAAACCTGGACAACTTTTTCAAGTTACGATACAGTTGCTATGCCCAAGGAATTCCGACCTGAAATCACACTCCTCCCCCTTTCCTTGTTTCCTTTCCAACCAAGAAGGCTATATTTTTGAGTCAATTAATCTGGGAATTTTTTCACTTGGTGAAGGATCTAAATGTCTTTATCATTCCCCAAAAGATTTAATAGCATTTTATTAGTTATACTAGGAACCCTACAATGGGGCAAAAAGACAATGTATTTCCAAGTCAAAACATCCAACTTCACTAAATATGCTGCTACTGGCTCCCTTCTCCGTCCTTTAATGGACCAAGCAGAGAGTGCTGCCCAACATACCTTTGTGGACTGCTTCTCTTATACCGAAGAAGAAGCTGAAAAATCCTTGTCTATTGGCTCGAATATTGATTCATCATAGTAATAAGATGGGGGGGGAGGGGATCAAGATGCCCTGTGCAAAGCCTTGCTGTAGAATTTCATTTTTAATAGGCATAAAATAGTTTTTGTATAGTCTGGAAGCTCATATCTGAAAGTATGTCAGTTGGAATTTCATCCTGTATATATGGGGGAACCCAGAGATCCAGAGTTGAGGAGTAGATGTACTAAAGAGTTCTTAAAAGCAACCCACCAGTCTGGAACCTCCACAACCGCCAATTCCATGGGCAAGCTTAGAAAACTCACACAAAGCATGACAACACTTTATTATCATCCATCTTACTTCAGAAAATTATCTATCTGTGTTCCCCAGTTTCTAACTGTGAGCCCCCCAAGACTGTAGAGCTGTCCTGTTAATTTGTGTATCACCAGAACTTTCTATTGGTACCTACATAAAGGAGCTACTCAAAATATTTGTTGAATGAAATTTCACTCTCCTGCCAATAAAGGTATTAACGTCTTTACAGAGTTGGGACTATTTAAAAATGTTTCTCAAACAAATATTTTAGTGTTAACATCTCTAATTTTTTAAGTATAATGTTGTCATCATAAATAACATGGCTGGGCGTTTCATGAGACTCTGTTTCTGCTGAGTTTCCTAAAGACTGAAAACAAAACAGCAGGGGCAAGAACTTGCAATTTCAAAGTGAGGTTGAGTTCTTTGTGCAGATACTGCATCATAGGTGGGGTCAAAAACTAAACTTTCAGCCCCCAACATCTAGAGAGTATTAAAGAATTGAGGTGGAAGAAGTCAGAAAGTGAGAGTAAGAACTGATTTGATGACTACCTGGAGGAGGAGAGGATTCAAGGACTACATGGAAAGCCTAAATGAGACCCTTGCTGCTTAGGAACACAACAGAATCATTTGACTCATGCTGGAGAAAAGAGTTTTCCAGAGAGATTGGCTGAGATGGCTTATGGCAAAGTACAGAGGTTTACAGTAGCTGGACTTCCTAAGTGTTTGCTTTTCTAGAGCCAAAGAACCTAAGCAAAGATACTGGCTTGTGGTCCCTATTCATGGGATCCTACCCAATGGGGGCTTCTGCCAGGGGATGGAAGCTGGCCCAGAAAGAGGCTGAGGAGAGATTAAAAGTTGTCAACTAAAGGGGCAGCACTGTCCTTGCTGTAAAGATGTAATTGGGGGGGTTCAATCAGGACCAGCTTGGTAATTTGTGGGCCCCAGTGACAAATGAAAATGCAAGGTCTCTTGTTCACAAATTATTAGAAATTTCAAGATGGTGACGCCAGAGCATTAAACCAAGCCTGAGGCCCCTCTAAAAGTGTAGTCCTGAGCATCTACACAGGGTTGGCACCCATGAGGTTGACTACGCAACCTATAGTGAAATCACACAGCTCACAAAGTCCCCAAAAGTTGCCTCAAGAGAAATAGTCAGGTTTAAGCTTCTTCCACAATCAGAGAATCAATATCAGATTACAGAGACGTCAATGAAAGAAAACATGACCGACTGTTTCTTCTCTTCATCCCTCCAGGAATCAGAGGTAGGCTAGTGAGTGGGAGGATGTGTAAAAAAATACATAGGGAAATCAATCTAAATGTTTGTTACCATTTCATCACCTTTCCCCATTGCAGACTTTGATTGGGAAACAGGAGGAAAAAGAAGGGAAAATGTTTAACTTTACATGAAGCTTGGAATTTTAAGTATTATACAAGATGCACATTTGAATTACCTAAATGCAATAATTTGGGAGGGTGGAAGAAAAATAACTTGAAAAGTTATTTGAAATCGTCTGAGAAA
>NW_006296225.1:502193-504336 GCF_000327345.1 Myotis davidii | reverse complement strand
GTGATAACTTCTAAACTTTTTACCTCTGGGGCTAACCCCAAGAGTAGTGAATAGTTTTTCATATTAGACCTATATTTCTTAAATAGCAGTAACTGAATCCCTTACATCTTTTGTCTCCAGGGTTAGATACAGAAGTTTTAAGAGAGAGGATACAGGAAGAAGTTAATCTCTCCATAATAAACACTTTGCTTTAAATCCAAAGAATTTAAAGGAAGGAACAGAATATAAAAGATGTACATTTCACAGAGAGTATTCATGTATTCTTTTGAAAATAAGTAAGAGGACAATTGCAGCAGACACAGAGAAGACTTTTTCTGAATTATAATAGAAAAGCCATGCCTTTCATCATTTGGGGCACATTTTGCACTTCAACTAAAATATATATCCTTTTTCAATTACTTAGGTCTGTCTGGAAAATTTAAAAACCTACAGAACCTTATTCTAGGGAAACTAAAATATGTGAGCATATCACTTAACTGACTTCCTTCTCATAGTCAAAGAGTATGTTTAAAAACAACTATAGAAGACAAGGGTTTAATATTAATCTGTTAGAAATAGGAAACAAGTTTTGAAAATTACACACACACTGTGATTTCCTAGACATTGTTACTGAAATGTACAAGGTAATTGCAAAATAAGATATGGGTGTGCTAGAAGATTCAATCTGACCTCATTCCGAAATTTAGTGCATTAGTGCATTATTATCTATCCATGGTTAATCACTAGAATCCATAATTTGATGATATTTATGTCAACTCTCACTTGAAGCTTTTAGGCAAAAGTTGATGGGAATTTTTTATTTCCCTCTGGTAAAATGTCTCAAGATAATGTTTCCTCCCCTCTCTTGTCTTTTTACAGCAGAACCTCTCAGTTGACTGAAGACCTAGGAAATGTGACCAATTTTAAGGCATCTGGTTCTTTACTAGGATGTATTTCCCATCTTCTTATATCAGAGGGTGCAAACTGGCAGCCACAAATAAAGTTTTTGTTGCAGACAAATTTTCTATGTTCTGTATCTGTTTTAAAAAAATTAATCTCCAAAATTTAAAAATTAGAAGATTCAAAATTAAAAATTGGGAGTTTTTAGCTTTTTACTGGAAACATATTCCCATCAATCAATGGAAGACTGATCTAAAGATAAATTCTCTTCTCAGGGAGAGGCTGAGGAAGGCAGAGGATGACATGTCTCTTCAGTTGGCAGAGCTCCTACCACTCTCTTAAGTATTATACAAGATGCACATTTGAATTACCGAAATGCAATAATTTGGGAGGGTGGAATAAAAATAACTTGAAAACTTATTTTAAAACACCTGAGAAATTATGGGATTTGTCTGAAAATTTATACAATGTGGTGATGGTAAAGAAGCAGACATAGCCACATATTGGGTTGGAGGACAGTGAGGGAAAAGAATAAAGGCATTTTATGAATTTGCCCCAAAGAATTCTGCTTGTTCACTTTAATGGTTACAACTATTCTTATTGATCTATTCAAACTTCTCTGGTAAACACATAGACACACATGCCTGCCCACAGACATGGATGTACATTGAGATATACTTACATAAATCTAAAAGACAATTGAGATGAAGAAATTGAACTTATGAGTTAGCTGAGCAATGTCTCAGGATTACATTAGGTATAAGCCACAGTGAAATAGAGTTGATAAAAGAAATACACACATACACACACACACACACACACACACACACACAAATGTGTGTATTTAAAAGAAACTCTCTAGAAATCTGAACTATGTAGATAGAGGATAATAACTCTAGACCAAAGAAGACGTACAAAAAAAAAGCATTTTGGCACTGTTTAATTTTAAAGTTTTAATTAAATCATCCTCAATGAATGTGCTTTTTACAGGCAAGAAATAAGCTTTTACTGCCCTCAAGTGGTTTTAATTTATCACTGCAACATCTCTAACCACTCCAAAACAGTATTTCAATCAAAATCACATCTTAGAGGCTATTTAGAAAAAGGAAATCTAGAATAATGTACCTTTAATTCTGAAATATTTTCTAAATAATAAAATGGACCAAGTAGCTTTATGTAGTTGTACTGAAATATGTCCACTCTACAGATTTGCAGAATATTTTGTTTTTACTGTACCCTCGCCAAGGATATGTTTACTGATGAG
>NW_006296225.1:495439-497992 GCF_000327345.1 Myotis davidii | reverse complement strand
CATTGGTCGGCTACCTCCTGCATGCCCCCTACTGGGGATCAAGCTCACGACTCAGGCATGTGCCCTGACCAGGAAACTGTGACCTTCTGGTTCATAGGCTGACACTCATCCACTGAGCCACCCCAGCCAGGCATCCAATTGTCTTTCTTATCCTAGCCTTGTGTTCCTGTGGTTGTTTTTTTAAATCCTTACCCAAGGACATGCTGAGAGAGAGACAGAAAGAGAGAAACAACGATGAGAGAGAGAAACATCAATCAGCTGCCTTCTGTACTCATCTGGATCAGGCATTGAACCTACAACCTAGGTATGTGCCCTGACTGGGTTTGATTCCCAATCAGGGCACATACCTAGGTTGGTGTATGGGAACAATGTGCCAACCAACTGAGTCACCCAGCCAGGACCAAAATTGTTGGTTTTGTATTTTCTAAATTTATCTATAACTTCTTCCTGAGTTCTAGGTCAGGTGATCAGTGTTTGGGTAGGAAGAGAGTTGGGGATAATTTCATCTTCCAAATTGAGCATTGAAAATAGTCTCATTTCAAACACATATTTAGGGTCTATCCTTCGCCATCTTCTCAGCACTGTTTGTCCCCTTCCCCTTCCATCTCACAGGATGCTCACTGTGCCCTCCCTCGATGTTGGGTCCTTTAAGAACTGGCTGGTTGGTCCACCATGTTGCTACGCTGTCTTCTCCTTGGTTCTTTCTGTTGTTGCCAACCTATCAAGTCTCAGCCATGCCCTCCTCCATATCTCCGGGTTTAGGAAGTTGCTTATAGCTGCTGCCCCTGGGCCATTTATTCTTGACCATGGTAGAACCATTCCATGTCTGCTGGTTCTTCTTCATGCCCCTCAGGGAAGCACAAGAAGTATCTAGATGCCCTAATATCAAAAGAGAGCCTGTGTTGATGCAAGGGATCTGCCTAGAGCCCTCTTTGGACTGAAATCTCTTATAGGTCAAATTTTAGCTGCATCAGAATCTCCTGGAAGACTTCTGTAAGAAGGAGCAAACTTTTATCCACCCTCAAGGTTCCGCTGGCTGATCTAATAATCAAATAGACATGAGACAGATTAGCAAGTGAAAATTAACACATTTAATACATTCATATGTATGGGAACTCCCATACGTTAGAGCAAGGCATGCGGTCCACTGGCCATGACTTTGACATGTTTGCATTACAGAGTCAGAGACCCCACATGCAGGAAAGGCTCAGAGGTAGAAAAATGGATCAGGTATACCAGACATCCTGGAATAGGGATGAGGTAAGGTGGCTTGGGGGCTTCATTGCGGGATGATGAGAAGAACAGAGATTTAGTAAATAGAAGTTTGCCCTGCCAATAGATGGGTCAAAAGAGATTACCTCTGATAATAGCTGATTATGGGCAAGGCCACTAATTCAAATTCTTCTAGGTAGTTGGGGGTGGAGGGCAGAAGTTTCTCTTGAGCCTGCTGCTAAAATAAGTTGTCTTTAGCTAAAAGTATCTGCATACCACTGTGCACATCTTTGGGAGACTCATTCTGGACCCTCAACTTGTTAAAAAAAAACTCTAGGTGCACCCCCAGAGTTTGCAACCCAATAGTCTTGGGGTGGGTTCCAAAAATTTGCATTTCTAAAAGGTTCCCCAATGATGATGATGATGATGATGATGATGATGATGGTCCCAGGACCACCCTTTATATACCACTACCACCAGCACTTCCCCCAACTGTTCACATTATGGTACATGTAAAAAAATAAAGTAAAATTTACACTTCCCAGAGGAATAAACCTAAGAAGTAGGCCTTTGTTATGGAGAATGCTCTCAATGTGTTTTATATTAATTAGTCTTCCTTTCCGCCTGTCAGAACCACAGGGATCTTTCTCACGTCTTCATCATGAGAATCTGTTGGGGTTCTCAGAGATAAAAACCATGGAAGTGTTGGGGCCTGTGGCCCTCAGAACTTTCTCATTCTCAATCAGCCCACAGTCCGCCTCCAACAATTTTTAAAATTACCAATTTTGGTGTTTCTACCAGCTTATGGCTCTAGTGGATTCAGCTCCAGTTAAGATACAGCTGGGACTCTGGATTTACCTGTGTTGATTTTTCCATTGCTGCTGTGACAACTTGCCACAAACATGATGTCTTAAAGCAATCCAAATGTATCCTATATAATAAAAGGGTAATATGCAAATTGTCCCCTCAACCAGGAGTTCAACTGGAGTTTGACCAGAGGGTGGGGCCGGCCTGCCAACTGCCCCGGGCCCCTCCCTCTGGCTGCCCCCACCCCCTGATCTGCCCCCTATACCCTGATCAGGGGCAGGGCTGGCCCATCAACCTTCTGTGTCCCCTCCCCCAGCCAAGCCCAAGCACTCCAATCAGGTGTGCAGGCCAGACCTCACCTGTGCATGAATTCATGCACCGGGCCTCTAGTTTTCTTATAGTACTGAAAGACAGATGTTTGAAAGGGTCTCCCTGGGCTGACATCAGTGAGTTAACTAGCCTACATTTTTTTCTGGATGCTCTATGGGAGAATCTTTTTCCTTGTGTTTTTCTACCTTCGGTAACCTTCCTGCA
>NW_006296225.1:476289-492557 GCF_000327345.1 Myotis davidii | reverse complement strand
AGGGTAGGGGTCCCCACTGGGGTGCCTGGCCAGTCTGGGTGAGGGGCTGAGGGCTGGTTTCAGGCTGGGGTGACTGAAGCTCCCAACCGCTCCTTTTTTCCTTTTTTTTTTTTTATATTCTGGGCCAGCTTTAGCTTGAGGCTTGGCTCCAGCTCTTAGGCCTCCGCTGCTGAAGGTAGGTTTCTGGCCTTTGCATACAATGTTGCGATCCTGCTGGCTGAAGTCCTGTGGTATTTGTTACATAGTTTCTTAACTGCAGTCGGGGAACGTTGGTTTCCTCCATCACTGAGGCAAGCAAGCCTCATGTTAGTTTCAAGCTGCCTGGCTGCCTGCCACCATCTTGGCTGACTGTTAATTTGCATATCTCGCTGATTAGCCAATGGGAAGGGTAGCAGTCGTACGCCAATTACTATGTTTCTCTTTTATTAGTGTAAATGTGGTCTATGCATTAATGTCCCCAGTAAGCACTTGAGTTTTAAGTCCCAGACACTTTGTTCTGCCTCACCAGTCAATAGTTAAGCTCATAACATTTAGAAATCTATAGTGAACATGAAGATAGAATTACATAGGAGGGCCTAGCCATAGAAATCTCAATGTTCATAAACAGCTGAATCTGTTAATTAGAGTTTGTAATCATTGGTATGCTCTCAAATTTGTAAATCACAGTTGAAAGGAAGTCTTGTAGACAGATAATATCTGACTCATTTTTGTACTATGATTAATTACACTATAAAATGTATTTTTAAAACCTAGTTAGATTCTTTGGGCTTACAAAATATAAAAAAATAAAATAAAAATAAAAAACACTTCAACCCAAATGGATCTAAAGCTAAAGGTCAAGAGTGAGGGTTAGGATGTAGGAGACATTTAAGAAACCCATAGTGAGAGCAGCAGAATTAAAAGGTAGGCAGGGTGCTGAGCACTCTGGGTTCTCTTTATTTCCAAGTGTCTCTGCTTTTTAGTGCATTTCTCATACAAAACCTCTTTATAACTCACCTGTCTTTTAATTACTATCCCCTGGTAATTTCAACCTTCACATTTCCACATGCAGCCACCCCAGTCCATGACCATTATCAGCCACCATTGGTTAGTTCTCTGAGAAAGTGCTCTGAATGGTCTAACAAGACAATGTGGAGTTTCTAGATTGGTAGCTTTTGGCTAAAAGCATGTGTTGTCCAACCAGTCACAGCCAGTGATATTGTCAACATCATCATAATCATCATCACTCATCTCTTATCATCACAGTCAAAATCATTGCTAACATTTATGGGATGTTTCCTACATTCCAGACAATCTCATAAACACTGTAGACATGATTCATTTAATCCCAGTACCAATTTGGGAGGCAGACACTATTTTGACCATATTTTATGGATGAGGCCAGTGAGCATGGCTATGCATGCTCAATGGGGACTTGGAGGCAAGGGTGGCTTCCTTTCAAATTGGCTGAGTATGAGACAAGCAGTAAAAGACATGTCTAGAACAAACTATTTTCACTTTGGGCTTGCAAAATAGGAGGCTCACAGAGAATTATGGGCAATTTCTTCATTGAGAAATTACTAAAACTGGTTTGCAATGTGCTTTGCTTACACAGTTGTATATCTCTCTAATTGGTAGTCTCTATTACAACATAAAGGCTGGTACAGTCAGCATTTGGACCAGAACAAGTTCATGGTGAGATTTTGTAGTCTATAGACCTCTTTCACTCCCATGATCCCAGATCTGTGCTTCTGGGCCCCATGGAGTCCCTTTCTCTCTACTCTCTTTCGCTTTCTTCAGTCTCTGCTTCTGCCAGCTCCTCACAGATGTTTCCATTAGCTCCCTCTCTGAAGACTTACTTTAACCCTTGGATTTAGACCACATAGCGAACACGGGGCTTGACAAGATTGGGCAGTGGCCAGACGGGGAACATACTTAAAAATGGAAGCTAGCTGCTTAATTTGAAACACCTGGATAGTCATAAATTTTGTGCAGACAGGGTGTCTAAAGGCACTGTGGTAGATTCCAGGGCTAAAAATAGGACCTAGAGGACCAACAAGCACACACAAGTCAAAGGGCAGCATGATGGGCAGTGCAGACACATCTGGGTGCTCCAAGAGTGAGAGACTAAATAGTGGAGGTAGGTCAGAAGTTAAAAGGCGCTTTGGAGAGAATAAACATAGAGGGACAGACTTTGCAAAGAAGATGTTGTGTCAACTATCTTATTACCACACTTTCTTGAAGGTGTTGTGATTCCATTTGTACACACCACAATCACACTTCTTAAAGATAGTTGCATGCTCATTGGACCACTGAAAATCATATCTTCCACATTTTCTGCCACTAGGTACTCTCAATGGGCCTCTGTTCCTTTCCTTCCTTCATTCCTCCATCCCTCCCTTCTCTCCTTTCTTCCTTCCTTCCTTCCTTCCTTCTTTCCTTCCTTCCTTCCTTCCTTCCTTCCTTCCTTCCTTCCTTCCTTCCTTCCTTCCTTCCTTCTTTTTTTCCTTCCTTTCTATCTTTCCTCTTATAACAAATACTGATTGAGTTCTTACAATGTATCAGGTTCTGGGGTCTAGTGAATAATATTCTTTATCTCCAAGGAGTTCAGACTGAAGCTGAAAACTGGAGTTCAGCTGGAGCAATAAATAAAAATCCTTCTGGGATTTCTGTTATCAACAGTGACCTGATGTATTCTTGGACATCAAGTCAGGCCTGACCAAGGATTCCCCATTAAAACAGAAGTTACCTTCTCTGTCAAGCAGTGGGTAAGCATCAAGCTAGCTCACAGCCTCCTTCTAAATGTCTGCCTCCTTCTCTGTGTTTCTTTGTGGGTGAATTATGCTTCCTGACCAACTTCCAAGATTTTATTTTTATCCTTAGTGTCTTAATGTTCTTTACTTATGACCTCTTTTATTCAACCTCCAGAAAACAATGTCAGTCATGTTGCCTTAATATGGATTTAAATCACTGTACCACTCCTTCTTGGCATTTTATTTCTCGGTTTGAAAGGTTGAACGAAAGTGGGATTTCCCTGCTAAATAAATTTAAAAAATCTGCTCTAAAGGAAGCGCATACTAGGGAGAAAGCCTGTCCAAATACACACCTTCTTCCTTACATGTAAGGCTCGCCTGCATGCAAGGTTTCCTCTGGTTTTAATTAGAAGCAAAAAGTGCCTCACACCTTCTAAAAATGCTCAAGGCAAGTGCAGAACTAAGCTGTCTGTTCTCAATACTCCCAAGCTTCAATTTCCTAATTCCAGCTGTTTGCCAGCAGTTTCCTATTAGAACAGTGTCAGCTTCCAATAAAGGGAGGGCTCCTTTGGCAGACCCCCTCAGGAGGAGCAGCCAGCTGGAAGTCTCTGTCAGCCATCCTCACTAAGGGGGACAGTGACTAGATAGGAAGAGAGTCCAACAGAAGCTTAAATAGCTGAAAAGAGTGTGTCAGCCATTGCCTCACACTGAAGTTAGGGCATAGCATACCTATTCATCTTGACAGTTAAAGACCTCATTGACTAGCTACTGCTTAGGGCAAATGAAGTGTGTCGAAAGAGAATCACTCATCAAGGCGCTCACTAAGAGTGTCCCTATTCTTAGAGCCTTTCTATTTTACGTTCTGTGTAAGGTGTCGACAAGGACTTGCTCTATAAAGGATCAGGAAGGTGTTTCTTAGGTGTTTAAGTCAGACTAAAAAGTGTCCAACGATGTGCCAATGGCAACCCAGTCTCTAAAAATAAACTCCGTGTCTGTTACTTACAATGCTGGCTTCACTGAGAGTCAGTGTTACATGGTTTTACCATGCCCAGAAAAAAAAAAAAAGAGGTGAGGTTCTTATTGCAAACACTTTTGAAAATCCATTTGATGATTTTGTAGGACACATAAAGCTCCCAAGGATTACTCATATGTTGCTGGCTTCAGAGTAACTGACATGATCACAATGATTGTTTTTTAACTCCTTACAGATGTTGGAAAATTACAAGGCTAGTGCTTTGTGAAAATATCACTCTACCTATGCCCGGCTTCTTTATTTTAATGAATGGAATTATTTTAAAAACTTGGAAGTGTGCATGTTTGGTTTCTCTAGGCAATAATTAAGTTTAACTACTCGATTGTGCAAAGCTCCAGAAAATTGAAACTGAGTATATTTCATGAGCTTCTCTATCAAAAGAAAACAAGGTGGGTTTTCTTTCCTTTCTCTGCTTATATTTTCCTTTTTTTTCTTCTCCTTGTATTTTATTAAAAGGTGGATAATGATGCTTACTTTGGAGAGTTGGAGAGAAGGGAACAGAACAAACTTTCTCTTGTTGCAACATTTTCTGATGGAATCCAATTCTGTGAGGCAAGAAGTGATACAACCCACCTTTCTCAAGTTTCCTTTCTCACATTTTATACAAGGGAAACTGGTACCCAGAATGAGGAACTTGTGTACAAAAGTGACAAATCAACAGGAAAAAGAGGAATGCTTAGGGTTTATGTTCTCCAGCCTTCTGCTCCTGCTACTTAGAAAGAACAGTGGTGGAAGGGAGAATTTTATGCATATAACACAAATTCAGAAAATTTCTTTAGGTCTTCACATGATACATATTTTATTAGCACGGCCTTTGGAAAGCTTACCTAAAGGAGGAAGAACTGAAATGGCTATCTGAAAAAAGAGGGGAAGAGAGAAACATTTAACTTGTAAAATTTTGCTGATTACATAGGGGAAATTCTGGAGGGGCTAGGATAGACAGCCAGCAATTATTGGCCACTGAGAAATTCAGCTGGCTCCCTGCTAGTGAAATCTAAGCCACAGTAAGTGTATTCATTGGGTAGTCCCGGACCCAGAAAGCAAAACTTACTTTCTCTAGGTAAGCCATGTAACTATCAATGTTCCTTATTGGAAGTAATCAAAACACACTCTGGATGAGTAAATCCAAAAGGAATTTTTCAAAAAGGTTATTGGATACTCACAGAATTTTCAGAAAAGCTAGAATATTAGGCTCAGAAGACCAGCAGGCACCAGGAAAAACTGAGCTCCAGGGACACGGCTAAGATTACTCAGCAGTAAGCATCAGAACGGACATTATGGCCAAGTGCAGGTCGTTAGATGCTGCCCCTGCCAACCTTGGGCATTGCCTGCCGTGGGCACCATTGCCAGTGCTGACTCTGAAACTGCTGCATCTGTTATTTGCACCAAGACAAAACTCTCCTTAGTCCCTGCATCTTTGCATCACTCCCTCCAGGCTGGATTTACCAGTGTGTGTCTGACTGGCAATGTCAACATTATATGCCTTATCGTAGCTGCTACAAAAACCGTGCCAAAGCAAGCACCTGCCATTTCTTACTTTGCTGTACATCGAGAGTAATGGGTAACCCTGACTCCATTCCTTGCCTAAGAAAGAATAGAATGCACATGTCAGACAGCCAGTATCACCAATGATACCAGCTTGACAGGTAACCAGAGCTAACCATGTCTATTATATTCTGCCAGAAGGGAAAAAATGGCTATGATTCAACACTATATACAAAACAAACAATTAAAATGATAAAGAAGAGATACAGCTGCATAACCCAATGAATGTAATCAGAGTCCCTCCCACCCCAGCCCTCCAGAATCTAAAGCAAGCCTACCACTGCCTAGTAGCATTACCTTGAGCAGGTCCCTTCACATCTCTGACAGTGTCTCATCATCGTACAGATGAGGGAGTTGGACAAAGTGATCTTAATGTCCCTTCTCGTTATGACAGTGTCTCACTCACTTTGAGAGTATCAAAGGAGAGTGGACGACGTAGCCTCGAGGTCTGATAAACCAGATCCCAATTGGAAGAAGCAACCATAAGGTTGATAGAAGGTTTGTGCAGACGGACAAGAATAAAATCCAAGCTTACTTGTTTAAAAATTTTTATCACTAGTGCTCTGATACAAAAAAAAAGAAAATATTTTTTAAATTCCTCTCAAGGGATCAAATATTTCTGTCACTAATTAGGAAGCAGGAAATCATAATCTGGAAAGTCAGCTGGAGAAGCCAATCTGGATTTGTTAGTGAGAATTTTTCTGGTAAAGCAAAGTGGATACAAGAGCACTTAAGCCAGGACTATAGCTGTTGCTGCATCATCAACATCATCACTGTTGTCATTTTCATTGGTATCTTGAGCATCATCTGGCAGTTTTTGATTTCTAATGCTGACTTGCTAACTACTTTCTATGATAAGAAGATTTTCTTTTAATTCCAAGAAGCTCTGGAGATGAGACAAAATAAAAATGTCTTGAATAAAGGTTAAATATTCAGAAGTTACTTTCAGAGAAAGTAATAATATATCCCAGGGTAGCTGGTTATGACATAATATTGAAGCAGGTCATATTATCTTTCTCATATCTTATTTCTAGGCATCTTTCATTATTTACTATAAAGTCCTGTGACTCTCAGGAGAACCTTGATCCAGGAATTATGTGACTATATTTTTATAGGAAGTACATGATTTGGAAGACAAGTCTCTAATTTTATCTCTGCTCCAAGTCCTGAAACTGATACTAGAGTTTGCTTGTGGGTAAAACAAAGAGAAAAAAAAAAGAAAAAAAATGACAGCCTTTACTGGGTAAAATAACATGAGAAATAAAAAGTAAGACAGCCTTTAATGACAATTCTTTCTACTCAATTCTTGAGGAAAAAGACCCACCTGAAATTTACTGAGAGAACTCATTATTAGGGGAATAATTTTTTACACCTCTGTAGCATTTATGGAATTGACTTCTGGACAATAATGTGTTTTGTAAAACATTCTTGGAACAATATTCTACTTTTACTTTCTGCGAAAAAAAAATCATCCTTGCCATTAAAGCATATTTCACTGTGACTGTTTTCTCCAAATGTGAAATTTACAAATTGGAGCAATCAGCCAACATACACAGCTCTTATGATCATGCATTAGTATATTTGGATTTGATTGTTGTTTGTTTGTTTTTAGAGAGTGGAAGGGAGGTGGAGAGATAAAGAGAAAGAAACATTGATCTGAGAGAGACACATCGATTTATTGCCTCCCGCTTTTTAGAGAGTGGAAGGGAGGTGGAGAGATAAAAAGAAAGAAACATTGATCTGAGAGAGATACATCGATTTATTGCCTCCTGCACAGGCCATGACCAGGGCCAGGGATCAAGCCTGCAACCTAGGTACATGCCCTTGATTAGAATTGAACCTGGGACCCTTCAGTCTGCAGACCGACACTCTATCCACTGAGCCAAACTGGCTAGGGCTGCATTAGTAGTATATTTGTAATCAATTTCATAAGATTGCAAATATAAATCAGCTTCATAGAAGAAAATCCTGGAATAATTTATGGTAGCATAAATTAGAAAGTGTGTGCAGAGAATGATTTATAGACATATTAATATTAAAATATTTGAAAAGATTACACTTGAAGTATGAAAACTCTCTGGACTACCTTATATCCCCTTTTGTACCTTTTTAATGCTAAATGTTCTTAATAAAAGACAATGAAATAGAAATATGAGTGATCAGTAACATCTATGCTAATTTTGAGGTAATAAAGCTAAATAGCTTCAAATAATTTTTGAGCAAAATAATTATGCTTTCTCAATCATTAGTCAGAGGTTAAGGGGAATAAGAACAGTAGGGGAATTATTTAAACTGCACTTTCTATTGCAACATTTTAATTAAAAATCTATTAAATAATTAAAACCTAAGAAGAATAAAGTATTGGCAATCTATGCTTTAGTCAACCAAAATTTGGTTATAGCAGTTCATATATCTGTCAAATTATATGTAAAAGCTGTAGTTTATCTTTCTCTTTTTTCCTATTCATCTTTGGCATTTAAAGTAGATGAGGTAATTATTGGGTGTGGATGTCTGTGGCTTGAGCTTTACCCTGAGAATTCAATATTTAGGTAATGACCTTTTTTAAAGACAAAATTGTCATCTGTTTTATTCAGGTTGGTCCTGGTACTTTCCAGTTGTAAAATAAAACTGGCTGAGATTCAAGAGGGTCACATCGGTTAAGATTAAACAGAGAATTTTGTTTTTTTTAGAATTGAAACTCAGACTGGTCAGAGCCTGTAATCATTTTTTTTTTCCTCTTAAACATAGAGCCATTTTATTTTGGAGAGTGATCCCTATTGAATCTCTGAGTCATTCCAAGGCAAGTATTAATATTAGTCTTTATTTCTTCCCATTAAAACTCCAAGAGGTGTCATTGATTACCCAATCTCCACTCCTCGTGTAATATTATGTATTCTAAATCAAGATTAAGAAGTTGAATAAATTCCAAAGTGACAAAATGAATCCTTTGGCCTTTGCAAAATCAAGCCAATTCACCCTGAGCCAAGATGAAGAATATATTATTGTTCTGATATATTAAGCCAGCTTTTTTCAATTATTTTAAAAATACTTCTTTAATTATAAAAACATAAAATTCAACTGTAAAACATTTTGTTTCAAACAGTCAATTCTTTAGAAAAGCCCAAGAGAACATAAATAAGGATTATCATCCTTCATTTTACAGAGAAAAAGTGATAATAATCATTCAGTGACCCACTATCCATAAAAGAATAAAGCCCTGGAGAAAAGTTTAGAAGTTAGACAATCTTGGCATCTGGGGTAAGTTTAGGAAAATAGGAAAACCACATTAAAACAAGAAGAAATAAAAGTTGTTGTTTTTTAAAGCTAAAAACAGACCAGATGTTGACTGCTGGATGTCAATGGCAACAAGAGAAAACAACACATGTGGATTCAATGTTCTTTCCACAGACAGAATCTCAGAAAAACATATTCTCTGAGAGATCCAAGCAATTATGCTTAACTGTAACCGCTGTTTAACACACCCTACCACATTTCTATGCCTGGAAAAATAAGAGCAATGGAGGTGAATAGGTTAAAGGATGGGTCCAAACTTCACAGAGAAGAGTCAGGAAATTACCAGTGATTGAAATAAATAAAAACTCACACTGCATGAATGTAACTCAGCTCATTTTCATCTGCTTGGAGCAAATCCAACTAGATATTTCATGACCAAAAGATTAATTTGGGGAATGGAAATAAGAGAAATGAGTCTCGTGTTTATGTATGTGATTTGTGAAGAATCATCCAGCTTGAAGATTAAAAATGGGTTTAATATTTTCCACGCTTATTTTCAGCCTCAGCCCTGCCTTCATGGTTCAGTGGTTGAGCATCAACCTATGAACTAAGAGGTCACAGTTCGATACCAGGTCAGGGCACATGGCTGGGTTGTAGGCCCAATCCCCAGTAGAGGGCAGTGGATCAATGAATTCTCTCATCATTGATGTTTCTATTCTCTCTCCCTCTCCCTTCTCTCTGAAATTAATAAAAAAATATTTTTTGAGAAAATAAAAGGAAAACTTGATCTCTCTTAAATGATCTCTACTGTAATCAGAATAATTCCCAGCCAACCAGATTCTAAGACCCACTTAAGAGAAATAAAAGAAAAACCCAGAAATGGATTTTTGAACCTGAAACTCTTTCATTAGATTTTGTTATTTGTTGCTTTATACCTGTATGAGGCTCAAATTAAATTATCTGGGTCTTTTTGGTGTTTGTTTGTTTTTGTTTTTTTCAACATTCTTCCAATAACTGATAGGTTATGGATCATGATATTAGCTAGCAAACAAGATGGAAACACAGAGTCCCTTCTTTGGTGGATTTCACAGTCTAATGCAGGAAGACGGAAAGGTAATTAACTATGATAATACAGTGTAGGTAAGTGCTGAGAATCAGTAATGCATAGGGGCCGAGTGGGGCCCACAGAAGTCTTCAGAGAGGAGACCATTTTACTGAATCTTAAATAACTGGTGCAAATAAGTCAAGCAAAAAAATGTGGAAAAAGGCATTCTAAGCAGAATGAATGGCCTGATCATGAGCATGGAGGCCTGAGAATGCCTGGGGATTCCAGAACCTGTGAGCTGTGACAAGACAAGGGGAACTTGGTTTTGTTCACTGGTGTTTCTCCCTCCGGTGCCCAGAAAAAAAGTGCCAGACTCAAAATTGGTTAAAGGTTATACATGATTGAGTAAAATCTAGTAATTTATTAACAGCCACTTTTTGGCTATTGAGTGGAGAGGCAGAAGTGGAAGCAGGAAGATTAGTCAGGAGACTTTAGAATTAATTCAGGTGAAGATGATGGAAGCTTAGACAGAGGGGATGGCAGCGAAGACAGAGGAGGGTGGGAGAATTTGAGGTGCATTTGGAAGTAGAGTGAAAGAGACTTGGTATTTAGAAAAAATGAAAAGATCAAGAACTACTTCATAACTGAAGGCATTCAGGAGTTGTATTCTCTTAAACTCTAATGGTGGGAGTAGTGGAGATATCCAAATAAGCAATAGTTATGGAACACTAGTATTTAAGTGAATTTGGTACTTAACTGATGTCAGTGTTTCTTCTAACCTTACTCTAATTTTATATCATTAGGAAAATATAAATTAATATTTTATTAGTAACACATTTTCTTATTTTTAAAGGCCATAATTGTATCACTTAGTGTTAAGCTTATAGATGATTTTCGCATTCTTCTTTATGCATTTTGATTATCTGCACATTTCACAATGATCATGTAATGACAGAGTGGTCAAAATTTCTGCAACGGATGAATCTCTGAAACTCCTGCTCAACAAATACTTGTAAAATTCAAGACTTAATCCAGGAAGGAAGACCTGTTGTTTCTGTTTAACACCCACATGGCTGTGCCACCATCAGTACAAACACAGTTAATAATTCAATACCATTTTCAAGATATTATCAAGGAAGAAAGATATAGAGATTAATATTGCTTTGTAATTGGTGAATAAATAAAAGTTTAAATTATTTTGTAATAATGAAAATTTCTATAAGTGAAAGACATAAAAGGCAACCACACCATACTTTGTCAAGGAAAAAAATCTATTTGCTTTTTGAACAATTGTATGTTTCAGTAAAAAATAACCTCTTATTTTTTATTTAGGATTTTTATTTGCATGGTTTACACTGTGTTCAGAGAAGGATTCCTTATTCAGGTACCATAGCCACCTATTGACTGATATCAATTGTAGGTGTGTTATCTGAGAGAAAAATAAGCCCTGGATCTACATGGCAAGTCAAAACTCAAATGAATATTTGAATCACAGATATTTATCTAAATTTCTAGATATTAAGCAACATATGAATCAGGATTACTTTTGTATAACTTTCTTTAAACAAAAATGGGATTTAAAAGTTTATGGAGCTTTTAGTTCTTCTGGTTATCTCTGTAGCTTCCATCTCATTCAGTCTCCAAAAAGCCAAAGAAACTTATTGGATCTAGAATTTACAAATTCCAGGGTCATCTCAATGGCTGTGTGCAGACTAACTGTACCTTCTGTGTCCAAGAAAAAACCTTGAGGGATCTTCTTTTTATCATCTGAGCCGTATATATTTGTGTAGGGAGGTGAGAGGTTATTTGAACAGTTTCACCAAGCTTCATTGGACATAACTAAAGGAACAACATTTAAAAAAATAAATGTTAAATGAAATAAGGAGTATAGACATCTATAGGTCAAAACCCTTGTGGCTGACCACCATGATACCCTGACACACCGTCTACACACATACTTCCTCCTTTATTAAAACAGAGAAGTACTCTATCTCATCCTAGTTTACAATCATTAGTCTTTTTTGACTCTTCACTGGAATGAAGCCTCTAGAATCTCTGATAAACTAAGAGCATTTATTCTCTATCATCTTCCAATATGATGTCTCTCGTTTGGGGGAAATCTTGACAGAATACATGCTCTACTTCCTAAAGTAGCCTATGGTTGGTCTCTAGACAGAAACACTTGACCAGAATCCTTCTATGAAAAGCAACGCCCTCTACACCCACACTCCTTAATGAAATGTGGGAAGTGAGAGTCAGGAGACAGTCTGAGAAACCTTTTTGTAAGACGGTTTATGGAATGCAGAATAGGTACACATAAACCTAGACAGACAGACAAATATATACTTGTTTACCCAGGTTGAAATCCTGGAGCTTCTGAAGTCTGCCATTCATGAAATGGTTTTTCATTATTCATAGACTGGTTACAAAATATGTACTTATTTTCCAGGAACTCTAAGTAGAAAAAAGACATGCCCCCAGTATTAAATAAAACTCTATCTGTGCAGAGGACATATGTGCTTCCAAAAATACGACTTGTGTTCAGGTGCCAAAGCTGGGCAGAGGCTGGCTTACAAGCTACATAAATACTTTCTTCTTTTACCCCCATGCTTGGGTATAGTCTGTCCGTGAGTATTAGCTCTATTATTGCTCATTATTTGGAAAACGCACATGTTTTCATCTATTTGTTTTCATATGGGATCTTATTTTCCTATTTACCTTTCTAAATGTATCAAATTCTAAAATTTCAATATAATGTGGAAAATGTATATAAAAAGATTATATCAGAGCTCTTGGATGCTTCCCTTCTCTTTGCAATCAGTGGTTTATAAGAAGGATTAATATTCATAAATACTCAGATTTGGTTTTTCAGGGAAATATTTATCATCATTCCTGACACAATGTGATTTTTAGTTTAAGTGAATGAGGTCAATTACTGTAGTCTAGATTGATGAAAAGTATAGGATCTGAGTATGCAGACTTTTTTTCAGCCACATAATCATTCTCTAAAACCCTGGGGCCCTTCATTGTATGAAAACAGTGTTTCCATGAAGAAGCAAAGGAGGAATGGCAGCATACATTTTTCTTATGATTCCTCAACTTCTCTACTAAAATATTAGTAACAATGGAGTTTGAAGACAGTTTTAATCGTGTAGCACATGGTCTTATCACAAACATAAATATAATTTGTTAATAAGATGCCATGTTATAAGATAGACTCCAAATACTCGTGAAATACCTTTAAAAATATATTGATTTGTAGTTTAAGGTACTACATTTGCTTTAAATAAACAGAAAATTTAGCTTAAGTCCAATATTTACTTAGATGTACCAGAGAAAGCTAGTATGGGAGAGCTCAAAGGATATGCTAAGCAAAGTAAGCCAGTCAGAGAAAGGCAAATACCATCATCTCACGAATATGTGGAATCTAATAAACAAAATAAACTGGCGAACAAAATGGAAACAGAAGCATGGATACATGGAACACACTGACAAGTGTCAGAGGGTAGGGGTTGGGGGTGACTGGATAAAGAAAGTGAAGGGATTAGCTAAAGAACATACATGCATATCCCATGGATATGGACAATAGTGTTGTGAAGGCCAAAAGACGTGGAAGTGAGAAAAGTGGTAGTTGGGGGTGGGGGGGTCAGGGGAGGTGCCTGTAATAATGTCAACATTAACAATTTGTATGAAAAGAATAAATAGGCACAAACAAATGAGTAATCAGTGTTCAAAATAAGCAAAGAACTTTTAAATGCTCTTCCCCTAACATCTAAACCCCAAAAACCAGAGACCAAAGGTCCGTGAGAAACTGTTAATTTAATGAGACAGTAAACCATTTCAGAATTATGATTACCAGAGTCTACCTGTTTAATGGAAGATGTAAAAAATATATTTTCTGTTACTGCTGTGATCATAATCATGTTTGAAATCCATGGACCTCTGGGGATATCTCCTAAGTTCTTTTTTTTTTCTTAATCCTCACCTGAGGATATTTTTCCATTGATTTTCAGAGAAAGCGGAAGGGAGGGGGAGAGACAGAGAGAAACATCAATGTGAGAGAGACACATTTATTGGTTGACTCCCACATGCACCCAACCAAGGCCAGGGATTGAGCCTGCAACTGAGGTACATGCCATTGGCAGGAATCAAACGAGGGACCCTTTGGTCTGTGGGCCAATGCTCTATCCACTGAAGAAACTGGCTAGGGCTCTGGTAGGTACTTAGCTAGCCGTCTACCACCAGAATTCCCCAGTGGACCAAGAAGTGTTTAAATAAGATATTTAAAAGTTGGCTCAAGTTATGCTACAATAGCAAGAAATTCACAATATGGTTTTAAAGAAACAAAGCATTTGAAAGCATTTCAGGTGTTTGATAATAGGCATGTTGATTCATATTTAGGATGAACACTCAGTTTCATGTTTTTAACCAGAATGTTGTTTTTCAAGAAATCAATGTAAAATACTGCACAATTTGCCCTAGCTGGTTTGGCTCAGTGGAGAGAACATCCACCTGTGTACTGAAGGGTCCCTGGGTTCAATTCTAGTCAAGAGTACATGTTGGGGTTGCAGGCTCAATCCCTAGTAGTGGCATGCAGGAGGCAGCCAACCAATGATTCTCTCTCACCACTGGTGTTTCTTTCGTTTGTGCATTGGGGGGTGGGTGTCCCTCAGCCCAGACTGCACCCTCTCCAATCTGGGACCCCTCAGGGTATGTCCGACTGTCAGTTTAGGTCCAATCCCACAGTCAGACATACCTCTTACAATCTGGGACTGCTGGCTCCCAATTGCTCGCCTGCCTGCCTGCCTGCCTTATTGCCCCTAACCGTTCTCCTGGCTGTCTGATCACCCCTTAACCACTCCCCTGCCAGCTTGATTGATACCTAACTGCTCCCTTGCCGGCCAGATTGTCCCCAACTGCCCTCCCATGCCAGCCCAGTCCCTCCTAACCCTTCTCGCTGCCACGACCCAGTGGCCCAGAGCCCACAGATCCTTTCTGCCTGTGTGCCTTGGCGGCCTGGGGCTCAACAGATCGCTCCCGCCACCACACCCCAGCGGACAGGGCCCACAGATCGCTCCCACCTCCATGCCCCAGAGGCCCAGAGCCCATAGATCTTCCCGCCTGCATGCCTCAGCAGCCAGGGGCCCACTGTTCGGTGGTCCATCCTGGTTGGAATGGCCTTAGGCTATTATTAGTATAGATTTTTAAAATGTTGCAAAATTTCAAGCAATGTTTTCAATGTATATTTTTATTTTGATTATATCTAGATAAATGGTGTATCAGGTATGCTTTAGCTGCACTAATGCAAACACACAGGGTTAAATCATAAGGAAATTATGTATTTTACTGACCAATGAGTATGAAAATTAGTTCAGCACCACATTAGTATAATCAAAAGTTTATGATTGTCATAATAGTTTGTCCTGACCACTTTAGTGTTATATTTCCATGTTCATTATTTCATGTCCCAAAAAAGGTGCTGAAACTCACAAGTCATATTTAGAAGCAAGACATTGATCATCTCTGTTCTTATGCTTAACTCTTTTTATGTTTTACTTTTTTGTTATATTTATTTTTTAAAGACTTTACTTTTAGATTTATTTTAGGTAAATAACAAAATGAAATTTCTTATAAATTCACTGCTCCAGTACACACATAGCCCCTTTATGAGCATTGCTCAGCAGAATGGTACATTTGTTATAATTGGTTAACCTCTCTCCATTGACACATCGTAGTCACCCAAAGTCCATAGTTTTGGTGCTGTACATGTCCTGAGTTTGGACAAATTTATAAATTACATATATGCATCATTATAATATCACACATGGTATTTTTACTGCCCTAAAAACCCTCTTTGCTAGGCCCATTCATCTCTTCCCCTCAGCCCATCCCGGTAACCAGTGATTTTTTTATTCTTTCCATAATTTTGCCTTTTTCAGAAGGTTATATAGTTAGAATCACATGGTGTATACCCTTTTAAGACTGGCTTCTTTCACTAAGTAATATGCATTTAAGGTTCTTTCATGTCTTTCGGTGGCTTTATAGATCAATTCTCTTGGCACCGAAGAATATCCCATTGTCTGTTGTATCATAATTTAGCCATTCGCCTTCTGAAGGACATCTTGGTTGCTTCCAAGGTTTTGCGGTTATGAATGAAACCACTATAGACATGTCTGTGCAGGTGTTTAATGTAGATATGTGTTTTTAGCTCCTTTGGGTAAATACCAAGGAGTACTTGTATGGTATGTATGGCAAGAGAATGTTTCCAAGACACCACCAAACTTTTCCAAAGTGGCCATACCATTTTGCATGCCAATCATCAATGAGTGACAGCTCCTGTTGTTCCACATCCTCACCAGCACTTGGCGTTGCCAGTGATTCAGAATCAGGTGTGTAGTGAGACTTCAATGTTGTTTTAATTTTCATTTTTCCGATGACTTATCATGTGGAGCATCTTTTCATATGCTCACTTGACATCTGTATATCATCTTTGGTGAGGTGTCTCTTAAGGTCATTGAGCCACTTTTTAACCAAGTATTTATTTTCTTTCTTATTATATCATTGAGTTTTAAGAGTACTTTACATATTTTGGGGACAGTTCTTTATAACAAGTGTCTTTTGCAAATATTTTCTCCCAAACTGTGGCTTGTCTTCTCATTCTGAAGGCTTTTTTTTTTTT
>NW_006296225.1:461947-476256 GCF_000327345.1 Myotis davidii | reverse complement strand
GGAATTTTTAATTTTATGCAGTTTAAATTATCTATTTGTTCTTTTTATGGATTGTGCCTTGGATATTGTATCTAAGAAGGCATCACCATACCTAAAGTCATCTTGTTTTTTTTTTCCTATTTTATCTTCTAGGGTTTATAGTTTTACATGTTGCATTTAGATCTGTGATCCATTTTGAGTTAGCTTTTGTGGGAGGTCTGTGTGCTGATTCATGTTTTGAATGAACATGAATCAACACACAGTTGTTCCAGCACCAGTTGTTGGGAAGAGTCGCTCTGCTCTTTTGTATTACTTTTGCTCCTTTGTCAAATATCAGTCAACTGTATTTATGAGGCTGTATTTCTGGTCTCTCTACTTTTTCCCATCGATTTATACCACACTTTCATCAATACCACACTCTCTTGGTTACTGTAGCTTTAATAGTAAGTCTTGAAGCTGGATAGCATCCATTTCCAAGTTTGTTCTTTTCCTTCAATATTGGCTATTCTGAGTCTTTTGCCTCTCCATGCTCAGTTCTGTAACAAACAAGCAGAATATTTCCCAGAAAACTCCCTCTGACATTTAATTGGCAGGACTATTTCACATGGTGAGTCCTAGTAGTAAGAGAGGCTGAGAAACATCTATCCAGCCCTTTCAGCTTTCATAAGGTCAGTTAGTTTTAATGGTTATTGGATGAGACAATCAAGAGTGCCTGCTGCATTAGGAATAAGGTAAATTCCAATAGCCTAATAATAGGAGTTTGCTATGTTAATATAGAAATAAAATCAGCTTTTCCTATACATGTTGGAACAGTTAAAAAGAGCTGCTACTAACTTTCCTCTAGCTTCTTTGACCCCAAATTCTATGCTTAGTTAAACTGCTAGGTTTAAGCCAGTAACCCTCAAAGTACTGTGTTACGAAATACATCTTCAACACAGTGTTTATACTCATGGTAGATGATGCCTCAAAATCATTGTTTTATACTAAACAACAAGGTGAAGGAACAAAATATAAGTACATAAAGCAGCATGGATAAATTTTACAAACGTAATATTAAGTGGGGGGAAAAAGACACAAATGAGTACATGCCATATGATTCCACTTACATAAAATTCCAAGGCAGGCAAAGTTAGCCTATGGTAGTAAAAGTCAAAGAGTAGTTTCCTCTGTGGACAAGGTATTGCCTGGAAGGGGGTATGAGGGAGACTTCTGGGATATGGTGATATTCAGTTTCTAAATATAAGTCTGGTTGCACCGGTGTGTTTGTTTTGTGAACATTTATTAATCTATACACCAATAATATATTATTTGGTCACAAAGGTAATAATAAAATCATTTATGTGTGTGTGTATCTGTATATAATTTGCTAAAAATGTAATAATAAAGTCATTTGATTTGAATTATCATGCCTTAGAACTTTCCAGTTTACATTTTGATTATTTTAAAATTCAGGCTTTTCAGGGACTTACTTTCATATATTACCTGTGTCATATGAAAGCTGCATTTCCTTCAGAATCAGGCTTATTTCATCTCAATTACTGATTATCAAGGTGAGTAATTGAGAGTAAGTTAAGTTAATAAATAAACACACACACACACACACACGTAGTCACTTGTGTGTGAGTGTCTGATTTACTAAAGCTCTGACCTAAATATTTTTAATTCCCACAAAATGTTTATATAAAACATCTAATTTAAGGTGCGTGTTTTAAACTCTAGCTCCAAGAAATCAGCAAGCTTATTTTCTATCTAAATTTCAACATATAGTATTTGTATCCTCCATTGAAGGATTGGTGGGTTTTGCCAAGTTGAATTAAGTACACAGAGCACAACTTCCCAGGGAACACTGTAACTATTGTATTACTCAGTGAAAACACAGCTACTTACATTCTCACTGCAAAACAGTCTTAAAATATATTATGTCTTTAACAGAAAGGGACTGGAGCTCACTAGACCTAGCCAGTGTCGAAATAAAAGTCCATTTTCTACCATGTTATGCAAAATAATGATCCATCTAAATCTTAAGATAAATGTGTCTATTTATGAGTTGATATAAACTAGTAAGGAAAATGCTTTAAATGATGTATCAAGCCAGGCTGGCATGGCTCAGTGGTTGAGCATTGACCTATTAACCAGGACTTCACACTTCAATACCCCATCAGGACACATGC
The DNA here is from genome assembly GCF_000327345.1 of Myotis davidii. Taxonomy (NCBI): domain Eukaryota; kingdom Metazoa; phylum Chordata; class Mammalia; order Chiroptera; family Vespertilionidae; genus Myotis; species Myotis davidii. The sequence continues at coordinate 474,106 of NW_006296225.1, read as the reverse complement.
CTGGGTTGAGGGCTTGATCCCCAGTGTGGGGCATGCAGGAGGCAACTAATCAATGATTTTCTCCCCTCATTGATGTTTCTACCTCTCTCTCCTCTCCTTTCCTCTCTGAAATCAATAAAAATATATATATTTTTTAAAAAGATGTATCAAGAGGATCAAATCTTCTAAAGACAGTGTTTGATCTGTAATCTGCACAGAAATATGAATTTTACCTATTTAATCTAATGAGGAAAAGTTACAGCCACATTCCCAGTTTTATTTTTTTAATATATTTTTATTGGTTTCAGAAAGGAAGGGGGAGGGGGAGAGAGATAAAAACATCAATGATGATGCCGAAACCGGTTTGGCTCAGTGGATAGAGCGTCGGCCTGTGGACTGAAAGGTTCCAGGTTCAATTCCGGTCAAGGGCATGTACCTGGGTTGCGGGCACATCCGGAGATGTGCAGGAGGCAGCTGATCGATGTTTCTCTCTCATCAATGTTTCTAACTCTCTATCTCTCCCCTTCCTCTCTGTAAAAAATCAATAAAATATATTTAAAAAAAAAAACATCAATGATGAGAGAATCATAGGTTGATTGCATCCTGCACGCCCCCCACTGGGGATCCAGCCCGCAACCTGGGCATGTGCCCTGACGAGGAAGCAAACAGTGACCTCCTGGTCATAGGTCAATGCTTAACCACTGAGCCACGCCAGTCAGGCGATAGTCCCAGTTCTAAAAGATAGAACAAAGTCTTAGAAATATGAGAACAAAAAGATGCTAAGATGTGAAAACAGTGGATTAAAGAGTCTTCTCTAAAAGACATTGTGGTGAAGTGGGATTATAATTGGTTCCTACGAACTTTCTCCACTTTCCCACTTAAACTCATTCTAATCAACTGAATGAGAGCGCCGTTCTCACCATAGCCTCAACTATGCCCTTGACATATGCCAATCTGTGCAAAAAAAGCAGTATTTCACTGGCAACCTGGCTTCAAAAACTGGTCATTTTATGCCTGCATTGTATTTCTTACAACGAAAGACCAGCACTCTGGTGGCAGTTCTCTTGACTTCTGTATTAAACAATAGTCACTTCTCACCTATAAACCCAGATAGAGAGTCTGGTGAAATGAAGATCTTTCTCATATTATTTAAATCTATACAACAAAGGGCCGTCAGCAGGAGCAAATATACAATATAAAATTATGTTCTTCACCTCCATCAGTTGGAAAAATTACATATTACCACAATTCAATGGTGTCTTTTCTAACTACTCATGCCTAAATAAAATACCATATTGTAATTATATTTGTCACGTAGAAAAATCATGAATTCCAAACTTGAATATGCTAGAGTGAGCAAAATTGTAACCAAATACCATATCAGGATGCAACTTTTTGAACAAGCACAGTAATTCACTTTAGAGATCTCATAAAAATTTACTTACTCTGCAACTTTCCACTTGTTTTATTAAAATTATATCATACGAAAGGGTGTAGAAATGGTTTAGAGAATTCTAATAAACTATGCACTTCTGTGTCTACTCCCAGATGTTTTGAAGTCCCCTGTGTGCCACTCCCAGGTAATACCACTTTCTCATCCTTCACCCAGAGGTTTTCATCATTCTGACTTATATGATGACTAGAGGCCTGGTACACAAAAATTTGTGCACTCAGGGGGAGGTCCCTCAGCCTGGCCTGTGCCCTCACGCAGTCTGGGACCACTCAAGGGATGTCCACCTGCTGGCTTAGGCCCGCTTCCCGGGGGATCAGGTTTAAGCTGACAGTCAGACATCCCTCTGGCAGCCCGGGGGCCCTAGGGGGATGTCCACTTGCCAGTGGGGAGCAGGCCTAAGCTGCAGTCGGACATCCTTAGTGCTGCTGAGGCGGCGGGAGCGGTGGCGCCTGCACCCAGCCACGTCAGAGGCTTGGAGCAGGTGCCCCTCTGTGCTGATCTCTCAGGCTCCCGGCTGCGCCTGCTGTTGTTCTCTCCCTTGAGCGGAGGCCAGGGTGGGCTGGAAGCTTGGCTTCCTCCATCACCGGGGGCAACCCAAGCTTCCTGCTTGCTCCTGCTCCATGGCCGCCACCAACTGAGTTGGGTAAATTTGCATACTCCTGTGGCTTGTGGGCGTGGCTTGGGCATAGCAGAGGGATGGTTAATTTGCATGTTTTTCTTTTATTATATAGGATTATCCCATTTTCTTTTCATTTTAAATAAGTTTATCACTCATTAAGCTGTCTCTCTTATTTTTTGAACTTAATATAAATTTCTATTCTATAACATATCCTGTATCTAGCTTATTTCAATCAATATGAGATTTGGAGAAGAGTCATTGGTATTGCATGTAGCTTTCCTTCATTCGGTTTCCCTGCTGAATAGTATTCCATTTCACTCAATAATGTATTTGCCATTGTACTATTTTTTTAAATATATTTTATTGATTTTTTACAGAGAGGAAGGGAGAGAGATAGAGAGCCAGAAACATCGATGAGAGAGAAACATCGATCAGCTGCCTCCTGAACATCCCCCACTGGGGATGTGCGCGCAACCCAGGTACATGCCCTTGACCGGAATCGAACCTGGGACCCTTCAGTCTGCAGGCCGACGCTCTATCCACTGAGCCAAATCGGTTTTGGCATGCCATTGTACTATTGATGGACATTTTCTTTATTGGCTGAAATTTCTTATTTTTATATATTTACTCCAATACTGAAATCCCTGGGTCATACATTATGTGCACATTCATCTTCCCTATGGAATGCCATTCTATTTTGTAAAGTGTTTTGGTCATTTTGTACATCCGATCACAAATATAGAAGTTCCTATTGTTCCTAAATGACTTTATTTGATCACTTTTTTGAGCTTCTCTCTCTTCATGATCTCCCCAAGTACTTCTGCGTCCAAGAACTACATGCGTTCCAGGTGGAGTCTCCAATAAAACCCCTACCCCATGCTCTGTGATTCACCTCCATGATGCGACCCACATTCTGGTCCTACTGGAATGAAGACATAAAAAATGAAATAGGAAAAGCAATGAAATTTTGAAACTGCAGCTCCAGACAAAGGACAGGAAAATGCCCTACCTTCTATCAGAGTTTTGGCTATTGGTATTTTTCCATAGATTCTGTCTTCTTTCCTGCAAAAGAACTCCCTGGGAAGCTCTTTAAAAGAAGAAAAATAGAACCAAGAAAAGGAAGGAAAAAATGTCTGTATTCCCTCTCAACATTAGGAGTTCCTATTTCTGGTCTTCTCCAAGCCAGAATTACAGAGCTCATTTTCAAATCCTCTCTTGCTCGGTGCCACAGTGCTCACTTGGGAGTTTCCTGCTGCACTGTATGCAGTCAGGAGTACTGGAGGAAAATGCTTAAATGGGAAGCTCGCTGCCTAGTCAGTAGTGTTTTGCAATTCTTGTGTTCTTCTGCAGAAAAAAAACAGAGAGTTCACCTAGTTGATCCATGCATTCTATTCTGGTTTCATAGTTACCTGTGATGAAAAAAAGGTTAAATGTGCTAATTCCACCTCATCCAGAACCAGAACCCTGTCATTCTCCGTAATTGCTTATCCTTTGAAAGGGTGGTTTTGAAGTTATATTTATTTTTTAAATTATCATAAACACTTTTTATTTCTTAGTCTGTGTCTGGTCATTCTAATTCAGGAAGTCACTTCATGTTTGTTGTGTGTTGGTGCATCTTCTTTCCTCTTATTGTGACTTGTTCTCGAGTTTTTCATTCTCTGGAGCCGCATATGTTGGAAATTCTTTGAGAACTGGGATAAAAGTAGACTCTTTCTGAGAGGATTTCTTTTAGTTTCTGGAAGATGGTCTGAGTGCATTCTCAATTTGAGGCCACATAAAGTTAAACTTGACTTGAATTTGTTCAGATTACATAAGTAATGTGAATGCTTACTCAAAGTTGACAAAAGATTAGTGTTATGGTTATTATATTTCAGAGGTATACTTATTTTTTTCTTGTTTTTTCAGTGTCTTGATTCATGATAATTCATTTATCTTGAAGTTGGAAGCGGGAACGTGTTAGATATTCTTCTTTTAGACTCCTCAATCTGATAAAGGTGAAGGTGCCCAAAGCTTTGTTTCCAGTCCCCAATGACCTAGAGGCTTTGCTATGCAAGTCTTCAGTTCTTCAAAGTCACCTGCGGTGATTAGCTCTCAAGATTCTTATAAATTTTGGCTTATGTAGTTATTTTTTAAGTATATTTTTATTTATTTCAGAGAGAAAGGGAGAGGAATAGAGAGATAGAAACATCAATGATGAGAAAGAATTATTAATTGGCTGCCTCCTGGACACCCCTTCCTGGGGATTGAGCTGGCAACCTGGGCATGTGCCCTGAACGGAAATGGAACCGTGACCTCCAGGTTAATAGGTTGACACTAAACTACTGAGCCATATCACCAGGGCAACTTATGTAGTTTTTACTTTCCTATGAAATTTTAAACATTTTTTTTATTTAAAATTATCTGGTATTTTAGTTGTTTTCGTTGAAAGAGTCTATGTGAGAAAGTAACTCACCATATAGTTGGAAATGGAACTTTCCATGTATTTGTTTTAATAGTGATTTTTTAAATCCCAGAATTATTATTCAGTTGGTTTTATTTGAGCATCTATTTTTTTTATCCAAGAGGTAAAGATCTTTTTAACATTTTTTTCACAAAAGACAAAAGAAATTTATTTTGTTTTCTTGCCTAATTGCACTCATAAAATAATTTTGACAATGTTACTCTCTTCTTTACTTTTTTAAAATCCTAATATTAAAATGGTATCCTACACCTAACTTAGAATTCTATTATTTTAAAACTATTGCAACTTTGCCGAAACCGGTTTGGCTCAGTGGATAGAGCATCGGCCTGCGGACTCAAGGGTCCCAGGTTCGATTCCGGTCAAGGGCATATACCTGGGTTGCGGGCACATCCCCAGTGGGAAATGTGCAGGAGGCAGCTGATCGATGTTTCTCTCTCATCGATGTTTCTGGCTCTCTATCTCTCTCCCTTCCTCTCTGTGAAAAATCAATAAAATATATTTTAAAAAAAAACTATTGCAACTTATAAAACTAAGCAAAATTATGCCATATGAACCCTCAATTGCATGACTTGGTATTTACCCAAAGGATTTTAAAACTTATGTCCACATAAAAACCTGAGCACAGGTGTTTATAGGAGCTTACTTTATTATAATCAAAACTGGGAAACAACCAAGATGTTCTTCAGTAGGTGAGTAGATAAATAAACCGTGGTAAATCCAGATAATGACTACTAGTCAGCACTAAAAAGAAATAAGTTATCAAGTCATAAAAAATCATCAAGGAACCCTAGACACATATTACTGAGCGGAAGAAGCCAATCTGAAAAGTCTACAGGATTTCAACTATACGAAATTCTGGCAAAGGCAAAACTTTGGAAACAGTAAAAAGATTAGTAGTTTTTAGGCGTTATTGGGAAGAGAAGGATGAATAGGCATGGCACAGATGATTTTTATGGCAGTGAAAGTACTCTGTAGGATATTGTAATGGTGGGTACATGCCATTAAAATGCGTCCAAATCCATAGAACATAAAACATGAAAAGTGAACTCGAATGAAAACTATGGACTTTGGGTGATAATGATGTGTCAATGTAGGTTCAATTGTAAAAAGGTACCACTCTCTGGGGGATGTTGATAATGGGGAGGTTATGCATCTGTGGGGTCAGGGCAGCATATGGGAAATATCTACACTTTCCTCTCAATTTTTCTGCAAACCTAAAACTTTCCTAAAAAATAAGTCTAGTAAAAATGAAACACAGACTTGCATGCATACAAAACCTGTTACAACTATACTCCGTCAGATACTAGCCTCAAGCAATTGTTAAAGAAGAAAGTATAAATCACTTAGCATATCAATATCTTTAAATCTAATATTCAATATCAAAAACAAAGATTAAAAGAAAAAGCTCGTTTCTCTTATTGCTTCAAGAAATAAATCCTATACTCCAATTAGTAGCCAGATTGAGTTATTGCTTCTCAAATTAAATTATAAGCTCTTATTATTTGTAGAATTTCAAAAGTATGGAACATCTCCATTTTATTTTTTTCTGGGGTACCTGATACTTTTTAAAGGAAAAATGTTAATCTTTCATAGGTCTGTAAAGCTATTCTTTTATCTACAAAATTGATATAAATAGAAAGATGTGTTTTTTAGACTCTATAGTCTTATATTTACTTGTAACATATTGTTAGTTTCATTATATGTCCTCTCCATTTTAAACTCCTTAGTTATTAATAGGAAACTATTTCTTAGTAATGCAGAAAAGACTGGGGGTGAGTATTTTTACTTAAAATATTCAGAGAATTTCAATCAGTTAAACATATTACACACTTATGAGTAGTTTTGTTAGAATTTTCAACAGATTGGCACTATCCCCTAGTAAAGCAACTCTTCATTTATATTTTGTTTATATTACTCTTAAAAATCTCCTAATTTTGATAACTTTAAATTAGTTAACTTTGGAGATGTCTGAAATTTAGAACTGCAAACTGTCCTATGTAACACATGATTTGTAAGCTCTGATTTGAACAAATATGTGCAATAAAACTAAAATGTAATGATTACTATGAATAATGTTTCTCCTTATATACATATATCATACCTCATAAACATATATCAATAAATGTTTTATAAATATATACAATAAGCATGACATAAATTATTCAATTAAATATCAAAATTAAATACAAATACTATGTCCTAACATAGTATAAATTTAGTAATATATTAACATTTAAGAATCAGTAGGTATAAATGCCAAAGGGATGTTGAAAGCTGATTAACTTATAGAAACTTTAGTTTGAAAAAGCTAAGGCAGTTAAGGGTTCACTCCCTTTTTTTATGATAGGATTTACAATTCATAAATATTTTTAGCTTACACGCCATAAAAGTTATACCATATTAACAACTGCAAATTGTGAACTATGATTATTGCAATATTGATCAGTAAAGTTATTCTGAGCTCAGTAATGGCAATTATTTGTAACATATCATTGTCTTTTCTTACTAAATATTCTTAATGCCATGTAGTTTATTTCCTAACTACTATGGAAATTTGAGAGTAATCTAATAAACTATTCACAAACAATAAAGATCTAATATTTTAAGCACATTTAATAAATAAAAGGTAGCAAAATCCTCAAAGTTTAACAAATTAATAATGTTAGCCATTTTTAACCTTATGAAAAATGCCTTTAAACTCACAGGGACATTTTGGTCAAAAGCATTTGAGTGTGATAAGTGTTAAAATCATTCTTTTATTTAACTATATCACTTATTTTGTTAAAATGTATTAAAGAAAAAAGACCTATATTTTAGTTAATGACTATGAGTTCACAGTCTTTCTTAAAAAAAGAAATTAAAAAGCTTGTGAATGATTGAGGAGAATTGTAGGGGAAGTACTACTAGTGATAAACTTTTCCAAAATAATGCTGTCATAATTTCAGGATGCTGTAATTAGTAATATGTAATTACCTAGTCAATTCCCAAATTTCTTTTTTGTCTAAAAGAATCAAGTTTTATCTGTTAGGATAATAATATGCCCATGATGATATATTTAATGTTTTTAGTAAAAATCAAAAAGTAGAGTTTATACATTTAAACTTAATTTAAATTCACATGTACTAGAACATACATCTGTAAAGCACAATGTATCTGCTTTGAAAGTACAGAACATTATACCAGAAGTTGGAGAGATTTTTTTTTTTTAAATCAGTGATCCATATAATTCTAAAGTTTTTGACACTTCTTGCCTTCACAATTTAAAAATGAGAGCTCTTTTTAATAGAAAAAGTGTTATTCACTTGTAGGATGTTCCTCCATTTTCAATCAATTGATCTCTCAAAAATGTCTTGTGGACCAATTGAAGCACAAAGTGAGCCAAGGCCTCAACTAATAAGGTTTTAATATTTTGATTTTTCAAACAATAAAATGAAAAAATGAGTTTGGTAATCTTTGTAGACCATCTCCCTTGTCATATCCCTGAAATACCTTGGTTAATAAATTAATCCACTCTCCCTATCTTAAAACATGTTTTACAAATAATACCTGCATCAGCTGCATATGTATGAACAGTTATTCTAGTCTGAAAGAGGGAGCCTCTCTCTATCTAACATAAGGAGAAACATTTAAAAAATGTGTATTTCTGCCCTAACTGGTTTGGCTCAGTGGATGGAGTGTCTTCCAGGTTCGATTCCGGTGAAGGGCATGTACCTTGGTTATGGGCACATCCCCAGTGGGGAGTGTGCAGGAGGCAGCTGATCGATGTTTTTAACTCTCTATCTCTCTCCCTTCCTCTCTGTAAAAAACCAATAAAATATATTTTTTAAAAAAATTCTAATAGGGAGAGTTTAAAAAATTAAAATAAAAAATGTGTATTTCTTTCATGGCATATGTTGAGTATATGCTCTTGAGAGATTTCTTTAACTGCAAGTTATAGAGAATTACACCTTAACTATATACTATAAATCTGTATGTTATAAACTATGAATTATAAAGTAATTAACATTTATTTATATTTATTACTTACTTTTTAAGCTTCATTTTCTATTTTTCCCATTTAAGTTATTATATTTATATATATTTGTAACATGCTGCCCAAATCACCAAATGACTTGTTTTTCTTTGTGTGTGGTTCATTTCTCTTCTTGAAAATTTAGCTCCATCAAGAGATTGTAAACTCTCCCTTTATTGCCCAAGATGTTAATTCACTGCATCATTTTATAATCCAAACTCTTCTAAAGATTTGGGTATGTGGCTCTTTATCAATTTTCTCCCAACAGGAATCATTTTGAATATGACTAAGCATTTACATCCTGAGAGTTAGTTTGTTGATCAGCCTCATTTGTGTTTATTTTACATAAAAAATACATTTCCCCCCTATAACTATTATTACCTCATCAAATATATCCTCACAGATGCAATAGCAGAACTAAATATCCTTTATCTGTACTTTCATTTGGAAGTAGGCCCTAAGAGAACTCTTTAGGCCAATGACAAAAACAGCTTCAGCTTCCATCCTGCCTATTCCGCTGCAGTACTTCTTCTACACAATTCCTTCTGAGCCTCTTGTGAAAGTGCCTCCCAAGTGTTTCCACCTAGCTTTTATTTCTCTTCTGTTTTCTGGAATTTAATTAGCAACATTGAATTGTAAGAGATGTAATGGATGGGAAGAATATAAAGTGAACCCAAGCTCAGCCTGCGTGGCTCCTTAAGTTGACCCATCAACCAGGAGGCCAAGATTCAATTCCCAGTCAGAGCACATACCAGATTGTGGGCTTGACCCCCAGGAAGGGGCATGCAGGAGGCAGCCAATCAATGATTCTCTCTCATCATCGAAGTTTCTATCTCCCTCCTCCCTTTCTCTCTCTGAAAGCAATTTTTAAAAATGTTGAAAGTGAACCCAAAATGTGTTTCCCCTCATAGCAGATAGTCCTAAATTGTTCAAATGTTCTTCACTCTCTGATTTGTGAGAAACAACCTAGAGTGCCCTGAAAACCAGCTGGCTGCATCTTTCCCAAAGACTCACATCTGTGACTCCTCACCTTCTCTGTAGCTCCTGACAATGTTCTCATTTGCATGAGAACAGTTGAGAAATTTTTTCAGCTCCCTTTCCCCAGTCATCCGCTCCCTCCTGTCTTTCAAGAGCTTCCACTTCCAAATCAAGATAGTCCTTGCCAGGGCCCAGTTTAGTCTTGGCTCCAGGTGCACAAATCCGATTGGTTGTAAATTGCTTTAGTTGGGCTGACCTGACTTATCCGGGTAAAGCTGAGAATTCAAATCCCAGCATTCCCAATTAGCTGTTGACCCTGAACAAAGTGGCCTTGACTTGTAGAGGGAAGCACATCTGGGAAGTATATGTTTGGCTTGTCTTTCACCTCTATGCTCTATCAAACACCAAATATGATTTCCTGTTTCAGCACAGTTTGGAATTACTTTCATTACTCATAACTCCAATCTCTGGTAAAGACTCTGATGACAGGAGGTGGAGGATTCATTCTCTTTTCCCTGCTGACCTAAGTCTTTTATGTAAGACTAGAGGCCTGGTGTACAAAATTGGTGCACAGGGGTGATAGGTCCCCTCAGCCCAGCCTGCACCCTCTCCAATCTGGAACCACTGGGGGATGTCTGACTGCTGGTTTAGACCCAATCCTGGGGATCGGCCTAAACTGGCAGTCAGACATCCCTCTCACAATCCTGGACCACTGCCTCCTAATTGCTCACCTGCCTGCCTGCCTGGTCACCCCTAACTGCCCTCCCTGCTGACCTGATCGCCCCTCACTGCCTCTGTGTGCTGGCCTCATCGCCACTAACTGCCCCTCCCTGCTGGCCTGGTCGCTCCTAACTGCCCCACCCACTGGCCTGGTCACCCTTCACTGCCCCCCTCTTCTGGCCTGGTAGCCCCCACCTGCCTCCTCTGCCGGCTTGTCCCTCACTAACCCCCTTGCTGGCCTGGTCATCCTTCACTAACTCCTTGCCAGCCTGGTTGCCCCATGCAGCCTGCCTGTTCAGTTATTTGGTCATTCCTCACTAACCCCCCTGCTGGCATGGTCATAGGCAGCCATCTTGTGAGGGTGTGAGGTTTAATTTGCATATTACCTCTTTATTATATAGGATACTAAAGGCAGAGGGGGTCAAAGCAAGGGCTTTCACAGCCATGTCAACCTCTCTGTTCATTGTACAAAGCCTTTGGCATGTGAAGGCTCCTCAGAGAGTGATGGAGTCATCTGAGGGAGTAGAAGGAGCCACAGTACTGAACCATGGGTGAGTAGGAGGGAGTAATAAAACACATGTGCTTGGGGGGAGCTCAATTTAGGAACTTTATTTTTTACTCTCTCAATAGACATATTGAGTTGTAAAGATGGAACAAAACATTTGAACAAGAATTTTTTATGTTAATCTTTATAGATTTGGTAGATAAAGTAAGAAAATAAGAGCTATTAAAATTGGGATTGACTGAGTGCAAGTAATATTTAGGAAAAACAAACAAACCTCAAGCCAAAGGGGAAATAGACAATGAATATGAAAGAAAAATTGAGGAAATGAGAAAACCAAATGGCCAAAAGAACAGCATAAAAGGTCCTCAAACTCATTGAAATGCAGGACAATGCAAATGAAATCACAATTAGAAATGATTTCACAGTAATAAGATTATTCAAAGTTAGGCAATTTTGCAATACCAAATTGATGGAAATGGAATTCTCATTACTTGTGGAGGAAATATAATCTGAGACATTTCCATTGGAGTACAATTTGGTGGAATCTAGTAAAGCTAAATATGTAAACATCATGTAACCCAGTCATTTCACTCTTTGTTATGCATTCCAAAAGACTTCTTACATCTGTGGGGAGGAAATTTGTAGCAGAAAATTGATAGCAGCATTGTTTTATAATGACATAAAATTGATGGGGGAAAACCCCCTTAATATCCAAAATGAAAAGTTATCTATTCAAACAATGGAATACCATTCATCAGCAACAATGAAAAAACCCCACATAGATAAATCTTGCATATATAATTTGAAACAAGATGTGGCAGACTTTATTTCTCTTGACTGCTAATCTAAAGTTGGGCATTTACATTGGTCATGGAGAGGGAAGTACATCCGCATAGTATTTAAAATGCCCTTCCCTTCCTGATTGAAATGGAATATCTCCCAAGGAAGGCCAGTTACCTCTTTCTGCCTTCCCCTTGCATTCAATGTGGAAATGATTGTAGAAATGTGGTAGCAATTTTGTGGCCATTAAGTGATGTATGTAAGTGGGGATATATAGGACATGGTGTTGCAGAAATCTAGTAAAATCTTGGCTCCCACTAACATCATTTAGTTTCCAAATGTGTACTTACCTGACATTTGTGTCATCATCCTCATTATACTAATACTAGGGGCCCGGTGCACGAAATTCATGCACTGGGTGTGTGTGGGGGTGTCCCTCAGCCCAGTCTGCCCCCTCTCACATACTGGGAGCCCTCAGGCGTTGACCCCCATCACCCTCCAATCGCAGGATCGGCCCCTTGCCCAGGCCTGACGCCTCTGTCAGAGGAGTCAGGCCTGGGCAGGGGACCCTCATTTCCCCCCATCACTGGTTCTGCCCCCAGCCCAGGCCTGATGCCTCTGGCCCAGGCCTCCGGCCTGGGCAGGGGACCCC
>NW_006296225.1:455597-461551 GCF_000327345.1 Myotis davidii | reverse complement strand
CGCCTTTGCCCTGGCCCCCGGCTCTTAGCTCCCCGCTTGGTTTCTGATCACTGTCAGTGGCAGGGGGCTTCTTCCTGCTTTCCCTTTCGCCTCCCTGCATTGTGCCTACATATGCAAATTAACCATCATCTTGTTGGCAGTTAACTGCCAATCTTAGTTGGCAGTTAATTTGCATATCTCGCTGATTAGCCAATGAAAAGGGTATTGGTCCTACGCCAATTACCATTTTTCTCTTTTATTATATAGGATTAGATTTTATCAGATGCTTAAATATTATTTTACCTGGAACAACTTATTATATTTAATTTTGCTTGTTATGTTTTTTATTGTAATGAAACCTACAAATCATGATAGTTACCATTTTAAAGTACAGTGGCATTATGCACATTTACAGTATTGTGCAACTATCACTACCATTCATTTCCAGAACTTTCTGTTTCTTCCCAAACTAAAACTCTCTTCTTATAAACACTAACTCCCCATTCCCCTCCTCCCAGCCCCTGGCAATTACCATTCTACTTTCTGTTTCTATAAATTTGACTGCCCCAGAACCTCATATAAGTGCAATCATACATTTTGTCTTCTTGTGACTGGTTTATTTCACTTACCATAATGTCCTCAAGTCTCAGCCATGTTACAGCGTGTGTCAGAATGTCTTTCCCAAAAGCCTGAATAATGTTATTGTATGTATATACCATATATTGTTTATCTGTTCATTAATTGATAAATGTTTGGGCTGCTTCTACCCAGGACATTGTGAACAATGCTGTTATGAACATGGGTGTACAAATTTCTGCTTGAATTCCTGATTTCAAATATTTTGATTTATATATCCAGAACTAGAATTGCTGGATTATATGCTAATTCTAGGTTTAAACTTTTGAGGAATTGCCATACTGTTTCCACAGTGATTGCACTATTTTAGGTTCTCACCAGCAATGCACAGGATTCCAACCTGTACCCATCTTCACCAACATCACTTTCTTTCTTTTCTTTTCTTCCTTCCTTCCTTCCTTCCTTCCTTCCTTCCTTCCTTCCTTCCTTTCTTTCTTTCTTTCTTTCTTTCTTTCTTTCTTTCTTTCTTTCTTTTATCTATCTTCCTTTTAATTGATCTACTAATCAGTGTGAAATTTATACTTTAAATCATTAGCTTTCCTTTTATATTTTGTAATATTCACTTCGTAGTCTCATTTTGTGTGAAAAGGTATTTGAGTCTTCTGGGTTTATTTTTATTTGTATATTTCACTCCCAACCCTGTGCATTCCTGTTCCTCCTGGCTAACAGATGCATGGGTGGTTCAAATCCAGGGTTTCTCAATCCAACACAAAGTCTTAAAATGATGATTCAGGGCACTGCCCTGACTGAGTTGTGGCTATCACTCACTATTTATTCAGTTACTAGTCATAAGAATGAGTCAGCATCCTTTTGCCTCCCCAGGTCCTTGCCTCCCAATAAACTAGAGTTTCAAATATACCTACTTTTCCTTCTCCTTTTATGAGTGTGAGAGCTCACCCACCACTCTCCATCCTTTAGCTTTCACAGCAAACTTGACTCCATATTACATCTCTCATGGTGCATTGAGTCACCATCATCCCATCGAACTTCCTGATCCAACACATTCTGGTTTCATGTCCCCAAATTAAGACAGGTTCTTTATCCATGATCACTCCTTTTCTGTTTTTTAATAAAAAGTTCTCATACATTTTAAAATTTTACCTGTAGTGTAGTTATGATATTTTGGTTGCCTATATTTATATAGCCATTTTTATTAAATGTTTGATGTGGTGTATATTTGAGGGTGTATATATGTGGTGTATATTTGTACCTACCAAATTGTGAGCCTTTTGAACCACCTTAATGTAAGGTCTCAAGATTTTTTAAATGAAGTGATTGATTTGATCTTATTAAGGCTACCTCAGGGTCACTTTAACCAATTTTTCTTGCTAGTTAGTGTACTCACTTACCTACATGTTCAGAGTTGTCTCTTCCTTAGTCAAGAGAGTATAAAAAGCAAGGCCAACATACGTCATTAAATGTAAGGATGCCTTGATATTTGAAGCCTTAAATTGGTAGTATTCTCTACTTTGTCCCATTTTTTTGTTTCCTATAGACTATTTATCTATAGAGCTTTAGCCAACTTCCTTACTTTGTTTCTCCTCCTATTTTTTTTGAAAAAAAATGAACTTCCACCTGCCTTTCTAGTTTCCAAATCACTACTTACTTTTAGCACTAATATTTACGTGTAATCTGATTTCTTCTTTATTTTCTTGCTTGATTTATGATAGGTTTTTCATACTTTTTTACACTAGCATTTTAATTACTCTTTTGTCTAGAACATAAATATATGTTTTTCTGCTGATGGGTTTCCTTTCAACTCTCCAGGTTAGTATAATGGGTAGGATATAGTAAAAAAGATTCAATGACAGGAAACTGTAATTAAGAAATAGCCACAATTTAAAAGAACTTGATTCAAACAGTTTTATAAAATAGTCATTTTATCTCTTTAAACTCTTTCACTTACATCTTTTGATAATTATACATTAACATTTTTTGATGAGTACTCTAGAAAATAATGAATTTTGCCTGTAGTTCATTTACTTACAAGTTCATTTACTATAAACTTGGATAGAAATTAACATTTCTACAAAAAGAGAGATTATGGGAAAATACATGTGAGAGTCCAATGGGGTTTATTCGTTGATTGATATATATTTAATGAACACCCATTTCTCATGCATTGCAAACACAAATATGAGAAAAACATGGTCTTAGGTTTCAAGTAGTTCACAATCCAGTACAATAACACCAATACAAGCAATGATTTCACATGTAATGTGATAAATGAATAATGACAGGGGGCATGAAGGAGAGAGCTGCTGAACTTGCCAGAAGATCCTGGAAAACATCACAGAAAAATGCTTTTCTCAGCTGCATCTTCTAGGGTAAGCAGACCTTGCCAGGCATCCAGTGCAAGAAAGGTGTTCTAGAAAGAAAGAGTCAGCATATACAAAAGAGTTAAGGCTTATTTTTTGTTCAGAAGATGGCCATGGGAAAGAAGTATCAAATGTGTGGTATTAACACAAAGAGATTAAACAGTAAGGAGAGGTTTGAACAAGATTATAAAAAGTCTTATGTACCTAAATGAGGGGTTAAAATTTTACCCTGAAGTCTTTGGAGAACTTGAATATCCATTATAGAATAGTTACTTGAAAGCAATATGGTCCTCTATGTCAGCATGGGGCTTGGACAGAGACAAGAACAGAGGGAGCCCATTTAAATACTAGAAGAAGAGGTGCTTACATATATATATCATTGCCAGTCAATCCCCGTGATTCTTCAAAGTGCTAGGCATGACCTCTTCTTGTTCAGGTCTAGAGACCATCCCATTTTTATCAAATGCATTCATTATTATCAAATGTGCTGTTTCTGGCTAATTTTATATCTCCCACCCTGAGAAAAAGAGCAATGCTGTTGATATTCAGAATGCCATGGTTCCTCCCAATATTTTTGTATTGAAATAATAAAGATCCCTCACCACTTTAGGTCCATAATACAATTATTGAAATACTAGTTACATTTTTACTCATGGTATAAAATCAATCATTATGCCAACAGTAAATAGTAGCTTCTATTGATTGTTTCAAAAGTCCTTACTCTGCTTTTGACCCTCAATGTAAGTCTTACTCAAAGCATGCTGAATTGTAGATGATAATTTGTTTTCTGATCATTTTCCATTCATCTTTCAGAAGATTAGAGTATAGGTAAATGAACAACACATTTTCCAACTGTGTCTTGCCTTGAACTCTTTAGGCAATAGGAGAGTTATTTATTTCATTATTAACTACACTAGAGGCCCGGTGCACAAATTTGTGCATGGGTGGGGTCCCTCCTGTCTGGGTCTGGGGTGTGGGTGAACTGGATTCAGGGCTGTCAGGGCTCCAGCAGCAAGCTTACCAATAGCCAATTCCATGAGGAATAGGGCTCCCTCCTCCCTCCTATCTGGGTCTGGGGTGCAGGTGAACCAGATTCAGGGCTTCAGAACCACAGCAGCAAGGTCTGAGTCAGTGCGTGTCATAGCTACCGGCCAGTTGGTTGTTCTGGTCTTTCGGTCATAACGGTCACTGAGGCTTTTATATATATAGATTGTTGCTTTCACATACCACTAGCAAGGAGGGAGGAACCCATGAGCAAAGTGAGAAGGGCAGTTCCATTTGCATGAGGAATGTCCACTCTTCATGCATTCTAGTTTAAGAAGAATATATTGTTACTACAGCAGTCTGAGACAAGACAGGACATCAATAGGAGGGCCCACTGACATCGTGGAGGACTGGTCTCAAAAGCCCTTGAAGGAGATGTGTGCAGCTGGCTCCCCGAGAGGACTATCTGACACATGGCACAGAGCCTGGAGGATGGAGTGACCATTCTGGATCCCAACAATGAGGGGCACTGCATTGGAAAGGATTCTGGCTGCTACTCTTTGGGTTTTGTAGACCACAGACAGCACTGCAGTGGGAACAGAGATGGGTGAGAAACAACCAACAGATCCACACACCTGGCTCAAGCCTAAAGGTAGAAAATGAACCATTGGTAGCCCAGGAATGGATTGTGCTCAAAAACAACACACTGAAAAGGACTCACAGACTTCACCTGAAAAAGTTGTTTAAGTTTTCTTCTCCTCCCTCTACTCTCTACATTTAAAACAGTGACATACAAACATTTCAGAGTTTTATTTAATAAGAGATATTAGGTTTATGATATCCACAAAGGTACCGATGTCTTTCAGAAATGAACATTGCTTAATTATTGAAAGGCTGTAAAACCCTATTAAAGGGTAGAGTACAAAGAGTAAAGTGAACATCCAGGTTAATAAACTACCCAATAATCTCTGCAAACAAATACGGTGTACCTGTTTTAACATCTAATCTCCAGAGTACATGGGAACAGCTGGAAATACTATAGCCAAAGGCTGTTATTCTCTTATGGACTCAATTTTCTATGCAACCACTACCATGATTTCTTTTCTAATCCGCCCCCCCCACACACACACACCCGTCAAAATCAGATTCTGCCCATTTTTCTAAGGCCTATTATAAGTTTAGTAATTCCTTGGGGGTCTTCCTTTCCTCTGACTACCCACCTGCCATACATGTTGTTGAATTATTATATTTAAAGTTTGTCTGGCCCTAGCCAGTTTTGCTCAGTGGGTAGAACATAGGCAGGCTTTCAGACAAAAGTGTCCTGGGTTTGATTCCAGTAAAGGGCACTTACCTTGGCTGCAGGCTCCTCCCTGACCCCGGCCCTAGTCGGGGTGCATGCAGGAGGCAACCAGTCTCACATCGATATTTCTGTCTTTCTCTCTCCCACTCTCTCTAAAAATCAATGGAAAAATATCCTCCGGTGAGGATTAAAAAAATAATGAATGAAAAAAGTTTGTCTTATCACCTTTCACTTCCTTTTTATTAAGTCTTCTTCACATTTTCTGAGATCCAACATATATTAATTCAGTCTCCACTACACTGTAAATTCCTTCAAGGTTGTGAATTTGCTTTGGGCCTCTCTTAGATCCCTAATAATACCTTCTGCTCTTGACCTCATTCCCTGGCAAGATGAGAGAACATTTAAATTTCTTTTCTGATGATAACTTTGTCTGTATCTAATATAAGGAGCATGTTCTCAGGAGTAAGTAACACGTAGGCCACCTACAAAACAAGAGCTTATGGGAAAGTCATTCAGTATTTCAAAAAATTTATAAAGGGTTAAGAAATTAAATTTATTCTAGCAAAACATCTCTTGTCTTCCTATGATCTTGGTCACTTCATTTCACCTCATTCTGTTTCATTTGCCTTCAAATCACAAAACTGTGGTTTTCTTTCTACTGGTGTAATTTTCTCTTATTACCTGCACAAGATGATTGCACACTTACTCTGGAGAAGAATGAAAATATATAGGGAAAG
>NW_006296225.1:452723-455559 GCF_000327345.1 Myotis davidii | reverse complement strand
AGACCTTGTCATTGAACTAGCTGTATAAAGCTTTAATCTATTAAGAATAGCCTTTTAGTGCTGTGAATGCTTTTTATCTTTGTGTAAATTACCCCCTGGCATGCCAAGAACAGACATCAAAAGGGCCTCAAAGCCCTCATGCAGTGAAGTGGCCAAGCCTCCTGGGATTTTCTGATAATTAGTTGATAAAAGGTCTGTCCAAAGTCAGGAGTTGTGAGTGTCCCAATGATAGGAAACACCTTCTTTCAGAATGCATTTACAGAGGCCTTCCCTGACAGCAGCATGCCTCTGAAGTTTGACTTGGATGATATGTATCTCAAAGATGGCTACTGAACATAATTAAAGCATAGTGATTAATCACAAAGACAATATGTAATTATATATGTGCTTTCCGATGGTCTTAGGCGACCCCTGTGAAAGGGTCGTTCGACCCCCAAAGGGTTCGCGACCCACACGTTGAGAACTGCTGCCTTAAAGGGAACAATCAGTGGGGCTGTAAAGATTCATGTTCATAGGTTTAGAAAACCGTTACTTGTCCTGTGTTCTCTCTTCTGAACATGTCTGACAAGGAAGCGTTTCCCATGAGGATCTAAGCCTCTTCATGCATTTCTTCCCCTTATTCATTCTTCCGTGCACTCACCTCATGTTTGTGGCTTGAAAATCAGCCACTGGAGTTTACCTTGTTATTAAAAGGCATAACACAGTAGCGCCAATGAACCAACTCCAACCCCAACTTCATTCATAATAGTTGTAAACTGGAAGTAGTCCCAGATCCAAAATAGGAGAATGAGTGAACAAACTGGCGTATTCATACAATAGAATAGTATTCTGCAATAAAAAAGAATATGTTGCTGAGACATAAAAATGTTTAAATCTCAAAACCACTATGCTGACTGAATTAACTCTTACCCCAAAGAGCACACATTTCATTATGACAGTCATATGTGGTTCTAGAACAGGCAAAACCAAACTGTGGTATCAAACAATCAGAACAGTGCTTTCCTCAGGAAGTAGAGGGGAAGATTGATTGGGAAAGGACATGGTGGTGGAGGCGGGGGGGGGCCGGGGGCCAACCCCAGCAGGTCCAGGGGTTCCCAAAGGTGTAGATGGAGTCGGCGAAGAAGGAATGACACGAAGACAGCGTTCAGTTGATCAGCAGCCTGGACAGGATCTCCAGCCAAGTTCTGGTCTGGATCTCCAGAGAAGTTCTGCCGTTTATTGTCTTGTTACATCCGTATTTATACCAGTTGATTTTAATCCTGTCAATTTCTATTACAAAGGTTAGGGTGTTTCTTATCTCCATTCCAGGGAGTAAAGATTATGTAGCTTAAGCATGATTGTTTGTAGTTAAAGTGAGTAACTTCCTGCCTGGCACTTAGTTAAGAGGTTTTATTCCCTCCCTAACTTCAGGGGAAAATCCCTACCTGGGGAAACAACCTTTCTCAGAGAGGTGACCTTGGTTAAAACACACAGCGCTAAGGGGAGCAAACATATTAAGAATAGTATGCTATATACACCAGGTCCCTTGAAACATATGCTATGCAGATGTTTCTTTCCTGCAGCGACTGTGTCAAACAGCAAGGATGGACCGGCTTCCGGCCAATTCCCCCTTTTTTATTTTTTAAATGATAGCGCATGCAAATCAGTGGCCACCTCTCAGAGTGGGCCATTTATGACTCGGAAGAAGACTGGGAAGCAATGACAGTGAGCATAACTATAAACAGAGTGGAAGGAGCGCACAAGGAGCCCCATTCCTGTAGGTTGCCAGCCTCTTCAGTCAAGGGATTTCAGCTGTCCTCAAGTTGTTAGTTTGATTGTCTTTGTTGGTCAGGCTAGTGGGCGGTGTCACTGGCAACAGGCTTCCCGAAGCATCAGAAAGTTGAAGGGCTGCATCAAAGGGTCCATCAGGGCCGTGGTTGATGGCGGTGTCGATATCCGAGGAGGAGTAAGCTGTGCCCTCTGGGTCAGCTGATATGGAAGATGGAGGGTAGTAGAGAGAAAAAGAAGAGAAAGCAAAAGAACTACAAGGCATGGAAGTGTTTAGAAAAAAGAGGGAGAAGAAAGGGAAGAAGGCAGCATCCTGACACAGCCCTTTCCTTCAGCTTCCCCTTTCCCTGTGGTTCAAGGTAGAAATTGGAAACAAGTCCTGTTGCAATGAGAGGGCAGCTGCTGTCAGCCAGTCTCTGTCTTTACCGGGGTCCCGAACTGAGCTGGGCGTGGGAAGCGGGAAGCAGCCATGGGGACAGGAGAAGGGGTGAGTGTTCAAGCCCCTGAACCATTGGGGGGGTGAGGATCTGTGCCCCACCTCTGTTGAACCCCAAGTTCTCTCCTACTGGCCCCCCGACTGTGCCTGTCTTAGGTTGCCCCACCCTGTGGGGTCTTACCCGTCTTTGACTACCAGCAATCTCTGGGCCAAGTAGGGTGATGTGAGGTTCAGTTCTGTCTCCTTGGTAGCCTATGCCCCTGTGGCCTCCACGCCCAGCGACTGCCTTGGGATCCCCTCGCCTGCTGTCAGGGCCCCGGCATTGATCACATACCTTCGGGAACCCAGGTTTCTTCTCCAGGGAGGGCCCAGCTCATGCCATTGGGCAAGAGACAGATCCATGGTACCAGCCACCATGACCTCAGCATGAACAGAGAGCTCAGGCAACAGCTGTGGGCAAATGGACTGTGAGAAGGGGGTCCCTCATGACACAAGGGCAAGAGGGGCCAATACAGGACAAAGGAGAGTTCCGGGACAGGGCTTTCTCAGCCCAGGATGTCAGGCTCTTGGCACAAGACAACTCTACATTTGGGGCATATACCAGACACCACCAGAAAAGGGAGGTGCACTTCC
>NW_006296225.1:432767-451317 GCF_000327345.1 Myotis davidii | reverse complement strand
AGGAAATAATTTAACTATATATTAGAGTCAGTGTACAAGTTAAAGGGAACCTGTTGCAATTGTTCAAAAGCATAAATAACTGCCAAAATCTCTGTTCTCTAAGCTGATGTCTCTAGAGTTTGTTGAACATGGGTTATTGAGTCAATGATTGTTACTGGTTCCCTCAAACAAGGTGGTGGTAACATTATGGATTTTCATAGAAATATGGGTTACATAAGGGTATTCACTGTCATATACACACAAGATTTGCCCGTTTTATTGTATGCAATTTTTAAATAAGAAGAATATATAAACATTCAATCTTGGTTAATAATGTAGGCTAAAATATGTGGAAAGAACTGTGTTATTTGTTTTGAAGTGTATTCAGAAATAAGATTTGTAGGACTGATGCACTTTGAAGGATGGCAAGATAGATAGGCAATTAAATAAAATGTTAATGGCAAAAAATGATGTACTTATGTAGGTATTCACTGTACAACAATTCAACTTTGTGGTGTGTTTGAAATTTTCAAAGTATAATAATAGAGAAAGGAAAAGTACTAACTCATTGTTCTTGGCAGCTTATTCTTAGCAAGTTTTATTAAATTTCCTAGAATTTGAGAGCCCATACTATTTTTTTTTTACTTATAGTACATTTATAACCAAAATAAATGATCATTGTCACTCTGGAAAACAAAGACACAAAGTACAAGACTACAAGAATGATAATTCTGTTATTTGAACTTTTATTACTATTTAGAATGACTTTATTAAGTGTGAAGTGAAAAGTTTGAACTTGGCTATTAAATAAAATAGCCAAATCAAATGGTCTATGAATTAAGTCTAATTCATAGCTTTAACTCTTGATATTGAAGGTTCTATAGACCATAAGGAGTCAGGATCATTCTCAGGAATTTCCCCTAGAGGCTATAATTAGCATACTAATCATAATCTCTTTAGCTATTATCTCCTTTCATAGGTCTACAATCTCATTAAAACTTTTCCAGTCCTAACCAGTTTGGCTCAGTGGATAGAGCATCAGCCTGTGGACTCAAGAGTCCCAGGTTCAATTTCGGTCAAGGGCATGTACCTTGGTTGCGGGCACATCCCCAGTAGGGGGTGTGCAGGAGGCAGGTGATTGATGTTTCTCTCTCATTGATGTTTCTAACTATCCCTCTCCCTTCCTCTCTGTAAAAAAATCAATAAAATATATTTTTTTAAAAAATACAAACAAACAAACAAAAAAAACTTTTCCAAAACTCTGTGATGAACCTATTGTCAACAACACTTAGTTATTATTTATAAGCATTATCTGAAATAGAATATTGGATTATTATAGCAAATTTTAAAAATAGAGAAGATTGTAAAAGAAGAGAACAAATTTAATTCATGTTTTTCCAAACAAAAAAACCTTCAGGAAACATCTATACTAACAAAAGGGTAATATGCTAATTAGACCAAACATCTTCTGGACGTCCTTCTGGACAAAGCCTTGGTGGCCAGGGCCGAGGCAGAGGCAATTAGGGGCAATCAGGCTGGCAAGGAGCAGTTAGGGATCTTCTAGGTTCTGTCTCTCTAGGTTCTGTGGCCAGTTTCTGTCCAGGATCTTTTGTCATGTTCCGTCTCTAGGTTCTGTCTCTAGGTTCTGTAGCCAGTTTCTCCAGCCAAATTCTGTCTAGGATCTCTAGCCAACTCCATAGCTGGGTTCTGTCCAGGATCTTTTCCATGTTCTCTTGCTAGGTTCTGTCTCTAGGTTCTGTCCAGGATCTTTTGCCATGTTCCGTCTCTAGGTTCTGTGTGTAGGTTCTGTGTGTAGGTTTTGTGTCTAGGTTCTGTGTCCTGTTGTCTTGTTACATCTGTATTTATACCAGTTGATTCCAATCCTATCAATCTCATTCCAAAGGTTAGGGCGTTTCTTATCTCCATTCCAGGGAGTAAAGATTATGTAGCTTAAGCATGATTGTTCGTAGTTAAAGTGATTAATTACCCGCCTGGCACTTAGTTAAGGGGTTTTATTCCCTCCCTAACTTCAGGGGAAAATCCCTACCTGGGGAAACAACCTTTCTCAGAGAGGTGACCTTGGTTAAAACACATAGTGCCAAGAAGGTGAGCAAACATATTAAGAACAGTATGCCATCTATTCCAGGTCCCTTGAAACAGCAAGGATGGACCGGCTCCCAGCACAGGCAGGCAAGCAGTTAGGAGCCAGTGGTCCCAGATTGCTAGAGGGATGTCCAACTTCTGGTTTAGGCCTGATCCCTGTGGGACATCTCCCAAAGGGTCCCAGACTGGAGAGGATGCAGGCTGGGCTGAGGGATCCCCCACCCTTGTGCACAAATTTCATGCACTAGGCCTCTAATACTATATAATAAAAGCCTAATATGCTAAGTATCCGGTCATCCAATCTTCTGTTCTGCCAATTAAAGTGTGATATGCTAATGATAAGCTAAGGCCAATTAACCGCTCACTATGATATGCACTAACCACCAGGGGGAAGATGCTCCAACCAGTAGGTTAGCTTCCTGCTAGGGTCAAGCCAATCGGGACTGAGCGAGACCAGCAAGACATGCCCTGGAGCCCTTCTGCAGTCCTGGCCTGGCTGGCCAACTTCCCCTCTCCCTTCCCAGCCCCAATCATGCACCGGTGGGGTCACTTGGCTTGGCCTGCTTTCTCTCACAATCCAGGACCCCTGGGGATATCAGAGAGCCAGTTTCCGCCCAATCATCCAGGCCAGGACAAGGGACCCCATTGGTGCATGAATTCATGCACTGGGTCTCTAGTTTTATATATTTCCTTTCTTTAAGCATCTATTTTTACATATTGAAAATTACTTTTTATGTATAATCTTCTATCATTGTTTGATATTTCCCCTAAATGTTATGATCTAAATATTTTCATTATCATGTTTTGTTTTTTTCCTATTGTTACATTGTATTGTTATTGGTGGGGTGCTCTCCATGTCCCTACTACTTGCTACTGGTTGATCGTGGAAGTGGGATTTCTGAGACTTGCATGGGAGAATAAGGGGTATTTATTTGCGTGAAATTAAACCCCTGAGTTATTGCAGTCCCCTCTCCCTCTGTCCCACCATTAAAAAAGTACAGCTATTTCTTCAGCAGAACCAAGATTAAAGCTGTTGCCTAGTTTTCATTCCATATTTGCACAGCCCAGTCCAGAGTTAGGCTAGCTTAGTGTGTATTCTGAGCTGTAGTCCATTGTGTGTGTGTGTGTGGTGAGGGGGGGAGGGGAGTCCACATGCTATGTGGCTTTAAGAGCCACATGGCTACAGAGGGAACAGGGTGAGTGCAAGGAAATAGGAGCAAAGCAAAAAGTATAAGAAAACCAAGTTGTTTAATGATCTCAAACAACTACTTAACTACCTAGTCCTTTTACTTCTGTTTATTTTAACCTATCAAGAAAATTAGACTTAATTTGTCTGGAAAATTTGAACTAGAAGCTTTACCAATTAAGCCTTCAGGATTCACTTATTTGCATTAGCCCCCCCTCCTTTCTCTCCCTCCCCAGCCAATTATCTTTGTTGCCAGGTTAGACTGATAGGCAAGTATCTTCCCAGTGTCACCTGACTCACCATGCACCCACCTTCCCTTTTGTTCAGTCCCTTTCCACAGTGATCTGCAGGAAATGGGCTGGTGGTTCCCTGGGGAGTGTAAAGTTGCAGCTTCCTGGTGAAGCTGCCCAAATAAATATGGTTATAATGTCTGCCTCTCCTTTGCTCCTTTCCTATTATTACTAGCTAATTATAATGGTAACAGCATTTCTTAAAATAAATATACTGTTATCAGCCTGCTTAAATTCATTTATTTGGTCACTCATTCAAATACATTTATTGAGTGTTTCTATGTGCTTGATATTATGCTAGGTGCTGAGAAAATATGAGCCTGCTAAACAGGGATAATTCCTATCCTCATGAAAATTACAGCCTAAAGGGGGTAATAGGTATTTTTAAAAGGTATGTGAGTCAGAAATAAATACAAAAATAAGTACCGTTTAAGCACTATAAAAGCAAAGAAATTTAAAAAGTTGTTTGAGTAACTATGCTGGAGGGCCTAATATTTATTTGAGTTTTTAGGTTTTAGATCTACATGTTTATTTCTCTTATCTTCCAACAGAAACATAAATTGGGAAAGTGGAGATTTTTAGTTTACCATATTTATATCTCATGTAGCATTAAACAGAATATCTTGATCCCAAAACACTCAATATACTGTATGTATTCAATAAATTAATAGTATTCTACATATATTTGGTTTCCTCCTGGGCTTGCTTATATTTGTTGGTGTTTGTTTTGTTTGTTTTTATACTCCATTTATTTCATCATATACAATTCATGAGGAATTCAAAATTCAGTATATGCAACATAAAAAGATCAATATAAAGAAGAAACATGAGAAGCTCGATATGTATTGCTGGAGTTTGATTCCTTATACATCTTGGCTTACCTTTTGTTATCTCTATTATTTTTAAGTTGAAACAAAATTCGCTCTCACTGGTGAGAGTATCTAGGTCTTCAGTCTCATTATTTTCATTTAGTGTATTTATACATGCTATTTTAGTTACATCTTTTTATAAAAAATATTCTGCAAATCTTTTAAATAAATTGCAACAAGAAGCCAAACCTGTCGTAAGAAAGTAGAGTTCAGTAGCTTATGACTTGCATCAATGTTTTGTATCTTCCTTTACGATAGGGTGCTATGGGCATATTCTTCAGTAGCAATAAGGTTTTTACAGGCTTTCAAGGGATTCTAAGGTAAAAAATACATTGGTTATAAGTAGATGCCAATATGCTATCCTCACAATGAAGTGTCACTGTTCGCTACAGTTCTATAGGTACTTCCAAAGGTCAGATCTTTGAGAATAAAATTGGAATTACACTTACAATGGGCTCTACTCGAGTCCCTCCCTGCTCCAAAAGCATTGTTTCAACTGAATGGTTTTCAGTCTCACAGGTAATACACAGTACAAAATGGTGTGGGACAAATGAGACATATTAAAGACAAATTTCAGTAATGTTGATTCCCAAAGATATTATAGATTTATTTCTTTAGTAATGCTCTGAAGTGTCAGACAGTTAGATATAATTTTTAAGCATATGACAAAGGTCCTAAAGACAAAGCAATCTTAAATTTATTTCTCATACTAGTATGATATTCAAGCTTCAAAAATATGTTGAAAATGTTAGAAAAGAGATTTGTTTTAGTTTAGTGACAGATTAAAATCTCAATCTATCTTTATCATAAGAAAATAAATCCTAAGAGATATAAACTCTTGTTTGCATCAATACCCAGAACCTTCCATTCAGAAGATACTAGTAATCAATAAATAAGTGGATGGATAAATAAATAAATGCAAAATGACCTTGTCTTCAGCAAACTGAATGTTCTGAGGCATTACTGTCTTGTCTAGCTTCCACCAGTTTTGTTTTTTAAATAACACCCCTAAGGTTTGTGCAGAAGACCACCATGATCCTAATTTAAAATGATATCAAACGTTGGCCTTCATTTCTATTTTGAAGTTATGAGATATTGCGAAAGTTCGACTGCAAATTGTCTCGCATTGAGATAAAATGCTTTGTTTTTATTGTTTAGCTGATGTGTTTTCACTTCATCCTTCTGCTCAGTTGTTTTCCTCAGTTGACTCGGAGGTTGTAGTCCCCAGAAAGATCTATTTTTACCAATTTGCAGGAATTATAGCTTAAACTGTTTCCTGGCTGAGGAAGGCAGCTATTAAAACACTAACCCACTGAGGTTGGAAAGTGCCCAGTGGAAAGTGAGTGTGCATGCCGTCAGAAAAAGGAACATTTTAATGCGTTTCCACAGGACCAGAAATGCCACTGGAGTTTGCCTGGAAACCAGTTGTGATTAGCACTGATGACTCATGAAAACCACAACTCAGTCTACTCCGCAGCCACTGTTGGTTTTCCAGATCATGGAAGTCCTAAACTGACTGGGGAAAGTCACAAATTTCAGAGTGGCCAACAATCAAAATCGACCTATTTTCACTGCCTTTCAGTGACTTGAGCAGTACTGAAGACAATTCCACTTCCATGGGTTTGACCATCATCTAAAAAATGGGAAAGTCTGGCTTCGTGATTGGCAGGTTCCAATGTTGAGTGATACCTGTAAAAATAAGGTTTCCTAAAAATGAAGGAGCTTTAGGGACATTTAAAATATCCCCATTGACGGTTAGAGTGCCTTCCTGTGCCTTTTAGAAGAATTATTTCTATTTCCACACAGATCAGGGAAGGTGAGTGATACGAAAACTACTTTGGGGATGCCCAAAGACCTCCTGATTTTCTGTGTGGTGGAAGCTGAACAGAAAGTCTCTTTCAGCACTGGAAACCAGAGCTGCTGTAAGTCAGTGGGCTTCCACTGTAATAATGGTTTCTGTGGGAACAGTGGAGTCATCACCATGTAAAAATTAAATCGTATTTATTTTTCTTATGGAAATCAGGCATACAAAATTGAACTAATCATAACTGGACCAATATAAATAGTCCATTGGCAGCCAGTGTGTGTGTTTGCTTATTTATTCATAGTTAGGAAAAATGAAATGTATAAACACTCAATCCAGAAACTACAATATTACCAATAACTTACATATTCATGTTTGTATTCCTATCCTAACCTAGATCTCTATCTACCCATTCATCTTCCTGTCAGAGCTAATCTTTTTTTTCTTAGAAGTTCCTGTTTTCCATTTTCTTGCTTTTTTAAAATAAGCTAAATCTCATGTATATGCAGGTCTACAGAATATATTGTGTATTTTTATGTGCACTACTTTTAGTCTTCTAAAATTGATTTTTTTTATACTAGTACTTAGTGTACAAAGAGTAATACTTATTGTTGCATTTAGCTGCAATTCATTAAACTTTCACTGCTTCATAATATTTTACTCTGTTAATATAACACCATTTATTTATTCATTTCTTCATCAAAAGCATTTGGGCTGGTTCCAAATTGGTTGTTTTCCTGTGGTAGAGAGTAGTGCGATCAACATTCTACAGGTATCCAAATGTCTGCAGTTAAACTATAAACTCTACCTATTAAATAATAATTTCACATCCCCCCTTCCTGTCCTATCAGCCCCTGGCAACCACCATTCCACTTTCTGTCACTCTGAATTTGACTACTCAAAGTAGTTCATGTAAGTAGAATCATATAATATTTGTTCTTATTTTACTGGCTTACTTCACTTAGCATAATGTCCTTGAGGTTCATCTATGTTGTAGGATGTCTCATAATTTCTATCTTTATTGAGTTGAATAATATCTCACTGTATGCATATACTACATTTTATTTATCCAGTCATCTGTTAGTGGACACTGGGGTTGTCCTTTTATAACTACAAATCCTTAACTCCTGGCAACCACTCACCTTTCTCTATTTTCATTATTTTGTCATTTCAAGAATGTTATATAAATGAAATCATGCAATATATAACATTTGGCATTGGCTTTTTTCACTAAACATAATTCCTTTGATATTCTTCCAGGCTGTTGCTTGCATCAATAATTGATTTCTTTTTAATGGTCACGAGTGTTCCATGGTGTATATGTACCAGAGGTTTTGTTTTTATTTTTAATGATTCACCTACTAAAGAACATCTGAGGTGCTTCAGGTTTTATTATTGTTTTCTGTTCGTTTCCCCTGTTTCTCTTCTTGCCTTCCTGTGGGTTAATTGATCACTTTGGGGGGATTTTGTTTTGATATATTTATGTATTTGTTGGAGTATATCTCTTGGCACAGTTTTCTTATTAGTTGCTTTCTATGGCGTTCTTAAAATTAATTTTCCCAGTTGCCTTTTAAGGTATCACTGTTCCCACTTCACAAATAAGGAAACAGGCTCAGAAACAGTAGGTAGCATGTCTGCTCACCTGCTAGTAAGTAGCAGAGCTGAATACGAACCCAAGTCGGCCTGATCCCAGAAGCTGGCCACAGGGCAAAATGAGAAAGCCTCACCCAATTATGAGTCGTCCTTGTCAGGGAGGAAGTCCACGGAATTAGGCAGCACTGAGAAATAATCTTAAGTATCATGCCTCAAAACTTCTGCTCTTATTCTTCTCAGTCTGTGATACTTCCTCTTTAGCCCCTTACCACCTAGAGAAACCCAATTTACTGAAATGCAGCCACCTTCATGAATCCCTCACCCTAATTCCCTTACTTCTCTTCAGTCCACAGTAATTGCTTTCCTTTAGCTTTTCCAGGCCAATCTGTTTATATCTCTCTTCTGACCTGGATTCTAGTTAACTATGAACATATTTCTTTTTTAAAGAAATGTGTTTTCATTGTTTGTTTATTTTTTTAGAGAAAGTAGAAGGGAGTGGGGTAGAGATAGAAGCATGGATGAGAGAGAAACATCCTCTATGGACTGCCTCCTGCACATCCTGTTTTGGCGATAGAGCCTGAAACCTGATTGGGAATTTCAGTGACCCATGACCTCTTAGTTCCTGGGTCAATGCTCAAACATTGAGCCACACTGGCCCAGCTATTTATATATTTCTTGCTTCTTACCTTGATTGAAAACTCTTTGAAGAAATGAACTACGAATCCGTTTCTCATCTCTACAGCTAGAATAATATCTAGCATGCAGTAGTTGATCTCACAAATATTTGGAGAACTAAGTAGAATGGAATTAGAGCTCAGAAGCACTGAGTAAATCCGCTGAGTTATTAGGACAGTCAGTGTAGACCTTCCTAGGTAATGTTCATTTAGTTACTTATTTGGGAGAGTAGATCTTTTAAGTGCCTTCTAGAACATTTGTGGGAGGAGAGGAATCAGTAGAAAGATCAATTGGATTTATTAGCAGGTGAGCAGTTCCTCACTCCTGTTTGAAAATTTTCCCAGGTTTGTAATTATGAACATTTCATTTTTAAAATTATCTGCAGCTCAAGTTGCTGGTGCTCAAAGGGTAAAAGAAGGAACTCTTATCATTTATTTTAATTATTAGTGATCAAACACTGCAAAATATCTTTCAGAATTGTCTTTCTAAATTCAGGACAAGGTTAAGCTAGCAAATGTTTGCTATGCTCAGATTGAAAATGTACTCTAGGGGAAGAAAAGTCATTTAGTTGAGTTAATGACCCCTTTGTACTTTTAAGCAGTGCTTATCTTTATGAAGCCATAAAAATATATGTACAGTAATATAGTTGTTTCTTGTTCTAAAACATCCACTATGAACCATGATTTGTAAGAGTTTTAAACATAACTGCTTTCCTAGCAGGACATGTACAATTTATATTGCTGTGCTATTCCTAAGTGCTTCTTGAAGTCCATTTTCCTCATGAGTTATGGTTTCTCAAATACAATGGAAGTGCTATCGAACGTTGTTGATGTAGTTCTATTTTTAAAAGATAAATTAAGTTTGATTATTTGAATATTACCATTCAAAAAAAAGACAAAATGCATACACCTTTATTTTTAATTTAACAAGGAATGAATATATGCCCAACAATAATTACCTGTCTCTGAACTTAAAAACCCTAAGTCTTTGAGTTAGAATAGACTGTGACCATAGCTCAGTGCTTCTCAGCTGAAATGGTCTGACTGTGAACTGTACACGATTGTAAAACGACCTGACTCATAAGGAAAGCATGCACAGTGCTTTTCAGTTTACACACTGCATTTACATGGTCAGAATCAGAGTGCTGATTTGGAGACCAGTCTTAGAAGAGCTGTTTAATCTCTGGATAAGCCCATGTCCTTCTTTCTAGTACCCATCCTTCATGGCTCATTACCTACAGGGTACCAACATGTAATTTTCCAACATGTGCCCTCTCCTGCCCCAAGTACCTGCTTCTGTACCTTGTACCTCACTCCCCATTTCTCTCCACTCATTCTGGTTTTCAAGATAAATTCACTTTCACTCTTTTTATCAAACCAAAGCTTACTTGTGTCCTAAATGACAGCCTGAGTCTCATGTCTTTTACGAAGTCTTCTAGACTACTCCAACACTTAATAACCTCTTTTTCTTATAACTGTCACTTATTCATTCAACAAACATTTGAGTTCATGGGCACTTTGCCATATACAGTGATTATTTGTAAGACACAGTCTTTTGTTTTCTAGTAATATTAATAACTAGAGGCCTGGTGCATGGACTCATGCACCGGTGGGGTCCCTCAGCCTGGCCTGCTCCCTCCTGCCATCAGGGACCACTCTGCTTCCACTCATCCCAGCCCAGCTGCGCCTGCTGCT
Organism: Myotis davidii; assembly: GCF_000327345.1. Classification (NCBI taxonomy): domain Eukaryota; kingdom Metazoa; phylum Chordata; class Mammalia; order Chiroptera; family Vespertilionidae; genus Myotis; species Myotis davidii. The sequence continues at coordinate 441,124 of NW_006296225.1, read as the reverse complement.
GCTGCTCAGTAACACTGCCAGGGAGGCAGGAGAGGCTTGCACAGCTGCAGCTGCACGTGCCAGCTGTGATCCCAGCATCTGGCTCCCATTGGTCAGTTGAGCAGCACTCCCACTGCGGGAGCAAACTGACTATCAAGGGGCAGCTCCTACAGTAAGCGTCTGCCTCCTAGTGGTCAGTGCATGTCACAGCGACCGGTCAACCAATCGTTTGGTCATTCAGTTGCTTAGGCTTTTATATATATACTAGAGGCCCGGTGCACAAAAATTTGTGCACTGGCGGGGGTGGGTGTCCCTCAGCCCCACTTGTGCCCTCTCAAAGTCTGGGACCCCTCGGGAGATAACGACCTGCTCCTGGGTGGCAGAAGGAAGGCCCAATCCCTAGGTGCAGCCCCTGGTAGAGCTCAGAGCAGGGCCAATTGGGGAGTTGGGGCACCACCCCCTGACACACTCAAGGCAGGGTTGATGGGGAGGTTGCGGTGCCACCCCCTGTCACAAACAGAGCAGGACCCATCAGGGGGGTTGGGGCTCTGTCCCCTGTCTCACACAGAGCAGGGCCAATGAGGGGGTTGGGGAGCTTCCCCCTGTCACGCACAGAGTAGGGCCGATAGGGGAGTTGGGGCACCGCCCCCTGTCACCCACAGAGCAGGACCTATCAGGGGGTTGGGGCACTCCCCCCGTCACACTCAGGGCAGGGTCTATGGAGGGGTTGGGGCGCCACACCCTGTCATACACAGAGCAGGCCGAATCAGGGGGTTTGGGTGCTGCCCCCTGTCACGCAGCTCCAGGGGCCAGGAGGCCTCGCGGCTCTGCTGATACCAGTGCTGGGAGGCCTTGCGGCTCCGCTTGACACCAGGGCAGGGAGGTCTCGCTGCTCTGCTGATCCTGGCGCTGGGAGGCCTCGCAACTCCGCTGATCCCGGTGCCGGGAAGCCTCTCAGGCAAGGAACCTTGGCTTCCTCCTTCACTGGAGCAAGCAAGCCTCCTGTTCACTTCAGCTACCTGGCTGCCGGCCGCCATCTTGGTTGGCAGTTAATTTGCACATTTCCCTCATTAGCCAATGGGAAGGGTAGCGAAATTACGGTTAAGTACCATGTTTCTCTATTATTAGATAGGATATCCTATCTAATAAAGAGGGAATATGCTAATTGACCCTCACACCATCACAAAGATGACAGTGCCCACAGCCAATAAGGAAGGAATATGCAAATTGACTACTCCGCCCTCAAAGATGGCTGGCAGGGGAGGGTAGTTGTGGGCAATCAGTCCAGCAGGGGAGGGCAGTTATCCTGGCAGTGTTTTAAGTAATATTTTAATTACTCAATATAGACTTATGATTTAGGTGCTGCTATTGTCCATAGTTTATAGATGGGCAAACTGAGACACAGAAATGAAAAATTTTAAAATATCACAGAGTAATAAGCAGAGACGATATTTGAACCTGATGGTCTATCTCAAGTTTCTATTCTTAACCCACCCACATTATGATTGTATTAAGAAAGCTTTTACATTGGTTCAAATCTACCTTGTTTCCAAAACTTAGTTCTTATTATTCCCAATGATTTGTCAGAGATTAATTGTAACCTTTAATCTTTAGATTGATAATGGGTTACACTTAGAGAAATCTGCAGAAATCAGCTAGACAAACATGTATAATAATAAAAGAGTAATATGCTAATTAGACTGAATGTCCTTCCAGACGACCTTCTGGATGAAGCCAGGGCTTTGAGGAAAGCCCAGGTCCTGGGTGCCAGAGGGAAACTAGTGCCAGCAGCTGGGGGAAGGAAGGCCTACTCTTGCACAAATTTTGTGCATTGTGCCTCTAGTAATGTATAGAATTCTCTAATTCTAGCCAAATGCCCACATACCAATCCTTCATATAGTTTTAATTCAATACATCAATTATCATATTTAACTCAAAGTGATCTCTTCTCAAGATGAAATATTATTGAGTCTACTCATTATTTCTCCTGTCACATGTTCCCCACTTTTTCATCACCAATTCGTTCTGCTCCTCTGAAAACACAGAGGTCTCTGTGTCTTTTCACAGTATTCCTGCCTGGTCCTTTCATCCCCATTGTGTCCATCATAACTTCTCCTCTTTCATTTCTGATTTTGTTTATTTGAGTCTTTTTTAAAAAATATATATATTTTATTGATATTTTACAGAGAGAAAGGGAGAGGGATAGAGAGTAAGAAACATCGATGAGAGAGAAACATTGATCAGCTGCCTCCTGCACACTCCCTACTGGGGATGTGCCCACAACCAAGGTACATGCCCTTGACCGGAATCGAACCTGGGACCTTTGAGTCCGCAGGCCGACGCTCTATCCACTGAGCCAAACCACTCAGGGCTATTTGAGTCTTTTTTTAGTAAGTCTAGTGAGAGCTTTCCAATGTTATTAATCTTTTCAAAGAGCCAGCTCTTTATTGCATATTTTTTCTATTGTCTGTTTATTCTCCATTCCATTTAATTCTGCTCTAATTTTTATTATTGCACTCCTTCTGCTGACTTTGGGCTTCATTTACTTTATTTATTTATTTATTAATTTATTTATTCTACTTTTCTAGTTCATTAAGGTGTAATGTTAGATTGTTTATTTGGGATTTGGCTTTTTCTTGAAGGCCTGTAAAGTTAAACTTTCCTCTTATTACTTCTTTTGCCGTCTCCCCAAAATTTTGATATGTCATAATGTCATTCTCATTTGTCTCTAGATGTCTTTGGTCTCACTTTTTATTTCTTCTTTGAATCAGTCATTTTTTAGTAGCATGCTCTTTAATCTTAAATATTTGTGGGTTTTCCTGCTTTCTTTTTGCAGTTGATTTGCAATTTCAAAGCACTGTGATCAGATAATAAATATGCTTGGTATGGTTTCAATTTTTTAAGTTTGTTGAAGCTAGTTTTGTGTCTCAACATATGGTCTATCCTTGAGAATATTGACATGTGTGTGTCTGTTTTTCCCACTAGATTAAGCTTCATGGGGCTTTTTCACCTTTAGACCCCACATAGTAAATAAGGAAATATGTTGATATAAATGGACAAAACACAGGACTGTTAGAGAGTAAATATGACCTACCTCATATGTCTTTGTCCTGTCCTGAAAATAATTCATTTATTTCCTGTTATAAAAATTAACTCAAAAAGATGAAATTTTTTAAGAACATGTACAAAACAGAACCAAATCAGACTATTATTATATAAAACTGCAGAGGAAATGAACTAAAGAAATGTAAATATAATGTAGGTAAATAGTGAAAGTCTGTTAGTGAAAAAAATTGCAAATGTAGACTGTTCATATCCTGTCTTTAGAGCAAAGATGTCCTCATTCATAAAACAAAATAATTGATCTATGTTTATTTCACTTGACTTCATAAACTAATACACTAATTACGCTTAGAGTCTTTGCCAATATCTTTCAAGAACAGCTACTCATTCAAAATTGTCACAGAATCAAGCTATTAATGTTTATGTTTATGTTTATGTAAGTTTGCAGACCTACATGTATGAGATTTTGTAATTTTTAAAGAAAAAAAAAGATATTCTTGACCCAGAAGTAATGGCCTTTTTAAAAGGGTTACAAAACAGAATATGAGAAACTTTCAAACAACCCTTCTTAACGTGGATTCTAACTGATTAATAGACACTTAAAAAATATTTATGAATAGAATTTGACAAAAGGACTCAGCATTACATCTTCTAGTTCATCTAACCCAAGTCACCATGAGGAAAATAAGGTTGGAAGATATTACACTTACGACTAATCTACAAAACTGGCATTGGAACACACAGAACTAAAAGACCTAGATCTCTAGTTTAGTGAAACTTTTTTTTTTTAGATCCTCACCTAAGGATATTTTCTCATTGATTTCTAGAGAGAATGGAAGAGAGAAGGAGGAACAGAGAGAAACATTGTTCTGAGAGAAAAACATCGATTGGTTACCTCCTGTACACACCCTGACCAAGGCCTGGCCAGGGAGGAGTCTGCAACAGAGGTCTGTGCCCTTGACCGGAATCGAACCTGGGACCCTTCAGTCCTCAGGCTGACACTCTATCCACTGAGCCATACCGGCCAGGGCTAGTGAAACTATTTTCACCCTTTATCAATATGATATTGTTGTGATTTTTAAATTACTTATTTACTCAATATTTATGGAGCATCTGATTGGGGCCAGGCCCTGTTACAGGTTCTGAGAATAAGTGAGGAACAAAACTAATTCTTACATTCTTGGAGCTAATGTTCCATGAGGAGGATACAGACAAAGAAAAAATAGAGATATTCCAGATATAAATCCAATAGCGACAAATAAAACAGGAGTGAGGAATAGAGAGTGCCTGAGATGGGGAATTACTGCTTTAATGCAAATTACTTTAATCCTTAAAGAAAAATTACTCCTAATAAAACCAATATTCCAAAAGTGCAGCACTGCCGCTAAAATCTACAAATGTGTCTTTAAGTTTCCTAGAAAACAGAGGAAAGAGAAATCAGCATGATATTCAAATAACCATGAGGTAGAGCAAGTCATTTGCTAGGTGGCACAGCTAGAATACTGCCATAGCTACTCTTCCCTAAGAGGACACTTAATATTAATGGCAAAACATCCCCTAAAGCATCATTCTTCACTAGGTATCTTTTAACTGAAAGAGTCTAAGTGTCAAGTATAACCCTGGAGTTCATAATCTTCTTGAGGGTATCCACTATAGTTTCAGGAAAAATGTGACTATTCTAAGGATATTGTAGTATATTCATCAACATTCACTGTGTGACAGATTAAAATTACACACAGGAAGAATTCACTGTGGGCTGACGTAATATTTTTTTTTCTTGGAAGCACTAACTTAATTTAAACTTTGATTTTTCTAGAACCATGGATATAAGGAGGAAAAACACAAAAGTTATCCAGGATCCAGGTGACCTGTTTCAAAATGACCTACTTTGGAGACAGTAAGAAAATCATATTGACTTGAGCAGAAGCTTAATTTTAAGAAATAATGGGAGAAGATACTGAGACAGGGAGAAGATGCAGTTGTAGAGGGGTAAACTTGAAAAATATGGATTAGGTGCTTAAAGCTTCAGGTTCTAAATTAGGAATATGGGGATATAGTTCAGGAGGAATAGGGGCCCCTTGACACTGTATGATTGTGAATGCATGTACATTTACTTGTGTACTTCTCTGGGAAAACTGCCTGTCCTGTTCATAATTTTCTGAAAAGGACCACAGTCTCCTCTCACCAACATTGCCAAATGACAACAACAAAAATATATGTATGTACAAAAATATATGTATGCCCTACAGCCAGTGGTTATTCATGGATGTTCTTTATTAAGGAGTGATGCGGGACTTAATTGAAAGTTTTGGGGCTACTAGCATAAAGTTGGCTCTGCTTCTGGTAAACACAATAGTAAAATTTAGTTAAAATAGAAAATTATTATAACAAACTGGGTTTGATTGAATGAACAAGCGAAGAAGAGACCCCAAAGTTCTTTTCCTCTGCTCATGGGAAATCAGAAGCAATGATTCTAAAACTTTGGCAGATAGAATTTTCCACACTCTGCTCAGCCCTTCCTCCACTTGTCCTCCTAACTGATTGACACAAGACTTGGTAAAGTCAGTCCTCATTTAAGGATTGCATGGTCACACTGGAATGTCAGCCTCGGGTGCAGGAACACACAGAATGGCCAAAACAACCATGACTTTTTAATTCGGTAAGAATGATTTTTGTTATTGCATGTGTCACAGAATGAAATCACTGCAACATAAATTGCAAATAACCAACACATCTTCTACCAAGTAGAATTGAATTATTCTTTTGGAAAGTCTAATGACCATAAGAGATATGAAAATTCAACTTTTTAAAGGCTTGGGGAAGTTGATGATAGCAATAAAGTCAATATTAAGCAAACATAAAAAAATAAGATGAACTAAAATTGATTTAGGATTCATCAAGTTCAGTTTTTTCCTAGCCAAAAATCTCTAAGCATATAAAATCTCATGTAAATCAAAACTAATTTACTCTACCAACTGGGTTTGTTTGCTTTGGGATATTTTACAATGTTCTTCTTCATGTTTCAAATTACAAAAAAGAAGGTAATTATCTTTAAATTAAGGCATATACGACAGCTGATTATGCAGTAAACTCATGAAAACAAATTTGTGTTTTCCCATGCCAATACCATAAGATATGAAAATATCAAAATATTGTGCTTAGATATAGCCACACATTCCTATCAAATGCAGACCTTTGTTTAATTGATTATACATCATGTTAAAAACTTAATTGTACTTTGTAAAACCTAGAACCTGGATGAGTACACTGTGTGAGCTCAATGATGACTGTTGGCTCATTTGAAATTTCCTGGGCTTCTCCCATTTAATTAGCTTCTCCAGAAAAGCTAATTAAAACAAAGTAAGGGGATACGTTCCTTGGTTCCTCAGCCATCAAAGGTCCCTCTCAGGCAGTGTCACAGTGCAAGAGCTCCTTGCAGGTATGGGACCATAAGGGAATACTAGATCCTTTGCTCCTAGGTCCTGGCACTGGCAATCCATCAGGCAGATGGTCTATAAAAATGATTCTTGCCCTAACCGGTTTGGCTCAGTGGATAGAGCATCGGCCTGCGGACTCAAGGGTCCCAGGTTCGATTCCAGTCAAGGACATGCACCTTGGTGCAAGCTCATCCCCCGTGGGGAGTGTGCAGAAGGCAGCTGATTGATGTTTCTCTCTCATCAATGTTTCTAACTCTCTATCCCTCTCCCTTTCTCTCTGTAAAAAATCAATAAAATATATTTTTTAACAAATGATTATATTTTGTCTCACTGTATTACCCAATACAACTCTCTTGTGTTCTGCCTGTTATACTTTTGTGTCCAAAGCCATTATATTTTATGTTCAGTGGCCAGTATGACTGGTCAAGGCCCATGATGTGGTTAACTTCTGGGACAGCTTTCCTAAACCCAGCACGGGCAGGGCCTGAACAGCAGGCAGTGCCAGGGGCAGCAGCAATAGCACCCGAGGGTAGTGTGAGTGTGGTTGCAGGGAGATGACTAACAGACCTGTTAAAGAGACCTTGGAAGTTCCAGGCACTGGACCTGTCATCTCAGAATGGAGGAGAACAGAATGGAGGACAGATAGTATCCCAATGCCAAGCTAAAGACCTTAGGAAGAGAGAGGAACAGGAGATAACCCCCCACAAAAAGGCCCTCCCATTCTGATGGGAAGTGGGAGGACACGTCAATCCTAAAAGGAGAAGAACATGGTCCCTCCCTCCAGAAATCACAGCCTCTGTATCACCCCAAAAGGGTCTAGACCAGTGGTTCTCAACCTTCCTAATGCTGCGACCCTTTAATATAGTTCCACATGTTGTGGTGACCCCCTACCATAAAATTATTTTCGATGCTACTTCATAACTGTAATTTTGCTACTGTTATGAATCTTAATGTAAATATCTGATACGCAGGATGTAATTTCATTGTTACAAATTGAACATAATTAAAGCATAGTGATTAATCACAAAAACCATATGTAATTATATATGTGATTTCCGACGGTCTTAGGCGACCCCTGTGATAGGGTCGTTCGACCCCCAAAGGAGTCGCGACCCACAGGTTGAGAACCGCTGGTCTAGATCATCTCAAAAATTGAGGAGGAGCTGATCTAGAACTAGTTCAGGGGTGGGGGCTCTAACCTGGAGATCTGCTCCCTCATCCCTCCCACTATTCTACAGCTCGCCCAGGTCTAGGAGGGAACATTCTAGCCATTCATGGAACTTGTGAATAGTGAAGACAATGGATCTCCAATGGTTATGATCAACAAACTCATTTCAAGATGGGAAAACTTCACTTTTCTGAATTGGGTCAATTCTTTCATTTCTTGAAACAAATAAATGCCTGCTATTTCCCTTTTTTAAAAAAATGGCTAAACCACATCATAAATAAATGGATTTACTTTGGCTCACAACGTTCGCTCTTTACTGCTGCTCAACCTTGGGCTTTGCATGGATATTATAAGTTAGTTTTTGTTAGAAAGCCCAATTATAAAGCCAGTAACTGTTGGAAATTTTGGTTGGTCTCTGCAGAAACCAATATATGTGACTGACATAAGTGCTGTTAATGAGAATGTCTGTGAAAATTTGACTTTTGGCGTGGTTTTCTGGTTTGACATGAACTGAATTCTGTCTCATTCTACTATTTCATGCTTATCATTTGCAGTTTGTAAAAATAAAAATTATAGCATGCCTTCTCCTGTTTCTCTTGATTTATGGCAACAAAAGATTATGCCCATGCCTTGTATTGTGCCCTCTGGGCAAGAAGACAAGGGATAGAATGCCTGAGTCCTTTGTTAGTAGACTGTCAGATTTCCTCTTT
>NW_006296225.1:424924-432733 GCF_000327345.1 Myotis davidii | reverse complement strand
CCATTGAGATATAACATAGGGCCTATTTTAACCAGAAAATTTGGGTAGGATATTATAATTTATTTAAAATGTATAATTGTAACTATAATAATAATTGTAATGTATTTATTTGCTTTGTACAAAAGTTTAAAGTTATAAGAGGGCATTTAATGAACATTCACCCTCCCACATAAGTTGTCACAAATACCTGGTTCCTTTGAGTGGAAATCTAGCTCTCAGTTTCCTGTGTAAATTCCTAAAGATATTCAATACACAAATAAACAAAATGTATATTTATTCTCATTTTGCCCTTTTATTTATACTTGTCATATCCACTTAAATTTTCTCAAAGATTATTATATTTAAGCAGATGAGGGACCACCTCATTCTTTATTTTTCCCTTTCCCATTAACTCTTTTAAATTTGGGATTGTGTCATGCACATGCAAGTCATGTGTGTGTGTGTGTGTGTGTGTGTGTGTGTGTGTGTGTGTGTATGTGTAGCATATACATCTATGTAGCATATGAAAGGTATGTAGAATAATAATAAAATGACCACCATGTAGCTACCTCATGGCCTGATACCTAACATTACCAATAAACTTCCAACCCATTGAGTCTCATTCCCATTTCTTCATGGAACACAGTTGGACTGCATGTCTCAGTCTATCTCATAGTTAAATATAGCAAAGGGACTGAGTGTCCCTTGTAGAGTGTGACTGTGTGCCAATTCCAGGCACAGGCCTTTGGAAAATTCATTCATGTTTCCCCCCTTTTAAGGCTGAACAGGGTGACCTTGGAAGCCATATTCTTATGTTGGCAGAAATTCTGAAGTCTTCTAAGTGACTAGATGGAATAGAGCTTCTACAGTAGAGCTAACTATAGTTACTTGAAAGAACTAAACTTTCAGTATACTTGAACAATACATTTTGGGGTCTAACTTGTATACAGGTAAGAGAGCTCCGGGATATTTCTCTGATCCAAGAGAGGGCAGGCCACCACGCATAGTGTTTACTTAACAATAGAAATTTCAAGTTGATTGTCTCAAAGAAGATCACCTCCTAATTGAGCAAAGAAGACTTGGAGCACTACCATGACTAAAGAGAAAAATAAAGTGTTTTAAATGCCAAACACAAATATTTATTATGTATTTGGTTTTTCAAAGTATGTATTCTGTATCACACAAAAAATAACCTTTAGGGTTAGTGTATTACATATATTACATATGAGATATATATACACACATGTATATAAAACATCACACATGTTTGGAGGAATAGTCTTCCAAATATTAATAGTGATTATACCATTGTGATGGGATTACAAGTTACAAGGAATGCTTTTATTTCTATTCTTTCCCTTTTTTTCTTTAACAAATTTATATTACGTGTATAATAAAGAAATGCTAATGGGAAAACATGTGGGAAAAGAGGAGAATTCTGTTCATTGCCTCTGAGTTAATTCTAAAATACTTTCAAAAAAGAGATCAAAGAAAATATCAAGTGGGAAGCTGTGTTTCTTTTGCAATCATGAGAAGGGCTAACGGGAGATAAGAAGGAAATTAATGTAACAACCGTACCTAAGAACTCCTCCAATATTTGAACAAGGACTACAATCTGTGAGAAGTTATTACCTTCATGAATACGTTTTAAAAGTTTAATACTAGGCTCATTTGAAAGAAACTGTATTCCTTTGGAGCTGAGTTTCTTTTTACAAGTCAAATGGATATTACTTTGGTCCAGGAGAGGGCAGACCACCACACATAAAGAAATTTAACTTGACCTTTTGAAGAAATAATGCCTATGGCGTGACAAAGTCCTTACAGAAGGAAATGGAAACTCATCCTCAAAATACGTGTTGTTCTTTCCCCTGGTATTTCCATTCCTATTTGTAACCATCTTCAAACACAAATGCTTTTTTTTCTGAATAAATTACTGTAACAACTTCGGTGCACTGTTACTCTTCCTAAAAGGTTTACATTTAGTCATAGACTAGAGGCTCAGCACACGATTAAATTGTGTATGTGTGGGGTCCCCTAGGCCTGCCCTCCATCAGGGCCATGTCCGTCGCCCCACGATGCCTTGCACGCTCCGGGGACACTGCCGGCACCCGATGATGCTCCACTGACGCTGCCAGCGCCCCAGGGGATGGAGGGAGGACCCAAGAGGTGCTCTAGCACCTCCTGGTGACTGGTTGTTTGGTCATTCCACCGTTATGGCGTCAAGATCACAGGCCTACTATGATATAGATTAGATCTTTTCACTTAGTAGTGGGTCCTTTTCTCTTTATTTGTAACTGCAAAGAAATTCCATTTCTTTAACAAGGCCCTTCTTTCTAACTGAGGACTTCCTGCCTTAATCATTAAGCCCTTAGGATATAAGATTCTGGTAGGTATCAAACTGTCTTAAGAGCAGTCTCAGGTCTGTTGACCACAGAAACAGAATCTGGTTGAGCTAAAGATAACATCTTAACTTCAGTTATGTTTCAGCCCCAGGCCCAGGAAAGTGAATGACCATACAGAAACCAGACAGAACAGTGACATCAGGACCTGATACCACGTTCAACTACTCCCTACTCCAGCCTCAAACAATCAGCAGAGCCCATGTCCCCAACTCCTTTAGCCACCATGATTAATGATCCCCCCCGCCACACACACACAATATATATATAATCCATTCCCTTAAAGCCATGGAGGAAAGAGGTCTTTGAGCTAGTACCGGGCTTGGCGCCATTTCTTCAGCTAATAAACCCTTACTCTTGGCTGCAAACTCCTATTCTGGTTTAATTGTGCTTTGATGCACTCAGGGATATGAAGCCCTTTAGTCTGGTAACAACAGTGAACATCTTTCTTTTATAAACTGCACTGTGTTCCTACCCGTTTTGTGTCTAATATCTTGGAATTCTAAATGTTTTATCTTCATTTACATATAGCAGGTGAAACTCAATAGTAGAATATTATGAAAATAGCTATTATCTAAAACTTATTTATTAACTCGATGTGTTTTTTAGATCAAAAGCCTCTGCCACTATTATTGTGGTGACAGTGGAGATTCTAAACTTCTCTCGGCCTCAGATTCCATATCTACTCATCTCACAGGCTTAAAGGATAATCAATCAATGGAATCGTGTATATAAATGCAGGTAAAAATGTGACTGACACATAATATGTATTTAATGAATGATGGTGGCCTCTGCCTTCTTATATTGCTGGCTACCCTCATAGGTAAGGCAGGTTTTGGTTTTCCTATATGCTCTACAAACAAAAATATTGCATGCACTTTTTTTCTTTTATATAACCTTTGAAATGAAGGGTGGATCCCTTTTAAAATGAGTGTTTGCTGCTTCTTATAAAGGAAACAAGGAAAGAAAAAATACTGTAGAAATGAACTGGTCTTATGCTTTTAAGTAAGCAAAGAAATGAATACCACATGACTTTCTTAAATGTACCACAGAAAAGAACTTGAATATCTGATGAATTGGTTAAGTAACTATATCCTATTATATTTGGGGTGCTTCAGGTAGAGCCACTAAGGATTCATCATTATCTATTCTGCCCTTTTGCCATCTGGTTTAAACTGTGTTTGAGGCCAAACTCTAAAGTACAAAATGTCAGGTTGATATTTTTTAAAAGTTCAAGGTTTTAAAAGTTATCCAAAAACTGATTTGCCTTTGTTTTTCTCATTCTCTGTTTAATGAGCTGATAGTAAAATGATTTGCCGTTATTAAAGTAAGGGCTTAACAATCACAAACATACGGTATGTGCTAATTAGGATAGAACTAAAGTCTAAAATTAATGGGGATCCAAGGAAGACTGGCTTCCAGGACATTTATTTGTCTTAGGTTTTATTTTATCACCCACTCTTCTGTCAGAGGAAACTTAACTAATTACTGAACAAAACACTATATTTTAGGTTGTATTATAAGACATTATTTTCAAAACAAAAGAAAAACTGATAGGAAAAATTTCATATTCTCCTAAACTCCAAAGAGATTAAAAATGTGTTGCCCTAACCAGTTTGGCTCAGTGGATAGAGCGTCGGCCTGTGGACTCAAGGGTCCCAGGTTTGATTCCAGTCAAGGGCATGTACCTTGGTTGTGGGCACATCCCCAGTAGGGAGTGTGCAGGAGGCAGCTGATTGATGTTTCTCTCTCATCAATGTTTCTAACTCTCTATCCTTCTCCCTTCCTCTCTGTAAAAAATCAATAAAATATATTTAAAAAAATGTGTTGACATTTTGGTCAACATATAGCTTGATGTCAGGAATTATATTTACCAAAACTATTGTTTTCCAAAAATTACTCTCATTGATTATTCTTTAGAATTGTTACTTATATCTCTATTATTTTATGTAATATTAGTCAATTTTTTAAAATCTCATGTCCACATGGTTTTACTCTTGAAGAACAAACTTCTAATTCTGAGATAATTTTTTTTTTTAATAAGTAGAGTTAACTTTGAACTCAAATGGGAAAAATAAGCCTCAGTTAAATTATTTTCCACTGCTGGGTGGGGTTCAAAAGTCAGAAGAAAAGTGTAGCTAACTTGGAACTCTTGATTTATGCCCATTTGATTGGGTTTTTTTGGTGACTCATTTAAAGGCATAAAACAAATCCTTTCCTTATCTTTTCATGTCATTTGATAAGTTTAGCAATAAAATAAGGGACATGGTAAACTACATCTCTGAACATGCTTTCATTAGTGGAAACAAAGAAAGTTAAATATTTAGTTACCAAAGATTTATAGCTCATGAAATTAAGCAGCCTAAAATGTTTGGCTTGTTATGCTTATGCATATATTTGGAAACTAGATGGCTTTCCCCTCCCCTGGAATTGAAAACATCACCTGTGCTAGATTTTTAATCTTCCTGCGTTTATCAGCAATTACACCGTTTTAATCTTGAAGAAATCTTAAAAGTCCCCTCCCACATTTTGTAGATAAAAAACTAATTTCCTAGAAGAATGCACAATTTTATTCTGTGGCTTGAATCAAGAATGTTCGTGTTAAAACCAGACACACTAACCAGTCACTTGTCAGTAGTTGAGAATTCAAGAAAACTGTGAGCACTGCCACAGTGATGAATGCTCAGGCCCTAGGGAAGCAGACATGGTTAGCCACTTCAATAGCCACCTGGTTACCCGCTGGTCCCACCCAGGACCAGCCACACTCCGGAGCCTGAGACATGTCTCGTTTCCTTATGAAAGAGGGGCTGTGAGTCTCACCATTGAGCAAATTGTGGAGAGGGGTCGCGCTCAACCACCTGTATTAAAATTCTAAAATGTTGTCCAACGGAAATAAAATGTGTCACAAATAGAATTTTAAATCCTCCACTAGCCTCTTAAAAAAATGAAAAGAAACGGGTGATAATGTTTTAAAATATATATTTTACTCAAGCCAAAATATTATTTCACCATGTGGTATTGTAAAATATGATTAATAAAATATTTTATATTCTTTCCCATATCGTCTTCTGAATCTGGTGTGCATTTTATACTTAGAGCTCATCTCAATTCAGACTAGTGACTAGCATATTGGACAGTGTACTTCAGCATCATCACTCCTTGTGCGTGGGTTTCCTCATCTATAAAATGGCAGAAATAGAGTATGGCCTACCTCATAGGGTTGTGGGAAGATTAACTCAATATGCCTAAAGCACACAGAGAGTGCCGGGAGATGATAAGTGTTAAACAAGTGTTAGCAGTTGTTATTATTATTATTATTATTATTATTATTATTATTTCTCAAAACCATGGTCGGCAAACACTGCTCGAGAGCCACAAGTGGCTCTTTGGCCCCTTGAGTGTTGGTCTCCCACAAAATACCACGTGCGGGTGTGCACATACAGTGCGATTGAACTTCGTGGCCCATGCGCAGAAGTCGGTATTTTGTAGAAGAGCCGGTATTTTGTGGAAGAGCCACACTCAAGGGGCCAAAGAGCTGCATGTGGCTCCCGAGCCATGGTTTGCCAAGCCACAGTTTGCCGACCACTGCTCTAGAACAATGAATCTCAAACTGTGTTCTTTGGACTATCAGTGTCAGCATCACCTGTGAGCTTGTTGCAAATGTAGAGATATTGAGACTCTTTATTTTAACAAGATTTTCAGATAATTCATATGCTTATTAAAATATGTGAAACAGTGTCCTAGAGGTTAAGGGGAGAAATTATAAAAGTGACAAATATGACATCTGGGAATTACCCTTTATGCTATAATTTGCAGGGAGGAAAAACTGGTATATTTCTCAGAGAAACAGTACCAACAGGATATGTATGCGTACTACATGTATATGTATGCATATATACATACATAAAGAGATTAATTGTTAGGTATTGACTCACGCAATTATGGAGGCTGAGAAGTCCCATCTGCCATCCACATGCTGAAAACTCAGGAAAGACAGCCGTGGAGTTTGAAGGCCTGAGAGCTGAGAGGAGATGGCATGGATTCCAAACCATATCCGAAGCCCTGAGAACCAGGGTCACCAAGGGAAGAATACTGATGTTACAGCACAAGCAGTCAGGGAGGGAGGGAGAGAGAGAGAGAGGGAGAGAGAGAGAGAGAGAGAGAGAGCGCAGAGTTTGTTCTATTCAGACTCTCACTGGAGGGCAGTCAATATGTTTTACTCAGTCTACTAATTCAAATGCTAATCTCTTCCTGAAACACCCTCACAGGCACTCAGAAACAATGTTTAACCAGCTATCTGGGCATCCTGTAATCCAGTCAAGTTGACCCATAAAATTAACTGTCACACTGGAGGAAATAGAACAATTAGGTAAGCAGGGAGCTGTAAAAATATCAAACTGCAAAAAGGAAATTCGACATAGAAACAATGTACAAACCTAGTGAATTCTAACTATGACAATTAACTTCAATTTTAACGATTCAGCACCACCAGAAAGACGGATCCACTGCGGCTGAAGAAATGAAAGAAAGTAAAGATAGGAACAGATGTCTTATGTCAGGGTCTCTCTGCGTCTCAAAGCTCACATTTGCAGAGCAGTCAGCCAGACCCCTTAACAGCCCAGTGAGGATGCTAAGCAGGTGATTTCTCCTCATTTAATAAGTGGAGAGACTGAGGCCTGAAGAAATGGCTTTCCTATGTTACAGAGAATTAATGGCAGAGCTCAAATTGGCATGACTAAAATGGCATGCCAATAAAACGGCATGACTAACATTTTTTAAAAATCAGATCCTCATATCACTAGAGTGCATGTAGGATAATCATACTAATAATAGTAATAATAATAGCAGCTGCCCTAACCGGTTTGGCTCAGTGGATCGAGTGTCCGCCTGCGGACTCAAGGGTCCCGGGTTCGATTCCGGTCAAGGGCATGTACCTTGGTTGCAGGCACATCCCCAGTGGGGAGTGTGCAAGAGGCAGCTGATCAATGTTTCACTTTGATCGATGTTTCTAACTACCGTATTTGCAGGCGTATAAGATGATTTTTTGGCCCTGAAAAATATGCCTCCAAGTGGGGGGTCGTCTTATACGCCAGGTACACTTCAGATAGACTGCCCATAGTGCTTGCCCCGTGCCATAGTGGCCTCCCGATGCCCGCCCACTTCATTCCACATACCGTTCAGGCATCAGCAGCGCTGCTGGGTGTACGCTCGGCTGTTATGCGATTTTGCTGTTATGCGATTTTACCACACTCGCAAAATCGCACACAGCCGATCATACACCCAGTATGATAGCGCAAAATCGCGAATCGCGATACCATACTAGGTGTATGGTTGGCTGTGTGCGATTTTGCGAGTGTGGTAAATTCGGGTTACCGTATATTTCTTTATATATGCATTGAAGATTCGCGATTTTGCTATATCATGGTGCCTG
>NW_006296225.1:412787-421971 GCF_000327345.1 Myotis davidii | reverse complement strand
GAGTGTGGGGCGGGGGAGGGAGGGGAGGGGAGGGGAGGGTAAAGGGCAAAGAGCAACCAAAGGACTTACATGCAGGCATAGAGGCCTGACCAATGGACACGGACAACGGGGGGGAGGGGGGTGGAGGGTGATGCGGGGACAGGGACACACATGTAATATCTTAATCAATAAAAAATATATTAAAAAAAAAATCAATAAAATATATTTATAAAAAAAAACACAAAAAAAGCCAGCAGCTAACATTCCTAGGTGCCAGTTACTCTACTTCTTTCAAACTTATGCTACTCCTACACCAGTGGCTCCTAATTTTTTTTTTAAGCTCAAGGACTCATTTGAAAATCTCCTGAAAACTAGAAATGCACATATAACACAAAATACTGTCTATCATTTCAAGGGAGACATCGAGTTTGCAGCTCACCCGACAACCCTCACTTAAGTAAGAACTCTCCTCAACAGGCTTGCAATCTAACTCAGTAAAAGATAACCACAAAATGTTCAATACAATAATTAAAGAATGCTATTTGCTTACACACACGTATGTGGGAAAGAGAGGGAGAGGGAGAGATATTCCGCACATATGGGGGAAAGAGAGAGGGAGAGAGAGAGAATCCATTCTAAAGAGATCCCTTTTGTTTCTATAAGCACACTGAAGGCCCAGTGCACAAAACTGCATGAGACCCAGGCCAATCCACATGGAGCCACGGGCCCCTGCCTTTGCACTGCAAGGAGCCACGGACCCCAGGCCTTGCAGTGCGGAGCCATGGGCCCCGCCTCTGCCCAGCAGCTCTGACTGGTTGTTTGGTCGTAACGCTGTTAGGGCATCACCACCACAGGCCTTTTATAATATAGGATAGTAATAAATATTTTTATTTGTGATGGTTTTGTGCGTGCAAATTTGGAAGTAGTAGCTGAGATAAAGAGGAATTGCCCTGCCCAACCAAGAAAAGAGAAATGTGAATTACCAGGGAAGATGCCTAGAAAGAAAAATATTGTGAGGCAATGAGCTCTTATTTTCTGTGAAAAAAGCACAGAAATACAGAATCCGGGTAGCATGGGGGCAGAGAGGAAGGTCTGAGCAGAGGCAGGTCCATGGCACAAGAAGCTAAGTTAGGCTGAGGGGATACACAACCTTACAGCTTGGTGCCTTAGCTGTCTTAACACAGGGTTTCTTTTCCCACAAATCATTTCATGGGTCTGAGCAGCAATCCAGATCAATTGCCCTTTACTAGTAAGTGGCAACTCAGCACTCCAGGTCGCTTCCACCTTTGGTCTCTACTCTCAGAACTGAGGCCTTCCCGTGATTGCTGTAGGTGGGAGGTGGGGAAGAGAGAGAGTAGAGGGTCTCATATCTGCAATAAAATGCTTCCGCCTCCAAGTGACATATCTCACCTTTGTCACAGCCCCTTGAATGAAGCCAGTCACATGATTCTACCCAACCCAATGGGACTGGAAAGTAAGGATTTTCATGTATTCAGAATAAGAGGAGACCCTGGCATTAGTGAGTTCCCAAAATGTCTACCACAGATGTGTCTAACAGAAGAGTCCTAATTTGTTTGCTGGGGGTGTCCAATGTTAAACTTCTCATTTGTCTCCCCAGTGAGACAAATATATATATTCTTTTCATTCTGTACAGGCATTCAAAGAGATGCTGAGCTCTGCATATCAGTGGGGCACACACTAGGTACATGAAGCCCCGCTTTGTAGGTACCACTGGGGTCAGTGAGCTGAGGACCTGCATTGATGACAGAGAGCTGGGAGCAAGGCAACTCCCCATGGTGGAAAAGAACTGCTGGTTTCCAATCCAGGCTACATTCTGCAATTCTGAGACAGTGAAGTGAATCACCCATCTGTAAAATGAGTAAGCTGGATTTGATAAGTCTTATGTCAAATTGTACAATAGATGCAAAAGCAATTAAACAAGAGAGAAATCAATTTAAAAAGTAACATTATTTTTGTCAGATAACCTCATTTTTTAGCCTATCTGACTAATCTCTTCCTACCTCTGGTGATTACTTCTATTAATGAGATTTTATTAGGGAAGATATATCAAAATTTTAATTTTGTTTTGTTCCTTAAATTACAATACAGCACAAAATATACTCTTCAGTCAAATCTAATGAAATAAGGTATTGACTATGAGTGCATTTTATTTTCCAAAAATATATATATATATACTAAATGGATAAAAATCAGCACAATATATTTCTCACAACATTTGATCGATGCACTTAGTATAATGGCATAAGGAAAGGTGATCATATCTCAGGGCTTGTCTGGGACAGTCACATCATAACTATGAATAGCCCCCATTCCATTCTCAAAAGTGTCCCCATTTGGACAGTAAGTTATATATCACTTGATGTATATGCCGTATGATTTTTTTTTTTGTGCACTCAACACAGGACCATTATTTGCTGCTCTTATAATCAGATCCCCAAATTAACTTAAACCAAAGACTAGGAGGCATTTTCAATTCATACAGAATATCACCTTATTTTTTTTAATCTCTGTATGTTCACTTCAGATAGGAGGTTTTCCATGTTCCCATCACCAACTGAAGTGATCAAGATGCGTGATTGTTTTCTCCTGCTTCATTTACCAGAGGAAATGCTCCAGTTGGGGCAAACAGAAGCCAGTGGTAAGAGGCATTATTCCATTACACTTAACCATTGGTCTGAATAAAAATACCTGTTACCTAGAGCACTGAGAAACATGAACACAGTCTAGGGATTTTTGAAATTCTGTTATGGGAGCTCATACTATGTACAAGAATAACTCTTCTAATTCAACGTTTTAAAAAAAAAGTGACACTCTTCCTTAAAGATCAATAATTAGGTGAAGTAAAACCACCAACGGTTAGTAACAGCAACTCAAAGATGACACCAAACTAGTGTTGACCGAGTAAACTACACCGCCTCTGTCATTTGCTCCACAAACTCTCATAGGTCCTCTTTGCAGGACTTGATACAGAAAGAGACCTGCTACTTCTCTCCCAGGCTTTGGTTGTTCTCTTACAGTATATAGGCTGGTTCTGTTAGCATCAGCATTGGGTAATGGTCAGAAAAGACAGTGATATTTTAAGTACACCCTAGAATCACATTGGTTTAATTTAAGAAAAATCTGAGGGAAACAAATAGCCACTCAGTAAATTCCACAGTATATCAATAGCGAAATTGCCCTATTTGGTTTAATATCCATCCATTGTACAATACAGAAAAGCATCGCTCATAGATCTTTTGGTTCAGAGTTTGACATGCTTGTGTTAATGCTGAGTTTTGTTTCACCTATATTGTAAAGGTTTCTAAGCTGTTTACCACTGATTGCAGAAGAAGGTAAGATTTCAGCCAAGGGTAATTTTTCATGAATATGAAAAGACTTGGATTCTGTCCTTCACTGCCTCCCAGAGTCCATGGATTCAGAAAAGCAGAAGAAATTTCTAATAAGTTGGGCTGTTGGTAGTTGGCATATTATTTTGAAGCAAATCCCATATAACACATAATTTTTTCTGCAAACTTTTCTGAATGTATCTCTAAAGAAAATAAGGATTCTTTTAAACCTAATCACAATTCCATAATCAGACCTTAAAATGACAATAAATTGTTAATTTTACCAAACTTCCAAATTAACCCATTAAGATTTTTAATTTTTAATTTAATATTTTGAGATCTAAATAGGATGATACAATGCAATTACTGCCGAATAAACCTCTTTAATCTCTCTTTTCATCTCTCTTCTCTCTCTCCTTTTCTTTCTTTTTGGGAATTATTTTTGATAAAATTAAGTTATCTACCTTCTGTAGAGCATCCTGCATTCTAGATTTTGCTATTTGCTCCCCATGGTGGCATTTAATGTGTTCATCAACTCTTAATCTTTAACATTTGTCAACTCTTTGATTAAAATTGAGGACAATTTATATAGGAAAAAGTGGCTTAATGCTCATTTTGTGCTTTTACAAACCTGTTTATTACCATGCTTTGGAAATTGGGAATTAATCCCCAAATTTATTTTTCTCAGCCCAGAATTCTTTTTAATATATCTGCAGTTATCTATTAATTTGTATTATTTTTTTAAGTATGTTTTTATTGAAATTATAGAAAGAGAGGAAGGGAGAGCAAAAGAAAGAGGTTGCCTCCCGTATGCACCCTGACTGGGGATTGAAACTGCAACCTGGGTAATGTGCCCTGAGGAATCGAACCATGACCTTTTGGTGCATGGGATGATGCTCAACCAACTGAGCCACACCAGCCAGGGCTTATTATCTTATTCATTGTTTGGATTTGATAGATAGAATGACTCTGGAAAATACCTGGAAGAATATAATTTAAGGGAGCGGATAGAACTATAAGCTGAGCCATCATAAAACAGTTCCTTACGTTGAAATATAATGAGTTAACAGTGATCATGACAATGATTTTCATCATTAACAACCCTGAAAAGAGTGTGTTCATAGAAACATGAGCTATTTAACTTTGGTGCATTTTTTTTCCAGCCATTATTTCATAGAATATGACCCCCTCGATTAATGAATTTGCATTCTGTTCTAACAATTAGTTTCTGAAATATGGCTTCAGAAAAATAGAGCTGAGACTCTCAAGCCCCACGACTTAGAAATATCATGATTAAGATGTGAAAATCTCTGCTTAAAGTCTCTAAGTTCTAGTAAATGCTGATTTGGTCATTTAAAGGCGGATGTTGCTTAGGTTCTAGATATACTGTGACCATCCAAAGTTCATGTGCCCAATGTTTTGAAAGACCAAAATCCAAAATGTCAGAGATTGGAGTAAGATAAGGTTGATTGATCAAGAAGGCATCAACTGGAGAAGATGGGAGACCTAGGGATTCCTCAAATCTATCTTAAGAAAGTATAGAGTTCAGTCTCTTTTATGTCTAGGGAAGGGGAAATGGGATGGGCAAGAAGTGATTGACCACCACAGACATCGGGGTGCCAGCAGAGGTACAAGGAAGATTGTGCTACTTGCTGTGAATTGGTTCACAAGGTTCCTGCAGATCTTTGATAACCAATCTATACTTCCCTTATCTCCTCAGGTCACAAGCAGAATTCCTCCAGTTGTTAGTATTTCTAGGTAGTATTTCTATACGTAAGACTAAGCAGAAGCTACTAGCCTGAAGGCCGTGAATATAAAGCCGGCTCGAACAAGATGGAGCCAGAAACTGAGCATTTCATTCAGTTACAAAAGTGAAAGTAAGGCAATACTTGCTTTGCTATTAACTGCTTGCTATATTCTTTCTTTATTGGCTCATTTGTTTTAAATTTTGTCAGTATATCAATGCTATAGAAGTTTGGAAAAGAGCATAGTAGAATTGATACAATTAATGTTGTAGTACTCATTACAGAATGTAGATAACTACGGTAATAGTAGAGCTTTTAAAGGATATTTTGGAAAACCCTTTCTTGCCCTTAACTGTGTTAATCAAAGAAACTGAACTAATATCATACTATTCCTTTTATGTTCCTGTTTCACTTGAAGAAATTATTGGATTGTTGTCAAATGACCTGAGTCTGGCCTTGGTATTTACTAACTCTGGGAACATGAGAACACTTTAACTTGTGAGACTGTTGGAAAATAGTTTTTGTATGTCTTGTGAATAAAGGCACTGATGGCCTCCATTGAACCTTGAAAAGATTATCTTTCCAAGGACATTTGTAGAAGTTAGAAGTAGATTCTTCCCCCAGAACAGAGTGCAAGTTTGTTTACCCTACAGTATAATAAAGATGATGTTTCATCTGGGCAAAAGTTTGACAGATTGCTCTGCCACCCATTATAAAATAGTAGGGTTCCCAAAACTTGGGGCTTCTCAGATGTGACACAACACATCGTCTCTATGGAAAAACACATTGCCTCTCTGTGCATAGGACATTCCTCTCCTCAGCACCAGGAAGGCTCAGTCTGGTACATCTTGGTATTGTCTAGACAGTAATGTCTAGAGTATTGGCTAGGACAACTGCATGATGTAAATGTGAAGTTCATGCTTCTGACTGTGTTTCAGATAATGAGGTGTCTTCTTTCTGACCCAGGAGTTTTTGTGACTTCTGCTGGTTTCCATAATACTATAGCAGGTTAAATTGCTACCTTGCAAGCAGAGAAAAATCTTCACAGTTCTAAACACTTCATATAATTTGGTTATCTTTGTAGTTAAGGGATTGGGCTATGAATTAGTTTATATTTATTTTTTAGTTTCTCATTCAATGCAAGGTCTTGTTTTATGTCTTCAAGGGCTTATAATCATCTGAGGCTGAAAATGTGTGAAGAAGTGTTGCAGACACTGTACTTTCAGTACACTTGGGATTTACTCATTCGGACAATGTCTATGACCTGGTTAGAGAGTTGAAAGGGCTGGAAGATGACAATAAAGAGCAACCATATAGGGCCTATGTTTGTCTTAGTGTCTAGCAAAAGGGAAGAGACTGGAGATTATCTGCTGTGATTGGGAAGATGGGTAAAATGAAGATAAGCCCCATGGAATGGAATCTAATCCTGTGGGGAGAAGGGCTACAAGAGTTGTTTTTATGAAAGTCATTGAGATACTAGAGGCCCGGTGCATGAAATTTGTGCATGGAGGTAGAGGGTCTCCTCAGCCCAGCCTGCAACCTCTCCAATCTGGAATCCCTCTCACAATCCAGGACCGCTGGCTCCTAACTGCCTCTGCCTGCCGGTCCTCTGCCAGCCTGGTTGCCCCTAACTGTCCCCCACCCCCCACCGGCCTGGTCACCTCTTGCTGCCTCCCCTGCCAGCCTGATCACCTACAACTGCCCTCCTCTGCCAGCCTGGTTGCCCCTAACTGCTCTCCCCCCTTACTGTGCCCCCAAAGGCCTGGTCGCCCCCAAATGGCCCCCCTGCTGGCCTGGTTGCCCCATGCAGCCTGCTGCTCAGTCGTTTGGTCACCCCTCACTAACCCTCCTGCCAGCCTGGTCACCCCATGCAGCCTGCTGTTTAGTCATTTGGTCATCCCTCACTAACCCCCATGCTGGCCTGGTTGCCCCATGCAGCCTGCTGGTCGTTACTGCTATTGTGACAGTGTCCTGGACAATTTGCATATTCCTCTATTATTAGTATAGATGGAAACATAAACAGAGCTGTTTATGTCTCTAGTGACAAAGCATAAAACAGGATGGGAGAGCTGAGATTTTTCCCATTTCTGCATAGCAGTCCCCTCTCAGCATCATGAAGCTCAGTCTGGTATGTCTCAGTATTGTAGTATCTGGATCAGAACAGTAGCAGAGACCATGGTGCTCAATGGGAGTGACATTCTCAGTGGACCCATAGCAGTATCTGGTGTTGGGGTCCAGCCCCAGCAGGTCCAGGGGTTCTCAAATGTGTGGATGGAATCGGCGAAGAAGGAATGACATGGAAACAGCATTCAGTTAATCAGTATAGCCAGGTTCTCCAGCCAGGTTCTCTCTTTATTCTCCTGTTACATCTGTATTTATACCATTTGATTTTAATCCCACCCATTCTATTCCAAAGGTTAAGGCATTTGTTATCTCCATTCCAAGGTCACTACTCTACTCTTCTGTTAAGCTACAAGAAAGTAACTGAAGGAGATTATCCTAAGTAAAGATTATGTAATTTAAGCATGATTGTTCATAGTTAAGGTGATTAACTACCTGCCTGGTACTTAGTTAAGGGGTTTTACTGATTTATTCCCTTCCTTAGTCCTGTTAATCCCTAACTCCAGGGGAAAATCCCCACCTGGGGAAACAACCTTTTTCGGGGAGGTGCCCTTGGTTAGAACACATAGCACTGAGAAAGGGAGCAAACATATTAAGAACAACTGCCCGCCTGGCACTTAGTTAAGGGGTTTTACTGATTTATTTCCTTCCTTAGTCCTGTTAATCCTTAACTCCAGGGAAAAATCCCCACCTGGGGAAACAACCTTTTTCGGGGAGGTGGCCTTAGTTAGAACACATAGCGCTGAGAAGGGGAGCAAACATATTAAGAACAATATGCCAGGTCCCTTGAAACATATGCTGTGCAGATGTTTCTTCCCTGCAGCGACTGTGTCAAGCAACAAGGATGGACCAGCGTCTGGCAACCTGGTGTCAACCTGATGGGAGACTGTGGCTGTCACTTGCAGAACCAGCTTGTAGGCACATGTGAAGCAACCTGGGTACTACTGGGAATGTTTAATAGGAAATTCCCAGGGTGCTGAGGGAAAAACCTGAAGTAATTTTGTCATTATCATTCATGTGGCCCCTTTTGTACCCATGGCTAGTGAAGCATGAGGGAACTTGGGTTATATAGTGAATGTAGTGAAATATGATGAGTATTATAACAGAGCTTAGAGTTATGAAAACACAGAACCAGAAAATATTTGAGCTAGATCCTGAGGAATGAAAAGGCTTGTGCTAAGTAGCCAATAAAATAAAAGGAATCCTTGACAGGAAAAAAAACACCAACTATTGCAAAAGCATAAACTCTGTATTGCATATTTCAAGTTGAATATTTAAATGTTGACTTGAGAGAGCCAACGTACCAACATTTTCAATATTGAATTAGAACTACCTCACTGGTAGTCAAAAAAAATATGTTCCAAAGATAAATTCTAAATACAGAAACTGAATTTCCATGTTTTGCACACTCAAATTCTATTAATAAAATAATTCTTTAATTACATCCTTTAATAGTGTCTACTTTCCTAACATGTGTATATGTGTACATTCATTCTGTGCAAGTTTGCCAACAAATATAGTCTGTTATATTTTACCAAAATGTACCATATTACTTTATTCATTATTTATCAAATCATGTTTAACCAATGACTGGTTTAAATAAAATGAAATAAATGCATAAGTCTGGAATTATATAATTTCTCCCCCATAAATTATTCACCTCCATTTTCTTCTAATCATCAACCAAGTCCAGTTAGGACAGTTTGAAGGAATGACTATTTGAGGTTCCTCGTGTTTAGGCAGATGACTGAAAGCAATGGGAGATTATTGGATTAGTAATATGACATAGATAAAAATGCTTTGGCAGACTGCTGCAGCCACTGTGGAGAACAGTATGGAGTTTTCTCAAAAAATTAAAAATGGACCTTCTGTTTGACCCAGTGATCCCACTTCTAGGAATATATCCCAAGAAAACAGAAACACCAATCAGAAAGGATATATGCACCCCTATGTTCATAGCAGCACAAGTCACTATAGCTAAGATTTGGAAAT
>NW_006296225.1:408157-412723 GCF_000327345.1 Myotis davidii | reverse complement strand
CATATGAGCATAACCAATGGACACTGACAGTAGCCGGGTGAGGGCCTGTGCTAGGCAGTGGGAGCGGCCTGGGAGAGGTCAATGGGGGAAAAATGAGACTCATGTAATACTTTAAACAATAAAGAATTTAAATTAAATAAATAATAATAAAATTAAAAAATGCTTTGGCTTCTTTATGTGGCTTGATGTCTTAAAAATATTTTTTTGTCTCAGAGTGATTAAAAAATCAAAGTAGAGAAAAGTGAGGCATGGCCAAGTTTAAAAAGTTCTAAAAGTTTCATTTTGATTTCCCATATCTTCATTGATCTTGTATATGGGGGTTGTAGTCTTTTATTTGCTTATTGTAAGTGTAACAGCATTATCTGGTATGTCATATAAAAATTATACCTTAAGTTACCTTATTGAAACTTTATTGATTTACTAAATCAATAAATCACCCTTGATTTATTACATTACCCTGTTTGATGGAAATGAGTACTTTTCTTTCCTAAGAAGGGACGTGACTTTAAAACCAGGCGATAGGAATACTTTGCCTCTTGGGTGAGACCAGTGATCCTTGGGTGAGACCCAGCGTTCCATCTTTGGCAGTGACATCTGTAATTGTTTTGTAGCCGGCTACTCCACTGCTCTCCATGACACCACAATTCAAGGTAAAATATGTGTGGCAGATGGCGGCAACGATATCTCTCATACCACATGCTCTTCTTACCAAGTGGCTTTGCCACTCCTCTCATTAATAGGGAAGGTATATGTTTACAGTCCACCCTCAATGCCTGAATGTCTCCAATCTTGAACAATTCGCTTCTCAATCCGTTACCCTTTTAGGCTAATACCTGTATGATCAGTCATGACTCTCTCGGGAGACAAACAGAGGAGAGAATGTGCGAGTATGAGTTAGTTTACCGCTGTTAACATCTCAGAGAATTGTGCTGTGACTATTTTCACGGGGTTTTTTTGTTTGTTTGTTGTTGCTGCTGCTTATTAGTATTATTAAATTTTCAGTTTTTAACTGTACATTCCATTTCCTTCTTGTTAAATGTTCATTTACATTTCATGTCCTTTTTGTTCTTAAAGTGTTTAGATATTAAACAGCACATGAGATATGTGCTGTATATAAGAAAAGTTAAAACAGGGAATCATTTGAGGGTCTGGAACAGATTAATTCAATTAACATTATTCCTAATGGGGAAAGATGCCTCAGTTTTCCTTCTGGAATGAATTAAATTTGAGAACGAGGTTCCACTCAATTTCCCTTGAATCTAGGCAGGCTTGTGAATACAATGGAAACAATGTGACTTCTGACGCTAGATTGTTAAAAGGCCACACACTTTGGGCCTGTTTCTTGCAGGATGCTCACTCTGAGAATGCAGTTACCATAATGTGAGGAAGACCGAAGAGCCATATTGCATGGTCCAGATGAGGTTTCAGCTGACAGCAGGCATCCGTTCTCTAATCATGTGAGTAAATGAACCTTCAGATAATTCAAATCTACCACTGTCATCATTTCCAGTCTTCAAGCCCTCCTAGCTGAGAACTCAGACGTGGAACAAAGTCAATTCATTCCCATGAGCCCTTTTAAAACTCCTCAGTCACAGAAACCAGGAGCATAATAAATTTTTTTTCATGTCATTGAATTTGTGATTGTTTCTTATGCAGCTATATAATAACTGGAACAATATATTGCCCCTATAATTCTAATTTCCCTTTAATAACTCATGACACAACAATCGGCATGATTGTGCTTAACACTTTTTCACTGAATTTTTGGCTCAGGTTACATAGACTAAAAGATATATTTTTTAATTTGGAACGATATATTTTTTAATTTGGCAAGATCAAAGTTTGCCATAAATTTAAGCATAAGAATATTCCAGGCAGAGGAAGTGCACGTGCAAAAGCCCCAAGGTAGAAAAAAGTCTGGAGGGTTTGAGGAGTTGAAATAGGCCAGTGGGGGTGGGGGGTGCAGCGAGGGAAGAGAAGAGGTGGGGGCGGTGGTCAGAGACCTCTATCACATGAAGCAACAGGCTATAAGGAGGAGTTTGGGTTTTATTCTAAAACCTCTATAACGTTTTTTCAGGAGAGTCATGTGCTCTGGTTCCCATTTCATAGAATCACTGCAGTGTGGAGAGTGATTCGTGGACTTAGGTGAAAGCAGCACGCATTAGGGATGCAGACAAGAGAGGAGGGGGCTTGAGTAAGCACGGTAGCAGCAGCATTGGAGCAGAGGAAATATATTTGGGGTATATTTTGGAGATATGAATTACAGGAATATGACATATTTCCTAACTGGCTTTGAGACAAAAACAATGAATTAAGGATTGCACCTAGATGTGTGGTTGGAATAACTGGATGGATCAGGAGGAAAGTCATCAAATTGAGGAAAGGCTATGGAAAGGGAAGAGATTTGAGGTAGGTATAAGCAAGAGTTAAGTTCAAGATATTTTTGGCAATTCTGCTTTTAAATCAAATGAAAACCACCAGGCAAACAGACTCATAAGGATTATTGTACTAGATAGTCCTTTGACCTGATCGAAGTCCAGTCCAGGGGTCCTCAAACTACGGCCCACGGGCCACATGCAAATACAAATATTGTATTTGTTCCCGTTTTGTTTTTTTACTTCAAAATAAGATTGTGCAAGTGTGCATAAGAATTTGTTCATAGTTTTTATTTAAACTATAGTCCGGCCCTCCAAGGTCTGAGGGACAGTGAACTGGCCCCTGTTTAAAAAGTTTGAGGACCCCTGGTCCAGTCCATGCAAAAAGGAGAAAATAAGCTTTTGTATATAATAACTAGAGGCCCAGTGCACAGATTCATGCACTGGTGGGGTCTCTCGGCCTGGCCTGTGAGGATCAGGCCAAAACTGGCTCTCTGACATCCCCCGAGAGGTCCTGGATTGCAAGAGGGCACAGGTCAAGCCGAGGGACCCCACCAGTGCACAACTGGGGCAGAGGAGGGACCACAGGAGGGCTCCAGAGTGTGTTTGGCCTGTCTCACCCAGTCCTCTGCCGGACCCCAGCAGCAAACTAATCTACTGGTCGGAGTTTCTGCCCCTCCCCTGGTGGTCAGTGCGCATCATAGCAACTGGTTGAACGGTTGGAAACTTAGCATATTAGGCTTTTACTATATAGGATTATTTTACACTAGCAGCAATTTTCTGATAGGCCACATTTCTAGTTATATTTTCTCTGTCTAAAATATATGGGCTTGATGAGTAGGCCAAATTAATCCAGGTTGTATTGTTTTTCCAATATTTTTATCAGTTACTTGCCTTAGTTTTCATCAACTGGTCTTTCTTTGTCTACAACACAGTGATAAGAGGAAGAATAAGATGTATATAATACACAGTAATCTTACAAAAGATATAAATAAGAATGTGTCAAGGCCAACTAACTACCACAAACCTTTGGCAGATTTGGAACAGTCTTAGGAAAGAGTATTTGAAGTTGCAAAGGTCAGAAACCCTGGCCACGTTATAAAATTGAAGACAGTGAGGAGCTATTTTCCAATATCTGTGAATAGAATATGGGTAGCTCTTAAACAGGAGCCTCCCTTCTAAAGAATTTTATTCTTGGCATCCTTTTGTTGGAAAAACTAGATACTTAGGGGTGTGTCCTTAAAAATGCTAACAACTTCCATTTGTGGAAAGTTTTTTAGTACTATTTAGAAATAATTTTCCTTAACCCCTAGAGTACTGGGGAGCGCGATCACGCTCCCCCTGTCTTTCGCCAAAAGTGCCAAAAGCGCTATCGTGCTCCTACTGTCTTATGCAGTGTCACTATTAGATGCTAGTAGTTCACTCTTTATTGACAGATGGCACCTAAGTGCAGATTACTTATGATGCCAAATGTTTGTAGTTCTAAAATTGACCACTGGCATTTATCTGCCTAATTTTTTACAGGTACTACGATTTTATGAAGTTCACTCAGATTTTGTAGCCCTAAAGCCTTGGCAATTTTAGCATAGTTCCTAGGCTATTGGTTGGTACTCAAAAGGTTAAGTAGAGAAAAAAATATATATATTTACAAATATCTCTCCCTATATTTTGTTTTGCCAATGAAAAACTAATAATACTGATGTGATTCAATTGAGTATTGCTTTCTCTTTTGACAAACATAGCTGCTACACTTTGTCTAAGAGGAAGATGTTTATGGTTACTCTTCCCTTATATGGCTCAATTGTTATGTAAGAGAAGGAATTCACTCTTTTTAAAATATATTTTTATTGATTTCAGAGAGGAAGAGAGTGGGAGAGAAAGACAGAAACATCAATGATGGGAAAGAATCACTGATTGGATGCATCTTGCACACCCCACACTGGGATTGAGCCCACAACCCGGGTATGTGCCCTGACCAGGAATCGAACTGTGATCTCCTGTTTCAAAGGTCAATGCTCAACCACTGAGCCACACTGGCTGGGCGGAATTGACTCTTGACAATAGATATAGGAACAGTGTATTAGAACTTGTCCCAGTGTTGATTGCTCTTAAACAAATTAGTTGATTCAGCTTAGACTGTCTGTCTTGTATGTGTGTATGCATGTACTCGTACCCATGTGCATGCAAGGCC
>NW_006296225.1:396472-407924 GCF_000327345.1 Myotis davidii | reverse complement strand
CCTTTTCCCTCTTCCTATCTAAAAAAAAAAATCTTCCTCTCTGTGGGTCATTAAATTTGGTAGTTATGGAGACTTCATACCCATTATCTTTCACTTTACTTGTTCGTTCTAAGCACTTTAATCTTCTTCTAGGACTTCCGCTTCTGAATTTATGTTGATGATATCTAAATCTCTACCTAAGTCTTAACACTATTTTGTGAATATTTTCCTTTGCACAGTGAACATCTCCAATCAGACGTAGTATAATACGTCTTTAGTTTAAGAACAAGAAAAAACAGCAGCAGCAGAAGTGGACTCTGGCTAGCTTAGGCACAATCAAGGGAAGAAAGGGAGGCTTTCCTGGCGCGATTTCTGGGGAATTCCGGGGAGCCTAAGGGATGGAATACATGGCCAACACAAGTGGCCAAAGTCTTGAGAGGAACTCTAGAAACATTATTTTTCCGTCTCACCAGCCCCCCTCTTGACTGTCTGTTTATGCATTTTCTCATACTGGCAACTAGCTTTTTTTTTTTTTTTCTCTTTAGCCTACATGTTGGCATGCGACATCCAACAGTTGCCAAGTTTACATATCTACAGTTTCAGACACACAAAGAGAGATTTACTTTGTGTTTTCTGATATAGTTTTAACAACCTGAGGGAAACACTCTCAGTGGCCCATTCCAGGAAAATAATACCCAAAGCCAGTTCACCGTGGCCACAGGAAGTGTCTATTGTGCCAATGGTGGTTGTTTCAAAATCATGTGAAGCAAGAAAAGGCATGTCTTAAGACTAGGAGATGAGTGAGGACATAAGATTTGCTTGGCTAGAATAAATAATATGTTTCTATTACAATGTTCCATAGGCATGTGAAACTTCTGGCCCAAACTCATCATTATCCACCAACCTAGCCTCACCTCCCAAAAGAGAGAAGAGAAAGAGATCTCCAGATCCCTCAGTAATGAGATAATCCTGCCCATGTACTCAAGGAGGAAATTGCTGAATTGTCTTTGACTCCATTGTAACCACCTATCTATATATATAAAAGGCTAATATGCAAAGTGTCCCCTCGGGAGTTCAACCTGGAGACTGGGAGTTTGATCACTCACTATGACGTGTGCTGACCACCAGGAGGTGGCGCAATAGGAAGGAAGGCCCTGGTCAACAGCCAGGAGCTGGGGAAGGAAGGTCCTGGCTGACAGCTAGAAAGCCCCAATCAGCCCTGATCACTGGCCAGGTGTAGGGACCCTACCTGTGCACAAATTCCATGCACTGCGTCTCTAGTTTCCAAATATTTTCAGTTCTGTCAGTTCTTACATTGAACTCTCCCATGCTTCCATATTTTCCAACCCCATTCCACTGCTCTCTTAGCCTCTCGTCCCTGCCTCGTCTCTGGTCTCCATGACCTTATCATTTGCTGTTTCAAACTTTGCCCATTTTAGATTAGCAAGCTACACCTCATCACTTCTTTTATTAAAAAAATCATTACAACTTGTAGAATAAAATGCAAACTGCCCAACTTTACATCTGGGCCCTCCTCATCCAGAAAATTCCACCATGACACATAGCTATTTCTTATTCGATCTTATAAACTGTACTATTTATTCAACCTCTTGGACTTTTGTCTATGTCAGTTTCTAACCCTGAAATTGCCTTATTCTCTTGTTTATTTGGCAAAATCTTTGTCAACCTTCTCATTGACCTCAGGACCCAATTCAGATATTAGCCTGTCTGTGAAACCTGTCTTGACACTTCACATCACCAAGGAAATATATGTTACCTACTTGACCTTGACTCAGTACAATATTTTTAGCACCCTTTAGTTTATTACTTGTTTTATGTTTTAGCTTTTGGACAATCTAATGCATTTTATGTTTTCTCCTCTCTTTTAGAATCTCACACAGGGTCTGGTGCAGAGAAAGGACATATAAATATTTATGAATTAAAAAATAGGGTTATTTTTTATTGACCATGGATTTTTATATGGCCTACCTTTTGCTATGTAAACTTTTTAATTATGAGGAATCTACTTTCAATAAAATGTCTTTTGCAAAATTATTCAACTTAAAAATTATTACTGGGGAGCATTTGATATCTTGCTTCCCAGCATGTCAACAGTTTGGCTTAAATAAACTCTAATAAAAAATTCAAAAACAATTTTTTTTACTGAGTTCTCTCTGTGTAATCTATGGCACTGCCAGAATAGGGCCACCACCAAGCAGTTTAGGCCTGAGAATGTCATATAAACAAATAACAATATTACAAATCAGATTATAAATTCTAGAAATACAGGAAATAGCCTATGGGAAAAAGGGTGAATTTTGGTTGGGAGCTAGCATTACAAATAAAACTATATAAAGAAAAGAGGAATATAATCTCAAAGGCCACCTAAAATGGTCAACTAAATGAACACTATGTTGCTTTTTAAAGTCTGCAAAATTGTGGTACATAGTGTACAAATTCCATCCTCTAACTGCTAAATTATTTTTGCTAATTTACAACTGCAGTCATGATTTATAATGCCTATAAAAACTAGTCTAAGGCAAACATTCTCAAATACACAAACACTCACACATACAAGATTGGCAAAGGATGTAATTTCATTGGCTGATCTTTCAACTCTACATTTGAGTGAAAGGCGAAGATTAATGTGGCAAAGTGCAGGCTTGCTAAGGCTTAACTGTGGCCATCACATGCCTATAGTCTTGACTTGGTATTTGACTTATTGCAGTAAGTCAAATACCAAGTCAGGACAAAAATTTTTGTTCTTTGCTTACACTCCCAACTCCAAGCATCATGTATTTCAGAGCAAGCTTAAAGGCCAGCCTTTGGCGAGTAAAACATAATTTTGTCAAGCATAGCTATCATTCCCAGTTAAGCAAATTAAATCTCGAGAACAAAACTGCGATAAATGGCCAGAGAATTTAAGAGAACAAAACCCAATGTATGACCTCTTGTTTTTCCCATTTCATTTCTTTCTTTTCTATCCCTCTAATTAAGAATTGGCATTACATGCTCTGTGGAATCTGAGAGGAGTACGCAGAGGATTCAGGCCTGCTGTAGGAGCAATTGCCTCACAGCCTCCTTTGTTTTGCTTGCAGCTACCTGAATGAACAGTCCCTGTGCTTATAAGGAGAATCCAGGAGTCACTTCAACCTACCATCGGCCTGAATGCACATATCAGTTCATGCAGTAAATAGTACTTCAGGGAACAGAAAGAATGACATCCTCACATCTCTCTCACCACAGGTAAGTTAGTTGGCTGGACTTGAGAAACTTTTTTTAAATTTTACTTTAAAAGAACAAAAAATACATCTTTTTTTTCAGGCTGTCACAATTGCCTACTAAAATACAGAATTCCATTAGATTAATTTTGCCTTCAAACTTTTGATAAATGACACTTCAGTTTCTTATTCAAATTCTCCATTGTTGGGCTCTATTATTTTCATTTTTATTATTTTGGAAATGCATTTTTAGTTCATACATAATGAATGAGTGACTAATAATATACAGATACAGTCCTAAGTGCTTTCATTCTTGATTATTCATGACATCTACTTCTTATTCATCTGGCAGGGTAAAGAGCTCTGGGGAACAAGATGACCTATTCATCCATGATCAGTAGAAGATGGAAATGCATTTATATGAGTAATCCATCTATTGATCAGGAGTATATCAAGGGACATCCCAGATGCATGGTTGTTTTTGGCCAGTGCACACCAGTATGACACAGTGGTCAGCATCTGTTTTGATTAGTCAGTTCCCTGATAAATAGTTATAATGATCTGGATAGATATACACATATGATAGTTACCTATCTCATATTATACTGTGCCTTTTCATTATTTAAAGTAAACTATTTTTCAAGGTTAACTGGAAAAAAATGGAAATAATATTTATATTATTATGGGCACTAACAACTTTTACTATTTGTGCTAGCTCCATGAGCCCTGCCCTCCATAGCACCACCATATCATGTGCTCTATCAATTCTCAGAAGCGGGTTTCATATTTGTTTGATTTATTGTACTTAATTTTTAGAAAGCTCAGTATATTTTTTTTATTGATTTCAGAAAGGAAGGGAGAGGGATAAAGAGAAAATCAATGATGAGAGATAATCATTGATCCACTGTCTCCTGCACACCATCTACTGGGGATCAAGCACACAACCTGGGCATGTGCCCTTAATCAGAATCAAGACCAGGACCCTCCAGTCCACAGGCCAATGCTCTATCCACTGAGCAAACTGGCTAGGGCTATAGTTTTGATCTTCAAAGAAGTTCCAGGTTCCAGTAAGCTTTAGGGAAAGTAGTGTGTTATTTAGTCAATCAGTACATGCTGAACCTCTACTTTGACCCAGGAGTCAAAGTAGAAGTGTGACAGCATTTTGGAAAAAACAGGTTGAGGCCTATCTATTGGGTTATGGTAGAAAGTTATATTATTGAGGTAACTTTATTGCTGTAATAAGATCTCTAGTTGGCCCATTTGGGGAACCCAGGAGATGTTGACTATAATCCTACCATCATGATTTTCAAATTTAACACCTTTTTCCTCTTTTTCTTTATACCGTCTTATAGGATGGTTCGTAGTCTGACAGTAGCCTGTTGTGTCATTTCTCAATGAAGTATTTTTCCTGATGTTGACTCTTATTTAAGTAAATACCATTCTGCAATCTATAATAATAAAAGTGTAAAATGCTAATTATACTGGACATCCTTCCAGATGACCTTTCGGACAACCTTCTGGACAAATCCACGGCAGCGGGGGGCCGAGGCACAAGCAGCTGCCACAGCAGTGGGGGCCGAGCCACATGCACAGATTTCATGCATCAGGCCTCTAGTTTATAAATAAAAAATACCTAAAGTATAAATTCTCACTGAAAAACCATTAAGGTCGTCTCTACTTTACAGATTAAGTCATTCACAATTCAGAAACTTGATAACCTTCCCAGAGTCACATCTAGTAGCAATGGACCTGCTATTTCTATCAGATACCTGACTACAACAACTCATAATTAATATTCAAAGGGTCATTTTTGGTCTATTTAGTTCATATTGATTAAGCTAATATTAATGAACTAGAGGCCCAGTGCACAAAAATTTGTCCACTCGGGGCAGGGGGAGTCCCTCACCCCGGCCTGTGCCCTCTCACAGTCTGGGATCCCTCGGGTGATGACCACCTGCTGGCTTAGGCCAGCCCCCCGGGGGATTGGGCCTAAGCTGGAAGTCAGACATCCCTCTAGCAGCCCAGGAGCCCTCGGGGGATGTCCATTTGCCAGCAGGGAGCAGGCCTAAACTGCAGTTGGACATCATTAGCGCTGCTGAGGATGCAGGAGAGGCTCCCACCACCACTGCTGTACTGGCAGCCATCAGCCTGGCTTGTGGCTCAGCAAGAGCTCAACCTGTGGGAGTGCACTGACCACCAGAGGGCAGCTCCTGCATTGAGCGTCTGCCCCTTGGTGGTCAGTGTTTGTCATAGTGACCGGTCATTCCCAGTCGTTCTGCTGTTAGGGTCAATTTGCATGTGACCCTTTTATTATATAGGATAGAGGCCTGGTGCATGGGTGGGGGCCGGCTGGGTTAACCCGGGGTGAGGGGCTGAGGGCCGTTTACAGGCTGGCCAAGTCCCGTGACGGAAGCTCCCAGCCTCTCCTTATTTATTTATTTATTTATTTTTATTCTGGGATATATTTACCTTATTTAATTGAAACTTTATAGCCTGGAGTGGAGCTCAGAGCCAGCCAGGGTGGGCAGGAGGGAAGCTTGGCTTCCTCCATCGCCAGGGGCAACCCAAGGCTCCAGCTCTGTGGCCAAGGCTGGCTGAAAGCAGGTATCTAGGGTTTATCTACCTTCTATAATTGAAACTTTGTTGCTTTGAGTATCCTGGGTGAGGGGCTGATGGCTGTTTTCAGGTTGGCCAAGTCCCCTGGTGACAAAAGCTCCCAGCCTGTCCTTTTATTCTGTTTTTTGCTGTTTTTCTGTTTTGTTTTTTTTAATTCTGGGATTTATTTACCTTCTATAATTGAAACTTTGTAGCCTTGAGAGGAGCTCAGAGCCGACATGGCAGGCAGGAAGCTTGGCTTCCTCCATCATTGGGGCAACCAAGCCTTCTGCTTGCTCCAGCTCTGCAGTTGCCAGCCGCCATCTTGGTTGGGTTAATTTGCATATAGTCGCTCTGATTGGCTGGTGGGTATGGCTTAAGGTGTAGCAAAGGTATGGTCAATTTGCATGTTTGTCTTTTATTACTGTAGATGGATTAAACTAATTTTAATAATATTTTAATTGCTAATATAAATTCCATTTTTATTTTTAATTTATCACATTCTTAGGATTGCATGGCCACCATGCTCTAATTTTGAAAAGAATAATATTTAGCTCCCATTTGTACTCCTTGCTCCTAATAGTTCTTATCTAGATATGTGCAAATACATATACTTCTGTATCATGGAGCTCAGAGAAGACAAGATGGAAAAAAATCTTGCTAACTTGCCCTGGTATACTGAACATCAAAAAGGTTGTGGATTCGATTTCCAGTCAGAGCACATACCTGGGTTACAGGTTTCTCTCTCTCTTTCTCTCTCTCTCTTCCCTCTTCTTTCTCTTCTCTCTAAAATTAATAAAAATATATCCTCAGGTGAGAATTAAGTAAAAAGAAAACTTGCGAAGTGTAAATTTTGTACTATACACCCCCCAAAAAATATTGATCTTAAAAATCTGTATTTTAAACAATAAGAAACAAAATGACTGATACCAAATATTTAGTTTTCCTCTAGGACTCAGATTTTAAAACTCAGAGGCTATTTCAGAGTGAAGGCTGGTTCCAGCCCCTTACCAGACTACTTGAATGCATCCTTATACTACCAACTTTTATTTTATTAACGACTTACCATCCTTTTGCCAGAAGATGTAGTACTTTGTGTTAGAATAACAAACAGAAGAGAAACTACTTTCAACAGCCATTTATTATTTCTCAGAAACATTATAATTAACCATACTTTATTTGTTCTCATATATAAACAGAAGGGACAGCTAATGACACCTCCAAAGAACAAATAATTCAAAACTGCACCAAATAATTTATTGGTCTCTGTGGCCTATCTACAAGGGAAATTGCATCTAGTGCTTTCTCGAAAACATTTAGCCTAGAAAACGAGCACTAAAGGAAAGGAGGATCACAAGCATATAATTTTGTAAGATCCTCGTGAGTTTTTATTTTAATGGACTTTATTTTCTAGTTTGCAAGTTCATACCAAACTTGAGCAGAAGGCATCGAGATTTCCCATGTAGCCCTTGATCCCACACATATATTGCCTCTTTATCAACATCCTCTACAGAGTGGCACATTTGTTACAATTATGAACCTACAGTGACACATCATAATCACCCAAAGTTAATTTTTTGGCATTACAGTTCATCCTATGGGTTAGGAAAAATTTATAATTACATGTACCATTGTAGCATCATACAGAGTACGTTAGTGCCTTAAATTTTTTTTGTACTCCACCTATTCATCCCTCCCTATCCCCTAACCCTTGACAACCACTGATATTTTTAGTCTCCCTATTTTCCCCTTTTCTAGAATGTCATACAGTTGGAATCATACAATACATAGACTTTTCAGATAGGCTTCTTTCATTTGTTAATGTACACTTAATTTTCCATGACCTTTCATAACTTGATAATGCATCTTGGCTTAACACTGGATAATATTCCATCATATAGATGAACCAGTTTATTTATCCATTTACCTACTGACAGACATCTTGGTTGCTTCCAAGTTTCGCAATTATGAATAAGCCTGCTATAAACATCTGTGTGCAGGTTTGCATGTGGGCATAAGTAAGTTTTCAACTTCTTTGGGTAAATACCAAGAAGCATGATTGCTGAATAGGACTCTGGTTTTTCTGTTTGTTTGTTTGTTTTCGTTTGTTTGTTTTTTTCCTTTGAGTAACTTTACATAAACTTTGTCAAAGAGGCAAAAGCACAAATTATTTAGCTTTCAAAATTAGACCTAATATAGTTAATGACAGTTCTTCAAATGTTTGAAGGAAACCTCTCTTTATTTCATTCCAGAATAATTTGCAGGCCACACTTAGAAAATTTCAACTAAAAAAAAAATCTTTGTCTTTCTTTTACACCAAGCAATCTACATGGTTGCTTTTTTTCAGGACTCTGGGTTTTAACCAATGGGATTTAGATGGCCAAAGGGAGAAAGAATCATATTTTGGAAAGACCTCATTCCTCATTGTTTCCATAAAATGTCTAAAAAATATATTGTCTCTCAACCCTCGAACTACCTACCTGAAAGTAAAAGTACTATTTGCAGCTGATTCCACCTGCCAGGGGTTTAGTGTCACCCATTATTTTGTAGAGCCCTGCACATGTAGTGCTTGGCTTATTCCCACAAGACTGTGCTTCTGATGCAACACTCCCTGATGACTTATGTATTGAAGACTACATTCCGTGTTTCTTCCCTTCCCCATGTCACCACTGGATGTGTATAATGAGGTCAAAATAATTTTAGGGAAAAAAATGAACGTTTTTACAATCACTAGAACAATAACATTTATTCTCTAGCACTATTATCATTTTTTTTCACACACTAAAGGAATTAATTATGCATTTTGAATATAGAGCAATAAAATTGTTCCGAAATGAATTTTTGCACCCTCCTAATTTATTATAAATAATAAACAAAATAGTCAAATGTTTATAACTCTATACCTTGTATGTTTACAAAATGCAGCTTTTAGTTTGTACAGGATTCAGCATCTTTGATCAAATAATTAATGGGAAATAAAACAGAAAGGTTTAACAATCACTTCTTTAGAATATTAGACAGTTATTTTCTTTTAATTCAAGATATAATTTAGATCTGATTTGAACAATATAAAAGAGAGAGATGGAAAGAAAAACAAGTTGTAATATAGTGAAGACTTTTTCACTGAGAACACTTTTATGAACTCTTATTGTTTAAAATTTATGCCTACAATAAACCTTACCACTAAACCTTCTCTCCCCATACATGGATCCCTGGAATGCTTTCTTTGTACTCCATGAAAGCACCTAATTTCCACTGGCAACACCCTCTATTTTTTATTTCATGCCTGTGTTTCTGGTGTCATAGCCAAGAAATTCTTGCCAATGCCAATGTCAAGATGCTTTTTCTCTGTTTTCTTCTAGGAATTTTACAGTTTCAGGATTCTTTTTCTGCTCTAGTATCCACACCACAAATTTATTCCTCAACCTACAGAAATTTCCCTTCTAAAACTATTTTGGTATTGAAGTTCCTCATTAACATGCCATTAAACTTGCAACTGCTAAATCCTAAAAAAATAAAAAAATAAATTATGGCAATAAATGTCGATGGTAATCTATACTTGTACAAATTCTGTGGATTAATATGCTAATGGCTCAAGACTCTAAACCATATTAAAGATATGTGGTTGTGAAACTTTGACACTCATATTAAATTTATAAAATGGCTTTATAAAATTTCAGGCCAGCAAAATTTATTCCTTTACTAATTCATTAATTCTAAAGTATTTTATTGTGTTAGGCACAAAGATTGCAAAGCCCTACACCCATGAAGGTATATCAGTTTGGACTCTCTCCTAGACTCTTGTAATAAGTCCTTAATTGGACTTCCAGCTTCTACTTTTTAATCTATTTTTCACATTGAAGCCAAACTGTTTTTTCTAAAATATGGTTGTTATCATTTTACTCAAACCCTTAGCTACTAAATGGCATCCTGTTGAACTAAGACCTTAACCTGACTATTAAGGTTCTTTATTATCTGACCCCTCTTCCTCCAGCCTCTCATTCAGGCAGTCTCCCTCTCTGCTCACTACTCCACAGCTCCTGGCCTTTTACATTCTCATGGGCACCAAGCTATTTCTACCTTTGAGACTCTGTTTTTGCCTAACATGTTTACCTCCGCATTCTTGGCTTATCCAGCTCTCCACTGAAAGACATCTCAACAAAGCAACATTTTCTGAATTACATTCTCCTTATAAATTTATTCATCAGAAACCATTCCATTTCTTCAAAAGAATTTTTGAGAGTATCAGCAACATATTGGGAATCTCGATCCCACAGCAGGGAAGACTTGGGCAGTATGTTAGGCAGGTCTCACCTCAGGTGTCAGTGAAAGAAGTTTTCAAAGGACTACATAGAAAGCTGTATGTGTATCTCCTGAAATTCGTAACTCATTCCTAAGAAAAGTTCAAGGATCTTTGAATGAAGATTGGAACTGGGAAGATACTTCTCTCTCTCTGAAACTGGGTTAAGCAGGGTGACTACATATGCATCCCAAATAGAAATGTCAGCCTGAGAACTTACTTACCAGCATCACCCAAAAGTGTTGCCTCTTAAGGTGATTGGCATCAGTTGGAAAAAGTTGTGGGGTGTCCATCCAGAAAGAAATTTTATGTGCTAGAGGTGGGCCTGACAAAGGAATGTCCCTGCCCCTGTCACAGGAGTTTTAGGGAGAGGCATTCTGAAGGGAAATCTTCAAAATAAAAGTGCCCCACAAATGAAAAAGTCAGCTTTAAATATCGGTAATGTCCAGAAATCAGAAAGCTATCTGTCAAACAGGAGCTTTCCTACTTGCCTTACCTCTTCTCTCATATTTAATTCTTCTCTCAGCCCCAACCCCAACGTTGACTCTGATGGTGTTAGATCAAGAATGAATCAAGAGGTGAATGAAAAAGAGAGAGAGAGAACTAAGCATCCGATCTTCCTTCTCCTGCAAGTAGTTAGCCCAAAGGAAATTCCAGCTGGAATGAAAAGAAGCTTTAATTTAAATGAACTTCAAAGATTTGGTCATTACTCGGGACAGAATGTTTTAAAAGTTTGTAACTTCAAGGAAAGGTCAGAAAGTAATGATGCCTGTTCACTGCAGCAATGGAGAATTTCACCTTGACAGGGTCTTAGGGGAACATCAAAAGATATGTACAATTGTAGGGCCTCAGCTGGATAATTCTAACCCGCATCTTGAAAGGTAAGTACACAGCTGTAAACAGGCAAAGTTTAGGATACAATAACGTTGGATTAGTGGGCATACCAAAGTAAGAGTGAGAGAAGATTCTTTAAACAATTTTGATGAGTAAGCTCGGAGTCTGATTAATAAACTATTTTAGTTGTTTCACACTGTTCTCTATCAGGAGTAAGTTTTTTTTTTTTCCTGAAGCAGTAGCTATATTGATTTGTTTGTATAAATAAATCTTGGTATTATTTAAATATGACTGTTAATCACAGAATTTTTAAGACAGTCCAGAAAAAGGATTAGTCCCAGAATTGTTTAACACAGAGAAAAGGACTTGTGTATATTACAGTTCTCAAACTCAGTTTCATAGATTCAACACACAGAACGGAGGTGTCAAAAAAGTTACAAGAAGGAGCTAAACATGCTCAACGATTAAGTCTCATTGAAAAAATACACAAGACATGAGATATTTCCACCTACACTATACATGG
>NW_006296225.1:395902-396115 GCF_000327345.1 Myotis davidii | reverse complement strand
CACTGGCCTGGTCACCTCTAACTGCTTCCCTGCCAGCCTCAGCCTGGTTGGCTCTTATTGTCCCCCCTGCCTGCCTGGTCTCCCCCAACTGCCCGCCTCTGTTGGACCACTGGCTCCTAATCACTCACCTGCCTGCCCTCCTGGTCTCCCCTAACTGCCCCCCTGCTGGCCTACTCACTCCTCACTGCCCCTTCTGCCAGCCTAATCACTCCC
>NW_006296225.1:381124-395708 GCF_000327345.1 Myotis davidii | reverse complement strand
GCTCCCCCCCCCCGACGCTGACCTGGTTGCCCCATGCAGCCTGCTTGTTCAGTCGTTTGGTCATTCCTCACTAACCCCCTGCCGGCCTGGTCATAGGCAGCCATCTTCTGAGGGTGTGAGGGTTAATTTGCTTATTTCCTCTTTATTATATAGGCATATTGACTATATTTCCTTTGCTCTGCTTTACAACCCCATGACTATTATGTAACTACCGACCTGTACTTCTCAGTCCCTTCACTGTTTTCATCCAATCCTCCAAGCCCCCTCCTCTCTGGCAACTATCAGTCTGTTCTCTGTGTTTATGAGTCGGTTTCTATTTGGTTTATTTGTTTACATCATTTTTTTTAGATTCCACATATAAGTGAAATCATATGCTGTTAGCCTTTCTCTGACTGAGGTGTATTTTTCAAATACAATTTAATATTTATCTCAAATCATTCTTATCTTTTCCTTAATTATCTCACCTCAAATCATAAGTCATATTACAAAGAAATGCCTGTTATTTTGTCCATTCTTCTAGCACAGGGATTCACAATAGCAGTGCTGCAGACGTTCGGGGCTGGGTAATTCTCTGTTGTTGTGGGGCTGTCCTATGCATTGCAGGATGTTTGGCAACCCAGTAGATGCCAGTTGCAACTGTTTCCTACTCCCAAACCACACTGTTTGTGACAACCGAAATTTCCCTAGAGAGTATCAGAGATACCTGGATGAGGGGGAGGGGATGGAGAGAGGAGCCACGCCCAGTTGAGAGCCATTGTTATAGCGGTTTAATTAATTAAACAATATTAATCAATGTTAATCCACCATTCAGGTATTCCTTTGTAATGTGACTTACGATTTGAGGTGAGATAATTAAGGAAAAAATAAGAATGATTTGAGATAAATATTAAATTTGAACACTATGCTTTCCCAGTTTGCATATCTTAACCATAGGGATCCCATCGATTATTACTGATTATGTCTAAGCTAATTGATCTTAGTTTACCTTTCCAATCTCTTCTACAGTAAACACACACAGGCAGGAAAGAAACAGTAGAGGGTTAAGATGCCTCTAGGAGCACCCTTGTATTTCTTTTTCTTCAATTAGAAGGTGTTGTTTTCCTGCCAGAGGATGTAGCTTGATGCTTCCTTCCATTAAAGGAGTTATGGGCTCCAAATCATTAGTTCCCTGTCAGTTCCCAATAGCAAGATCCTACTAACCAAGACCTATCTGCATAAAATGCTGTTCTCAGTGACACATTTTGTCAGTTTAAATACGCTGTGTCTTAGGCAAAACAAACCATTTTGAATATAATAGAAGCCTTATCTTCACAGCAAAACGTGTCTTGTTTTTGTGAGAGGCTGCTGTTGGAAAATCATGACTTGGGTTCACTGTAGAGGGAACTTGGGCAGGAAGAGTCACGAATTCCCCATCTTCTGTTCTCGGAGTGCTTGCCTCCCTCCCATGGGGGTGATTTACGCAGCGGCAGAGCCTGTCTGCTCTCCCTCCTGCCTCATGTTCAATTGCAGCGGCAATAATATCATCAGATCTTTATTGGTGGTTCATGAAAATTGCACTTAGTTTCTTATTTCAGGAAAACCTCTCATGGAAATGCTTAGCTTTTTGAACAGCTTTTTGCATGACCTGCCATTTTCAGCTTGTTCAGTGGTATTTGTATCCATAGGCAAGGAGGGAAGAATGGGAGAGGAAAGAGAAAGGTGGCAACCAAAGATTCAGTTCTTCCATGGGCTACATGCCTCTCTGAGAGAGAGAGCGAGAGAGAGAGAGAGAGAGGGAGAGAGAAATCTACTGTGTAATACCTTTAAGACCTATTTCACATAAACAAGTGCAATGTAGTGGAAAGAAGAGTAATTGTGACATGTCAGAAAGCTGGCTTCACACGCTTTTTCAGAGTGTCTCCTTGTTTTCTTTATTCATACATAAGGGTAAATAATTTTTATTAATCTATTCAGGAAGAATTTATTGAGCACCTATTATGTACCAAGCATTAACTTTTTGCTCAAACACAAAGGTAAATGTGATGGATTTCACTGTTGTCTATATAAATATGAATATGTTAATGTTTAAGAAGAATGAATCTAATAAGCAAAACATGAAAAGTTTGAAACACAACATATAAATCAAAACATGACAGTTTAGTAATTCATGACAATAAACTGTATAAGGTTATGCAAATTTTTGTGCAAGAGTTCTAGACATAAAAATTTATGAAAGCACATGAAAGACAACCCAAATAAATGGTGAGAAATATCATGTCCTTGAACGGGAAGGTTTAATATGATATAACCCCACATTAAGATATACAACTGAAGTAAATAAAATGGAAATCTCCAAGGAACAGAGGACATTTTCTGCTGCTTTGGTTACAGTCAGTGCAAATATTAATCCAAGAAGAGTTTGGACGTATTGATTAAATCTAAAATGATCGTATCTGTGACATAAAATTTCACTTCTAGATATTTATCCTCCAGAAATAAATGCCAAAGCATTGCAACCATAATTTTCACTTCTGCTTAGCTTAGTTAGCTAAGAACTCAATTTTCCATCAGTAGGGGAAAACTATTATAGGCCTATTAAAGGCAGTGGCATAAAGCCATTAAACAAGATAGAGCTAAATTTAGCATCATGAAAAATGTTCAAGAAATATCACTGAAAAAAAGTCAAAACTTCAGAGCAGTGTGTATTATTTGACGTCTTTCTGTACAATAGAACAGGAACAACTTTAGTGTATATACAGAAAAAAGGCTGAAGGACTTTTACTTCTTAGATTATTCATTTCCTTAACATTTCCATTTTAACTTTTTCTTATTTGTATAATTAGAAAAAGTTAAGGCAATTTGAAAATTTATGACACTAACGTTTGGGTTTTTTTTTCATCAGGATTTGACATTAGAAAAATTATGGGTC
This sequence comes from Myotis davidii, assembly GCF_000327345.1. Classification (NCBI taxonomy): domain Eukaryota; kingdom Metazoa; phylum Chordata; class Mammalia; order Chiroptera; family Vespertilionidae; genus Myotis; species Myotis davidii. The sequence goes on along the minus strand of NW_006296225.1, from coordinate 392,800 downwards.
AATTTTGCTTCTGTTTTTACACCAGTTAGAACTTCTAAGCTGAGTGGCCCTACGGATATTAAACATTACTATTCCAAGTTGTCCCTTAAATAGTCTTTAATTAATCTTTTTCTCAAATAAAACACGAGTTGCTATAGAGTGAAATGGTCTAAACAAATATGATTTTAAAATTTACCTCATAAGACATAACACTCGTGCAATATTTGATATCTGTCTCTGCAAATGTACTAGGAGTTTCACATCTTAGTTTTATTTTTAAATGACTGTATTTGTATATAATTGCAGTGTAAGTTATTCTGATGAACTACTGGAAAATTTCCTTGGCTGCTTCTCTGTGTTTTTCCCATTGGATTTTGGTCTCTTTGAATTAATTAGGTTGGAAAAAGAAATGCAAGTTGGCAACTATGCTAAACCCATGAAACCCTAGTCTAGTTGGCTAGTCGTTACATAAATTACAGAAGAAAAATGTGAATTATAATTACTTTATCTCAGAATGTGCCAAAAATTGTAGAGCCCTATGTACAGGTCAAAACTGGTTCAGGAATCTTTTAAAAATATTGTTACACCTCCAAAATGTCAGGCAAGGTATATTTCCATATAGAACACATGGTAATATCAACATTTCCTTAGCCTTTAAGGCAAGTGCTCTGTTTACTTTATGTTACTACATGACACATGTCACATTAATAAAGATTTCAGGAACCTTTTGGTTACAGCTGATTAAGGCCAAGAAACTTCTACTCTGAAGAGTTACATGTGAGAGTTATAATAAATATAATAATTCTGGTGCATTGTACTCTAGGCTATTGACATGCAGAGGAAAATAAATGCATGAAATGCTCTTTTTGACAAAATATAATAAATCTGAATTATGCCCAATAAATGAAACAAGTTCCATAGTGCCTTGTGATGCTCTTTACAAAGTCCTGATATTATTGTCTTTAGCACCATTAATGTTACCTTGCCATTCTTTAGCAAATTAGATATTAGAAGAGTGAAACTTAAGTGTTATAGAATAAATAATAGAATGTCTTATAGGACATTAGTCACTGGAATGAAAAATTTATGCACCTGTGTATATATAAACATCAGTAATGCAGAAGAAAAAAATGATATGAAAATACTAAATCTTTTTTATGAAACTTTCAGTATTTTCATTCAAATATTATTGGGCATATAGAAAATCAATGTACTTATTAGTTAAAATCATAGGTATAATATGTAAACAAATTTAAATCATAATGTAAATGTAATATAGTATTAGTAGTATTGTGTTGCATTCACATCATAGCATTACATTCACCTTTAGAATTGTTAGATCTTTTAAAATATATCTTTTATCTTCATGAGGCAAAGGCACTAAAACCACAAGCAAAAAAAGAAACAACAGCAAATATATATATATATCAATATCACACCAAGAAATATCCATAGAATATATTGTTACTCCAAATCAATTCCAGTGTGTAGACATGTGATAATTGATGCTAAATGCCTGCCATGTCTATAGAGTGATAGTTTGTGTTCCCAACTTGCTAGAAACTGGAGTTTGTGTGTTACAAAACAAGAAAACATGATCAAACTTGGCTCAATTGAAGGGGACCTGACTCTCATGAACTTTGATATCTCTCCTCCCTTAAGCTGCCCAAGTGAGTCTACTTGGTTGGAAACAGGAGGTCTGCTCTCTAGTCAGGGTATCCTTTACTAACCATGAAAGACATGGCCTTGGTGTTCAAAGAGCTAATCCGCATGTGAGCTTGGCTGGCACAATGAGAAAGGAGCCATTTCCATATGATCGCAGCCAGGCTTTGACAGGGCATCGAACATGTGGGGCCTCTTGCTGGTACCCATTCTACTCTTGTCATAGACGTTGAAGGAGGTGGGCTCGGACAAACACAAACCCGGGCTTCCCATGGTGCTCTTCCAATACACGCTCGTCAATATGTAGAGATTTCCGCCTGAGGGGAAATCGTGAGAAATAGAAATTCAACAGATGGTCAATGAGGGCTGCAGAGATGTGGAGAGGAGCAGTTGCACTCTGAGGCTTTCTGTGGCGCGCCTAGGTAATCACTTAATTGAAATTTTATTCCTTTCATTGAACCACACAGGAGTGAACCTACAATTGCAAAGTTTTGATATTTCATTCCTGCCCTTTATACCCATGGGTTAAAGAATGGGCATCAATTAAGGAATAGCCACAAAACAAATTGCAGCAGAAGAAAAAGGAGAGATGTGAGAGTACGTATAAATGTACATAAAAGCGGGAGAGCAGAAGCAACATAGAAGGGTTTTCTGTTTCCTCTGCAGTGGTAACAGCAACATAGGAAAATAATATCAGGAGATCCTCTTTATTGTTTAGATAAGAAGGGCAGCCGAGTCAGCCTGCGGACTGAAGGGTCCCAGGTTCGATTCCGGTCAAGGGCATGTACCTGGGTTGCGGGCACATCCCCAGAAGGAGATGTGCAGGAGGCAGCTGATTGATGTTTCTCTCTCATCGGTGTTTCTAACTCTCTCTCTCCCTTCCTCTCTGTAAAACCTCTTTTTGAGTATTGGGTTCTGTAAAATTTGTTATCTAGACCAGCTGCACAGCTATGATCCTGGGCTTCTTATCACATTAAACCTGAGAGTGGCCCTAGCTGGTTTGCCTCAGTGGATAGCGAGTCAGCCTGCGGACTGAAGGGTCCCAGGTTCGATTCCGGTCAAGGGCATGTACCTGGGTTGCGGGCACATCCCCAGAAGGAGATGTGCAGGAGGCAGCTGATTGATGTTTCTCTCTCATCGGTGTTTCTAACTCTCTCTCTCCCTTCCTCTCTGTAAAAAATCAATAAAATATATTTTTTTAAAAAGGGGGGCAATAATTATAGAAAAAAATATTTTCAAAATCAGTCATCGCCCAAATTTTGTGATTTACAGGCCAAGTAACTTGAGCAATTCACTTCATCCCTCAGAGCCACGGAAATCTATAAAACAGGTGTAATAGCTGCAAATTGTCTATTTTATAGGATAGTTGTTGGAATAAAGTGGAAAAGCATGTTGCAAATTGTAAAACTCCTGCCTGTACTCAGGAAATTGAATGATTGGTAAGAGAAGGGTTTAACAATTAATTTACTTTCCAATAGTGTGGGAGAGGGAAGTTGGAGGTGGGGAGCAATCAATATACTTATTAGTTCTCTAACAGAGTTTAACTTTACAAAACTAGTATGTAAAAGAGAAATTCGGCCCCTTTGCTACCAGTAATTAGCCACAGGAAAGAATTATAATGGGATTGAAACCTTAAGGTGCTTTGGGAATTTATTTCAATATGTCCTTAATATGAATAACTAAAAATAAGATTGAGTTGGCAGTGTCTCATGCTAAGTCTCTGGACTTTACCCCATTAAGAATATAAATTTATTATTTCTATTTGGAAACAATCTTATGATATTATTATGCAGCTCTCATGAGTCTCTTAAGTGGTCAATGGCATGGCTATTTTGCAAATGAGTCAAATTTACAGTTTAAGTAATTTTCCCAGTTCTATTTTTAAAAAGTATGGTAAAAAGTATGGAGTGGAGCAAAATAAAAGTGGATTTAGAGGAACTATCTCACACAGGGCCAGCTAGGAGAAAATAGCCAACTGGAATCTCTGTTTTTTTTCTCATTATTAATATTATATCCATGGCCTAAAGGCCATATAAAACAAAAAATTATAAGTAATAAGCAAAAAACACACTGGACTAATTATAATTCCACTTGCATATGATATTTATTTAGATAATTATGTTCATATGTTCCTATCAATGACAGAGCCAACTGGATTCCTACATAATATTTACTCCCCTTTCTACTTTAGGAAAAAACAACCCAATGTTATTTGGAGCAGTGATATATCTGACAAAGATATTTTATTGCCCAATCTTCCTTTCAGCTACAGTTTTCTATGTTACTAAGTCTTGACCATTGAGTTGTAAGTGGCAGTTTTGGGAAGAGACTCCAGAAAGATTCCTTAAAGGGTAAGAATTCCCTTTTGCTTTGTTCCTTTCCCCCCTTGTTTCTGTCTGGTGTTTGGTAATAAGTGTGAAGCCTTATGCCCTAGCAGGTGTTTTTAACAGTTAATTGTCTTAAAAATAGAAGCTATTTACTATGCGATGATAGAGAAAACATATTGATGGAGAATGAGTGTAGTAATCCTCAAATCACCATACCAGTACTGGGTTGTATTCAGTTTTATTTTATGTTAAATAAAAATAATATGAACTTTTTATTGTTTGAAACATACTTACTGCAGAAAACCTAATTGCTAAATTAAATTTATTGGAGTGACATTGGTTAATAAAATTATATGAGTTTCAATTGAGCAGTTCTATATTACGGTATCTGTATCTTCCATCATGTGTTCACCACCCAAAGTTTAGTCTCCTCTATCATCATATAGTTGATACCCTCCTCAACCTCTCCCTACACTCCTTTCCCTCTGATAACCATCATATTATTATTTGTGTAATGAGGGTTTTTGTTTTGTTTGTTCATTTGTTGCTTTCTCTTTTATATCCCACCTATGAGTAAAATCATAGGGTTCTTGTCCTTTTCCATTTGACTTATTCACTTATCCTGATATCCTCAAGGTCCATCCTTGTTGTCACAAATAGCAGTATTTCATCTTTTCTGATTAGCTGAGGAGTATTTCATTGTATATATGTGCCACATCTTCTTTAACCAATTTTCCATTGAAGAATGCTTGGGTTGCTTCCAGGTCTTGGCCACCATAAATAATGCTGCAATGAACATAGAAGTATATAAACCTTACAAATAAACTAGAGGCTTGAACCCTCTCCAATCCAGGAGCCCTCGGGGGATATCTGACTGCCAGTTTACAGGGATCAGGCCTAAACTGGCATTCGGACATCCCTCTCGCAATCTGGGATCACTGGCTCCTAACTGCTCACCTGTCTGCCTGCTTGATCACCCTAACCTCTCTACCTGTCTGCCTGATCACCCTAACTGCTCTCCCTTGCTGACCTGATCCCCCTAACTGCTCTCACTTGCTGGCCTGACTGCCTCTAATTGCTCTCCCCTGCTGATCTGATCCCCCTAACTGCTCTCCCCTGCCGGCCTGGTCACCCCTAACTGCCTTCCCCTGCCAGCCTGGTTGCCCCTAACCACCTCTGACTCGGCCTCCACCACCGTGGTTTTGTCTGGAAGGATGTCCAGAAGATGTCCAGTCTAATTAACATATTACCCTTTTATTAATATAGATGTTTTCACATTTTTCAGACAGATACCCAGAAGAGGGATTTCTGGGTCATGTGGTAGCTGTATTCTTAATTTTGTTGTGGACCCTCCATGATGTTTCCCATAGTGGCCAGAGATTTTAATTCTAAGTTACATAATTAAAATAGAAGTTCCTTAAAAACAGAGGCCTTTTCATTTTTATTAGAGCCCAGTATATAGGTGAGCTCATCAGAAAGGCTTCAAAATATTTACTGAGTCTGAACACCTAAATTTAACTCTTTCTCTTCTATATTGTTCTTAAATAACTCTCCTCATAACCTCATCTCTTTTCTACTTTTTCCACTAAAATTTCCCAATTTTTCCCTTTATTACTTTTCTGTTTACTCTTGCACCAACCTGTTCCTCAATTTGACCATTGTAGTTATCCTGTCTCTTCTTATTTAGACACAAGTCTGCCCCAATAAAAAAATAAACAAAATGTTTATTATAAACAAAGGGAATGATAATTACTTGTTGTTATTCTCTTATGAATTTGGTTTAAAAGAGACCAGAGTGATGAGGCACTATCATTTTTTAAAAGAATGTTTTCACTTTTAAAAATTATAGTTTTATCTTCACAAATATAAAATAATTATTCCCTATGTTCTTGTAAATAGTTTATAGTGAAATGAGGATCTGAAATCAAAGATTCAAGTTTCATAGTCACTGTGAATTTGAGAACATTAAGGATTTCATATCTGGTGGGTCAATGGAGTATATATTTGCAAAAAAGCTCAGGAGAAAATGAAAAATCAAGTTGGAGAGTTGGTCCCAAAGATTAAAACTCCAATCAATCAAGAAACAAGTCACCTCCTTATTTCCAAAGTAAAATTATAAAAGGGAAAAGGGTTTATGCTAGAAGAGGGAAGGAGCTAAACGTCCTAAAGCTGATTTTAAAAGAAACCAGGACTTGTTGTTTAAATTGCCCAGCCCTACACAATTTTGTTTGTATTTTTTACAAGCTTCTAGGGTAAGGGACCATAGGATGAGTTAAATGAGAGAAACATCTCACTATAAGGATGTAAGAAACGGAGAGAATGAGAGTCCTTTATTGCTAGACTAAAAACTCTTCGTCCATATTCCTGAAAATTTGGAGAGTGAACACGTTCTCAGCAGACTCTAAGTTCCAATTTGTGTTTCTCTAATATAGTGAGACCATTAAAAGTTTTTCTTAGCCTATTTGCTGCTTTGTTCTTAGTCTCTCAGTCTTTTATACCCTGACAGTGTAATGTTTGACAAATGCCTCAATAATAAGAATATTGGCTTCACTTTTCTACAAATCCATTTTCTCTACATCTTGGCCATTTGGGTCTGGCTTACTCTGGTCGTCATTACATTTTTATCTCCTCTTCCCAAGAGTTTGACAAAATGTATGGGCAGACACTTTCTGCTTAAACTCTGTACCCCACAGTATGAAATGGCAAATAATAGCAAATTTCTTTCATGGGAAACACTGTTTAACAAGCACAGCTTCCCCCTATAAGTTTCCCTTCATTTTTGGATCTGTAACTTGACTCCTGGCTGCCTTGATTGCTTTCTAATGTCTAAATAAACTTAAAAGAAATGTCTAACTGAGATTTTATAGTAGCGTTTGACTAGAAAATTTGTATGATCAGAATTGGAAATTTTCTTTTACTCTTTGGTTTCCCCTCTAAGCCTGACTGCTTATTATGTGAATTATATTGTACCAAGTTGGAATTTTTCTCAATATACTAGTGAAAACTTTCTCATGTAAGATTTTAGAAATACTGGCAAATTTACATGAAAAAATAATGTGCTACTTAGTTGCTTTGTTTCTAATTTAAAAAAAAAAAGAAATTGTGGAGGGGGACATGGATTTATCCCTTTGAGATAAATTGGTTTTATTATTTATGTGCCAAAGAGGAGTATATGAGAGAATTAGTTAAGTTGAGCATTTTTATTTTGTTTTCCTTAAATAGCAATCCCAAAGGAATTAAATTATATTTTGGCCAGCTTCTTACATGTATTTGCCAGCAGACAAATCCAAATATGAAGGAATTTTCTTTTTATTTGGACTGGTATAATTAGCCTGTCTACAAATAGATTATTTATATCTGTATATTTTAGCTGATGACTTGTCTTATAGAAGATAAATCCTTATTTTTAAATGCCTAGAGTATTGAAGAGAATATCCAAAGGAAGCAACATTTATTCCGCTAATGTAATATGCACACTATACAGGAAAATGGGGGTGAGGGGAGAGTTGCAATATGGTACATATAGTGGAGCCTCAAAACTGACATGCATCACAGAGTGAGTAATCATGAAACATACATTACAAGAAAAACTGTACAAAAACAAGAGCACTACGGTGAAGAATATAAAACACGGTAAATTATTTACTGGAATTTTAGGAGTAAAATTGTAATGGATGTCCTTTTACAAATGCAATTGTTGCTTCTGTGGTCCTTGAAAAGCTTGGAGTCCGGAGCTGAAGAAGCCACGATAACCATAGTTTCAAGGTTGCCTCTTGGGGACTCTCTCACAACAAGGGGTGTGGGGTGACAGTTTATAAAATATTCTGTTTAAGATGCAGTGGTTCTCAACCTTGGCTGCATATTAGAATCACCTGGGAATCGTTTTAAAATCCTGATTTCTGAGCCTCATCCTCTGGAAATTCTGTTCCTTTGTTACTAATGTTGTGGCCCCACCCCATAACAAAGAAACAGAATTTCCGGAGGGTGAGGCCCAGAAATCAGGATTTTAAAACGATTCCCAGGTGATTCTAATGTGCAGCCAAGGTTGAGGACCACTGGTTTAGAGTAATCCTCATTTTGCCTAGCCCAGCGGTTCTCAACCTGTGGGTCGTGACCCCTTTGGCGGTCGAACAACCCTTTCACAGGGGTCGCCTAAGACCCTCCTGCATATCAGATATTTACATTACAATTCATAACAGTAGCAACATTACAGTTATGAAGTAGCAACGAAAACAATTTTATGGTTGGGTCACAACATGAGGATTTAAAGGGCCAGAAGGTTGAGAACCACTGACCTAGTGTTTGCAGTTTCTCAAGCTTTATCCTGTGTTAGAATCACACACATTGAGGGGCTCCATTCCCAGTTTCTGATTGAGTAGTTCCGTGAATGGGCTGAAAAATTCACATCTCTACCAAGTTTACAGGCGATGCTGATGCTATTGTCAGTTTATTCAATGTTCATCTTTCCTTTGCCTGATTTCTTCCCAATCAAAATGGAGCTCTTCTTTAATGCATCATTGTAGCTTTGGAAAAGAATCGGATTTTCTGAACTTCATTAAATTACCACTTCCTCTACAAGACAAGTGTTTCAAAGGAGACCTTAATGTCGATATTCAATAAATACATTTCCTGTGTATCCCACGTGTCTTTATTTTATTCTTTCAGGCACAGTGTGTGAACTTCATGAATGATAAATCTCAGAATTTTCTTGAAACTTGAAATGTATGCATATCACACTATTTATACAATACTATTTAAATACTATTTGCAGAGAGAATAACATTCCATCATGTCATCTCACAACCTTTTTAACTGTCATGAAAAGTCTTCCTGCACTGCAATTGTCACCCTTGGTGGGCGGTGACTGTGTGAGTAATGATGAGCAGAGAAAATCAAAGTTACCCTGACAGGTGGATGGTAAGCAATGACTAAGCCAGCACTTTCTCCCCTTTCTCTCATGTTGGGACATATGTGTAGAACGTTACTGCCGGAGAGCTGAGAGGGCCCGATTCTCAGGGCTCATAGCTGTGACAAAACATTGGCTGGGATGTTCAAGGCTGGGCTCCATCGCCAGCTAAGTGACTGGCCAGCTCACTCAGAATACGTGAGATTCAAATAACTCCATGTTATGAATGCCAGGATTGCTTGGGAATTATTCATTCTGACTTTCACCATCCACGAAATATTTATTTAACAAATTACAAGATTGTGACTAGTCATTTTCCATCCCTCCATGAATACCCAGCCTCTGCACTTTTCGTTCCTTAATTACGTCAAGCTGTATAAAATCATGAGCCTCAAGATCCTAAGACCTTATTTACTACTTGTGCATTATTTCTCTGATAAGTACCTCACCACCTTAGGTCCTATTCATCTACTTAAGCATTTTTGAGATCTCCTGTGATCTAAGCACTTTGCCTACCACTGGATAGGTAAGACAGGCTCTATTCACTTAAATAGCCTAGAGTTCTGTAGAGTAGAAAGAAACATTGACACACCATTAGAAGAAACTATGAAGAGGGCCATATCACAGGGAAGCCCAGAAAAATAAAGGACCAAGAAAGACACATCGAGTTTTCTTATGTCGTGTTCAATTCAGTAATATTTCCCATTGATTGTCTTCTCATTCTGAACTGGGTCCATGACACAACATCTTTAACTTGTCCAGAGGCACCTAGTACCACCCAGCATCTGATGCCTTAGTCCCCACTGCATCTCTCTCTATAAGCAGACCTGCCTTGTGCCAGTCCTTGTTCAAGTTATTATGTTTTTTTTTTTAACAAGTGAAAATTAATTAGATGAAATATAATTTAGTCATGGTGAAAAATGTCATTTTTAGGTTAAAATTTCACATCAAATAAGTAGTTGCTAGGTGACTATACAATGTGATTCATATTCTGCAAATGAAACTGCTGTAAAAAAATTAAAAGTTAGGTTTTATTTAAGAGTATCCTTATTATTTCTAATTATGCTAGATTGGGGAGTTTTAATACTGTAGCATAAACTTAAATCAAAGTACACTGACCATTAAACTCTGACTGTAGTAGAGAGTTACTGATATCTGAAGTCCCTGCTGAGAATACAGTGGAGTTTGATGCATTGAGATTTGAGGTAGATTTTCCCAACTTGGGACCCTGGTCTTACCTGGTCCCAAGAAGAAATGAAAACATGTGTTAAGTTAAAGGCCACAGAATTGCTAAAATTGTATGGTTCCAAAGAAGACAAGAGAATAATATAGGTAATAGGAATATCTATCAGTTGAAAGTTACTTTCTCTTTTCCAACCACACAGTGTACCCTGTAGGTAGAGACTATCATATCTCTTTGGGTTGGCAACACTTAATTCTCTGCTCTGTACTTGGTAGGCACTCAATAAACATTCATCAGTGATTATAAAAATAATGAAAATAAAGTTAGTTTAGTATTAAATTAGGTTAAATTTTGGGAAGGTTTGTTAAAAGTAAATTTGATATTTTCCCCTGTTATATTCTTTGTTCTTGAGGACATTTCATAAGAATGGCTTGCCTATTCAGAATGACATTATGCATTGTTCTCAGAAGGCATAATTTGTAAAAATCTCTTGAGTCATATTGATTTGGAATAAGCATCTCCTTAAAATTCTAATTCAATCTTGCCATTATGGAAGTCACTTTCATATGATCCTGTGACAGTCAGGGGAGAGATTTGAATTTCTACTTGATTTCTTACTTCTGTTCAATTTCCTACCCAAGACGTCAAATTCATCTCTCATATGTGACTTTCATAGGAAGAAATGTAGTCCCATTTGTAGAACGAAAGAACTGTATTTGTAATTGTCACTATTTTCATAGCAACAAGCTGCTGGATCAACAAAAGATAATGCAGAGTTAGCCATTGTAATTTATAACTATAATTTTTTAGGAGCACTATTAACTTACCTTTTATGTTAGCAAGTTGGGACCCCTCTGTTGCCTTTGATTGTCAGTTACTATAATATTGTGTGTTTTGCAAGCAAAAGAAGAAAAAGATTTGTAAATGTAATGACTATAAAAGGAAATGATACTGTATGAAAGGTATTGTTAAAATAAAGTGCTAAATGTCAAGGTTCTTAAAGCAAAGGAGAAAATTTATATTAGTTTCTAATTACTTTATCACCAAATGAAAAAATACAGAGTCAAAAATTAGAATAAGTCTCCATATAAATCAAAATTGCTTTTAAAATGTCTTCTCTTGCCCAGATTATTAAAATACCTGTTTTTCTTCTATATGAAATGCCACCTGTTCTTTATAGCCTTCCTGATTGGGTGCAAATGAAAACTTCTGTATTATTTTTTACGTCCACCTCAATCATAATCTCTTTATATTGCATTCTATAGTTTCTCTACTTCCTTGTTTAATGATCAGTGTCTTGTTCATTTACTAGTAGGTGTATATATCCTTGTGACAATCTTTGAAGAACCTAATCTAATAAAACAGAAACATGGTAATTGGCGTACGAACGCTACCCTTCCCATTGGCTAATCAGGGAGATATGCAAATTAACTGCCAGCCAAGATGGCGGTGGGCAGCCAGGCAGCTTGAAACTAACATGAGGCTTGCTTGCTTCAGTGATGGAGGACTCCAACATTCCCCGCCTGCCTTGCAGGCCTCTGAGCCTGCAGTTTGAACATTGTAACAAATATAGAAGCTAAAAAAAAACCCAGAAACCAGCTTTCAGCGAGCTGGGATCT
>NW_006296225.1:375334-380222 GCF_000327345.1 Myotis davidii | reverse complement strand
GCAGTGCCCCAACCCCCGGAATTGGCCCTGCTCTGTGCGTGACAGGGGGTGACGCCGCACCCCCCCCATCGACCCTGCCATGAGTGTGACAGGGGGTGGTGCTCCAACCCCTCGATCGGCCCTACCCTAAGCATGACTGGGGATGGCATTGCAACCTCCCAATCTGCTCTGCTCTGTGCATGACAGGGGCCGGCGCCCCAACTCCCCAATCGGCCCTGCTCTGAGCCCGACCAGGGGCTGCACCTAGGGATTGGGCCTGCCCTCTGCCACCCGGGAGCAGGCCTAAGCCAGCAGGGCGTTATCTCCTGAGGGGTCCCAGACTGCGAGAGGGCACAGGCTGGGCTGAGGGACCCCCCTTCCCCCCCAGTGCACAAATTTTTATGCACCAGGCCTCTAGTTTATATATAATATTGCATTAGATTGAATACTGCTATTACAGTAGTTAATCACACTATGCTTTACTATTTTACTTAATAGTCCATAAGAGCAAAAAAAAAAGATAAGTATTAGTCAAGAATTACATAACAATCCATAGAGGATGAACAAAAAATGAAATCTTATCATTTTTATTAATCTTTATGTTTCAGAGCAAGTTTGACTAAACTAATAGGCATATTAAAGATACAACTTGTTTTGTTTTGTTATTTTCTATAGCTAATTTATAAACTGTATGGAATTTAAGACAGTGCACTACAAATTACAAATTGAACCACATTCCTGACTTTGTATGTGACCATGAACAAGTTAACGCTCAGTTATCCTCAAAAACAACTGTTAGAGGGATTACTATTTTTAAGCTTCAGAACATTATTGAGGCTGTTTCATTAAAATTACCTGAGGATAGCATTCTTTGCACTTTATTCATTTTTTCACAGGTATCACCCTACTTTATTGTCTGATATCCAGTGCCTTGAAAATGTTGTTTAACATATTTTGCCCTTTTTGGAGGACAATTATTTCAGAAGGGAGGGTAAAGCCAACCTCTTACTTCATCTTAACTGAAAATGGAAATATCTTCTCATATGTTTCAAGTCACACTGGGAATAACTGGTTTGGAAAGATGAATGTAGCCATAAAAATCAGTGATCCTTTTGCAGGTCAGGCTATCCACACCTTTGTTGGTTCACTAGACCCAGTTATGTGCAACCCCATAGGTTCCTCTGACTTGCATGCTCTTTCCACTATGTACCTGCCTTTGTTCTTGGCTTAGATCGCCTTGGCTTTGACTGACACATTTTGGGGTGATAAAGTTCAACTACTGTCATCACTACAGACCCAGAAGGCTCCGGTTGGGAAGTAGAGACCACTGTGCCTAAACACTGGCCAGGTCCAAGCTGTGGAAGCCGTCTTCTCTGTGGACTGTGCGGAAGAACTTGCTAATACAACCCCACAGTGTGGGAGAGTTCATGGCCCGTGGGGTGGACTTGACCAGTTAGACATTAGAACTACCAGATAAATTATTCTCACTTTCACCCCAACCCCATTCCTGCCTAAGAGATAGCTTCCAGATGTAGCGATTCACAAAACTTATCCAGAGGTATCCCAACTGACTAAACAATTGATTGCATTTTCTTGCGAAGTCACAGACAGCTGGATTTATTGCTATTCCCCTTTCCCGCTTCATTTCCTTCTTTCCTTCCCTCTCACTGCCCTTGCACATAGCCACCCACCCCCACCAAAGAACCTTAGTGTGTATGTTTCAATTCAGACTGTGTCCTAGGGTACTCAGTCTAAGAGAGTGGGGAAATAAGAGAATATAAGAAGTACAATAGTCATATCATTATTGATTTCTGCTTGCTCCATTTTTATTCAAACATTTTAAAACTTGCTCTGGATATTTTAAATGAATAAACAAAAGCATTTTCATTTAGCAAGTTAAAAATTTAACCCAAATATACAGAGCTGGGAGAAATATAATCAGAAACTGTTGGTCTTGTTGAAGGAAAAATTCTAGACCAGCTGCCAAACCAGGGCAGGCAGAAAATTGCAGGTGCAGGTGCAGTGTCACTGTGAAAGATGAAACCACAGAGCTCTTATCTGGAATATGATTCTGAAGGTTTATGGGAGAATGGTGATCTAATCACTAGACACAACCTTCCATTTGCCTGCATTTGTAAATAGCAGCACAACTTTAAATGGAAGAAGCTAAAAATGTCTTTGCCTTGGTGCTCTGTCCTGTGTCACAGCTTTGCAATTTGTTTAAAGAGGTTTCTTTGGCACAGTGAAGTAATATTAAGCATGTAATGCCTAACCTGAGTTACAGGCTATGCCATAGTAAAAGAAAAGATCATTTGGTTAGTATAAATTATAAAGTTGGTAAATAAATTTTAACAGTTTATATAGATAGCACATTTCTAATAAAAATAAAAAAAACTAGCCGTGATAATGTGAGATTTATTCGTGAAATACTGGATTAGCAAAATGGAAGACCTAACCAGATTATGATTTTTAAACTTTCCTTTTGTAAATTCTTCTTATTTATGCATAGGAACCAATAAAGTGAAATACTTGGAGCTGGAAGACAGTTCTTCCCATTTGTAATGCAATTTCTTTTTCAAAAAAATCATACGGCCTATTATTATGGGTTGGATTGTGTTCCCCAATACAGGGAACCTGTGCATGGGGCCTCATTTAGAAATAGGGTATTTGAAGATCTAATCAAATTAAAATGAGTTCATATTAGATTAAGGCCTACACTATAAATGAGGGAAATTTTGATATTGCCACTCAAAGAGAACACCATATGAAGACACTGAAGACATAGGGAGGATGCCATGTGATCACAAAGGCATGGATCAGAGTGATGCATCTACTAGCCAATGAATGGCCAGTATTTCCAGCAAGGACAGCAGCTAGGAAGAGGCCATGGAAAGACCCTCCCCTAGAGCCTTCAGAGAGACCATGGCCCTGCTGACATCTTCATTTTGGACTTCAAGCCACTGGAACTGTGAGAGAATAAATTTTCATTGGTTTAAGCCACCTAGTTTTGGCAATTTGTTACATCAAATCAATTATAATTGATTATTCTAATTTTAATATAATTATTAATTATTATAAATTAGTTATAATTTTAAAGACTTTTTTGAGTTTGCATGGTAGGTTTTATGAAAATTCAATGAAGTTAATGAAGATTTGTTTTCTGATATTATTACAAATTGCACTAATTTAAGGAAACTCTGAGGCTTACATTTGAACTCTAAAAAATTTCTCTAAGGAATTTTCTATAATTCCTATTCAGTCCAATTTAATAGGTTGTTTGTAATCATCTGTATGTCAATAGCCTGCTTTTTCTGTTGTAGGGGTTGCAGATAAGATATCTGGTTGGAAAAAAAGTATTAAGGTTTCAATGATGAGGAGGGATATATGCAAACCCTTAATAGATTGAATAATTTCCAAAATTTATGGCTATCTGAAACCACATAATATGACTTTACCATGAAATAGGACCTTTGCAAAATGTAATCAATTAAGATTAGGTCATATTGGATAATGGTGAGCCCTAAATCCAATGACTGGTGTTTTAGAAGAAAACGACAGAAAGAGAAAAAGGCCATTTTATAATAGAGGTAGAAGTTGGAGTAAGTACCAGTCAAGGAACACCAAGGATTGCCAAAAATCACCAAAAGCTAGGGCAAGGCATGGAACAGATTCTCCCAGAACCTCCAAAAGGAACCAACTCTGCCAACACGTTGACTTCTGATTTTTGTTGTTTTAAACACCACAGTGGGAATTTGTTATGGCAGCCCCAGAAAACTAATACTATTCTGAACACATTTGGTTTTTATGTAAAGAAGAAAAATATTCTTGTAAATCCTCAAGGTTAATCAGCTATAATTTTTAATACCTTATGATATTGGGGATCCACACATATAACTTTACTTAATCTTAATTACCTCCATAAAAACCCCATCTCCAAATTGAGTCATTTGAGTGTTATGGTTTCAACATATAAATTGTGGAGGAAGGGCATGATTCAGTCCATAATATTGCGATGGTTTTTAATTATTTCTTTACATGTGGAATTTTTTTGTCTTATAATACTATCCCTTTTTCCTGAAACCTTTTCCTTATTGGAAACAAATATTCCTAAAACACTTGATTCATATGATTTATATCTGGGTGATCATACCCCACATTAGGGATGGCACATGACATGGTCCTATCCAATCAAAAACTTTATCTTTCTATCCAGAAATGAGCATGGGTCTCAATGAAAGCCTTTGCTGGGACTCTCTACAAAGAGATAGTGGCCACTATAGTTCATGTCCCCAGGGGGTTGCCAAAATTAATTTTAATACAATGTGGAGTGAGTCTTCCAGAAAATAAAACCACATAGAGGAAAGAAAGTAAGGCCTGGGAAAGGAGAAACAAACAGAAGCCACTGATACTCAAACACTCAAGATAGTCTGTCAGAACCTGGACCCATACACAGGCTTTTGAATTACTTAAGTCACATTTTTGTTTAAGCCAGATTAAGTTAGATTCTGTTAGTTTATACTAGAGTCCTGACTATAACAATTTTGTAGTTGTAGAAAAATTGCAAGTATATACAACATAATCCTCTATTTTCAGAGCAATAATATTAAATCATGGGCTAGGCAGTTTTTAAGATCTTCCTCAACAATCTTCCAATCTTCCTTTTCTGGTATAAGATGCAATATCCTCCCCTTAAGTATAAATTATATTAACTGATTCACTGTTAATGAATAGAACACAGCAAACCTGGCTGATGTGGCTCAGTGGTTGAATGTGGACCTATGAACCAAGAGGTCGTGGTTTGATTCCATCAGAGCACATGCTGGGTTGTGGCTCAATCCCCAGTAGGGGAATTGCAGAAGGCAGCCAATCAATGATTCTCTCTCATCATTGACGTTGCTATCTCTCTCTT